>NC_048421.1:21657207-21692319 GCF_013103735.1 Etheostoma cragini
TTTCTCTCACTTTTTTCTCCATGTGGCGCGCGCACCCGCTCGCGGTGTGTGGCGCGTGTCCGCGCTATTTTCCGACATGACAACCTCTTGTACAAAACTAAAGTAACGAGCCAATTTTGTAAAATGTAAGGTGTAGAAAGTACCGATATTTGGGTTAAAATGTAAGGAGTAGAAGTAAAAAGTCGCCACAAAAATAAATAGTAAAGTAAAGTAAAAATATCAGAAAAATCTACTTGAGTACAGTAACGAAGTATTTGTACTTCGTTAATTCCCATCTCTGTCCTCACTTCAGTTACTTTAACAGTTTAGAAAATCCACTTATCTGTTGACTGACATGTGAATTAAGACTCCTGTTTGACTTATTTCCTCTTAAGGCTTTATGTTTTGCCTCATCCTGACTATCCTGTAATGATGACGTTACCAGCTTGGATCTTTTATTTGAAAATCTGATATAACAATAAAATGCAGGAAAAAAACCACAGGTTGGAATCAAACTTCTCACCCCTGACATCAAGGACAATAACACCACTAATGCAAGATCTGGAATGAAATGTAAAAATTTGTTGGTTTTAAAATTTCAATAATGATTCAAGATAATTCATTAACTGTCCTTTCAAATAGCTGAAAGTAGAAAAGAATACCTATTTTTTGACCTATAAATTGTTTATGACAACTAACAATTGCTGGTAAGAGCAATTTAGAGAGAAGGGACAAAGATTTTTTTAAGGTTATATGCTCTAGCGATGAAATCACCCACTATAAGTCACACAACACACAACAATTATTACCGCAGAAAAATCATTATTATTATTATTAAACAGTGATTTCACAAAAACTGTAAAAGATGTCAAAACGCTGTTTAAACCCAGAATAGCTGATTTTTTTGTGAATGGATTAGAGTTTGAATCACGTCTGTAGGTAAAAGAATGTGGGAGATACATTTTAAAGCAGAAGAGGATTCAAAGGCTTTGAAGCTTGCTCTCATTTACTTCAAAGTAAAATGTAATGGGAAAATTACTTTTAAGCATGATTTCATATGTCCTATTATATGCATCTGTTGATTAGGCATATAGTTATTCACAATGCTTTGCAGGGTGTATGACTTCTGAATCTCTCTTTGTGTGTCCTCCCTGAAGGAGAAGATGACTGTTTGTCTTCGCATTTTAACACAGGAACAAACATTAACACAGAAACACAAGAGGACCAATAATATAATTGAAATAAAATTAATACAGGCCTGCCAAAAACGGCCCAAACTAACAGAAGAAAATCCAAAAAAGGTTTTTTTGTGGACATATATAGGTCTCCCCAGTGAAGTGAAATTAACATAGTAACCTTTACACAACAGCAGCTTATTGAAATGAAAATCACTGTTACTATTTTCCTCAAAAACTGTGTAGGCTACAAAACTGCAACATGGAGTTTGTTTATCTACAGAATCGATCCATAAAATGTGGGCTAATCCATGTTTTTATGCAGAAAAAGGATTGCATCAACGGTGGATGGCTTCAAGGCTGTCCTCTGCCCAATCGTCCTGCTAGCTGCTACTGCTGCTGGCTGGAATGGCAAGGTTGCCCAGCCAAGACAATAAGCTTTGGATAGTCGTGTTACTGATTTCTGCACCAGCCCAAAACCTCTCTCTCGTCTTGCATTGCATGCTTTTGAGTAGAGTGCATCTCGACTTTGTCGACCACAGGTGCATTTTCCCACTCCTCAAAGTCAGCTGCATCTTTCTTTGGCGCTGGTCCTACTCCTTCAGTGGTGTCCTCGGTGCGGAGTTCACAGAGCTATCTCCAAACCTCCAGGTGAAGGCTCTCTCACTCTGAATGCGCATGCTTCGTTGTCCAAGCCACAAACAAATTTCCGCAATCTGCACACAGGAAGATGGATGTTAGGTTAATATTTTTAATTTATACATAGTAAGCTGTTTTAAATTTTAAATGTTCAACGCCTTAGGCAGTAGCGCGAATGTGACCGAGCCCAACGCAAATCCCAACAATTATTTATAAATATCTTTCCAAACCCGGCCCGGCCCATTGGGACCCGTCGGGCTCGGTTCAGGTATTAATTCAAGCCTAGCGTTGCCTGTATTTTGCACATGGCTTGTATAGCTTTAACCAACAATGTCTTCCGATTTAACTTCTACAAACAAAGGAAAGGCACAGCAATTCAAAAAAGCATTTTCATAGCTCTCGGAATGACAATCTTAAATTCACCCTAGAACATGATGTGCAATGTATTAGCTTCCTGTCTAAGGTAAATGAGGTAAATGAAAACAGATCTCTACCAAAACCCAAATGATCGCAACACTTTACTGAGAGGAGACCGTTTTCACCCGTGATCGCTGATTAAACGCCTTCCCATTAGCCAATTCCATTGTATTCGCAAGATATGTAGTGATGATGAATCATATTCTACAAAAGCTAAGGGTTCATCTAATAGATTCCTCCGCAGATGACACAAAAAGGAGTGGGTAAATACTGCAATGGAACGTTTTGACAACTACTCGCGAGACAAATTCCTTCGGGCTACAAAAATTAGTACCAGTAAGAAGACTAATGGCCTCATGTGTGGCGCAAAATACTCCCCACTGGGATTTGATCTTAACAAATATGTCCAAAAACACTGGGACATTTTTGGATTCAGATCCCAATCTAAACAAGTTATTTCCGGATAAAAAGTATTTACAGTTTTAAGAAGCGGGCTGGCTTCTAGTAAGCTAGTTCGCTAGTTGTCCCTCATCTGGCGATAGAAACCCTGCTGTCCCCCCCATCCTGTTGGCTCAGAGCTCCACAGACTAAGTCCACAGGTAAAAATGAGTTTTGCACCAAATGTATCCCAAGAAGTGTTGCAAAAGTCGAGGGCGCAGACTCGCCGCTGTGTGAGAGAGCACATTGCAGCAACAGATTTGAGAGGTTGTAATCATCACTGAGTTGTGCTTGTACTGGAAAAGTGATTGAAGTGAAAAAATCAAAAATACGATTACATATTTTTTCTACAAGTGCTCACATCGCATCTACGCGCTCTCACATTTTGCACCATATTTACCTTCATAGATAGGTTGGGGTGGAGTGTGTTAATCACAGCATGATCACAGCTTGTGTCCAAGAGGGGGTGATCATGCTAAAAGAGAGAGAGACGTTTAGGATTTAGGAAATATTACCTTAACACAATGTCCCCAAATGGCTTAAATGTACAATTTCATGAACAGTCTTTTTTGTAATGTGTGGGATTGATCTAATAGTGTCAACGTGGGTTAATATAGTACATGATGATATTTTGTAAGTTATGGCATTAGCCCAATTTTTTTTTCATTGTCTGTGTGCAATTTGTGGACATGTATTTTCATCACCAATTGCTTTATGTGGTAAGATATGGTAAAGGTGGCACATATGCCCATAAAGGTCTTGGTAATCTATTTAAATGAATTCAGTAGATCGAGCCCTTGGTAATTAGTTTGAATGATATCAGCTGATGTCTGTATTAGCTGACAATGCATATGCTTGCGCCACGAATGCCATTTGCCTGAGGAAGACCCGACTGGGTCAAAACGTTGCAGCACAATTAGCAGAGTGCGGGCATCTCATTCTTTTCAGTTGTATCCAGCCCCTTTTTTGCCCTGCGCCTCACCAGTGGGGATGTGCACAATACTACTCTTGGTATTAACTGCCTATTCTGACAGCCTCGCCGGGTTGCCAGATGGTCTTTAAAAACGCAAAACCCATCAAGATACAGCTGTAGCACAACCATGGAGGCAGCACACAAACAAAGAGGATCAGTAGAGATAGATTCTACCCGATCTAAAAAACCTTGGCATGTTATTACAGTTGCATGGCCAGACAACTCGGGAAAATATTGGAGATGTATCTGAAAGATGGAGACAGCTTAGAGCCCAAAAGGATGCAGAGTTGGTTAATTTCCTCCTGAACAGGTAAGCATTAAGCTTCAGACTACTTTATCACAGCTACTAGGGATCGGCATTTTCAGTAACATAACTCGAGTAAGTTACTCTCAAAATATTGAGACACAGCCAGTGAAATTATCCCGACTGGTAACACCATAACTGCTAACGTCACAGGAGAACCATAACATAGGGGTGTGTATACTTACACCCCCTGTATTTTAAGGAAGAGCGTTCATTTTTGCGTTCATTTTCTTCCTTAAAAGGTTGGAATTTCCTGATTATTTTGAAACATGGCATTAAGATTAATTTCCACTTATTCACTTATTTCCATTATCTTATCTGATAGTCTAGTGTCTTCTTATCAGCCTGAAAGCAACAGAGCGAGACACATACAGGCCTGTAGCTTCAGCAAAACATCAATTATGCAACTGTGTAGTTGTTCTGTATTTCCACAATCTTATACTTTACTTTTTCTACTTGCAAAATTATCTTTTAAATTGAATTAATCATCAAAAACAACATAAAAATCTTTTTCTGTCATTGTTCAATGCCACATATTGTTTTTCTAAAATAAGGTCCCATGATGGTCTACTGGAAAGAGAGGAACCTCACATCTTCTTATGTCAGACCGCCACATAGGGGTACCTTGCAAAACGTCAAGGCCACACTTTTGACGGATAGAAAACAGATAATCCTACGTTAAGTCCTCAATGCAATTTAACGTTGGATCATAATTTTTACAAATGTGATCGGTTTTGTTCCTTGTTTAACTGGGTAGCTTACCTGGTAGAGTGGGTGCCCATATGTTGCTCATATGCTGCTGCATGTCACTCCCCCTCTCTCTCCCCTTTGAAGTCTTAAACTGTCATGTAGTGGGATTGCATTCCCTCAGAAATAGGCGTGGTGATGAGAGCGTCCTCTGGATAACTTATAGCCTGTCTGATGTATAGTGCCAGGAATTTCTTTGGATCAAAAGGGATCATAGATGTAGTAACAAAACAGGGAACTTCTCACTAGACCTTTTAACAAATGGATTCACAAATAATGAGGACTGTGGATTATGTCCCTTGAAAGCACATTACACAGAAAGGGTACTTTTAGCAAGCAACATGAACAGGGGGAATTATTACAGCAAGTAAAACCTGTTTCAATGTTCATGTCAACACCTGCGTGTTGTTTTAAGAAATTGTGAAAATTTCCTTTAAAAAGAACATGAGCTGATGTGATTGTATTGATTGAAGCTTAATATAAGTAATTCAAAATTATTTGTTTTGTCGGGACCAAAAATTCTCTTCTTCACACCTACCAACGTGTTCCTCCATCAATGTAATAACATTAGCAGGGCCTGTGTCTGTATGTGTGTTTACATGAATGTGTGTGTTCATTGGGTGCTTTCACTGCCTGTGTGTGTGTGTATGTGTGTGTGTATGTGTGTGTTTGTGTGTGTGTGTGTGTGTGTGTGAGAGAGATTGTTGAGAGGGAGTTTAACAAGCAATCCCTTTACTGCTATGTGTAGTACACACCTACTTTTACTACCCTACCACAGTGGAAAAGGAGCAGAACACACACAGACACAAACACATATCCACACACACACACACACACACACACACACACACAGGCATTTCCAATAAGCACCATGTGAATGATATGGGCCGAGTGGTTTGGTATTGAGTTCTCTCCGGCTCAGTTTATGAGGAAGCTGCAGTGAAAGAGGAGGCGGGGGGGGGGCACAGACATTAGTTTAATTGTAGTTTGGGTCTGAGACCATAGTAATATCCCAGTCTTATACTGCATGTACAGTGCAGAGTCTCTCCTCCGAACATACAGTGAATAAGAATAACTAAATTGATTCTGATTCTAAATCACCAACAATAGAGGCAATTAGTATCAAAGCTTTAGCAGTGTAAGAGTTAATCAAACATGTTCAAGATTTGATTAAAGGGCTACTTTACTGGACAAAAAAAACAAAGTTTCTCACTTCTCACCCCCTGTTTGAGTTTTATTTGGGCAAAAATTCCATTCACCTCACTCTGGAGGTGCCCGACAAAAGCTGTGCTCTGCTGGTACCCATTTCAGAGAATGTAATTAATATTTTGGAATTTCATTTGCTATTAATCAGAATGTTAATTTTTGTATCCCAACCCACCCGATTGATGGATTAACTGCGGGGTTGCAGATACAACTGCATTCTGCACATTACAAGACAGCCTAAAACCCCCCGCTGCAGCCTCTAACTGGAGTGATGTTACAATGTCAAGCCATTATTTAAAAGATTTTGTATTTCTACTAGCACTTTTAATTACTATGTCATGCACACAAATTAACCAATACATAGGAAAGTTTAAATTGAATTCAGGCCATGAATTACATAATGTGCACTCAAATGAATAAATAGTGGCCTCACCAGGGGGGCTCAGTACAGATCCCATGTTTACTAAGTTGCATTTGTCTGCAAAACATCAACAATATTACTGGTTAAAAACAAATTCCACCAACGAGCCTTGCAAGCCTTTATTAGGCCTACTGGCTCATTTCATGGACTTTGGCCCACTGAATCTCTACTGTAGAAACTGGTCAGTAATGTTGCACGTTCAATGGTCAGTCCCTGCAAATCACAAATGAACACATATGTCCATCTTTAGGATTCTGCATTCACCCAAATACAGCAGAGGTGAATTGAATTGAGTGTTTATTAGAAACCCAAAAATGGAAAGAGACATCATTGCTGTCACTGACTCCTAGCCATAAAACACAGCAGCTTTACACTGTACCATATACTGTACTGTATATTAAACATAATTTACATTTAGCACAAGTCCTGTTGTTAATTTACACTTCTAATCTTTTTAAGTACTTGGCTCATTCATTGGTGCCGCTTTACTTTAAAATAAATGTATGTGTTGGTAGTGTGTGAGGATTTTATAAAATGTGTGTGTGTGTGTGTTTTACAGGTCCTTCGTGTGGCTTTGTGGTTTGTAGCCTTCTCTATCACAAGCTACAGTTAGATAAATTATTTTGCACGCTTCATTTGACCTTTGGTACCACAGCAATTAGCAACTAGCAATACAGCTGTGCTGCACTGGGACTATGTGGGCAAGTACTGTACATTATGTTCCGTCACAATTAAAAACATGGGACCTTGTCAGAGTGAGTCAGCTGCCAGCTGAACCAGCGCCCTGAGCGGTCGGGGGGGTACGGTGCCTTGCTCATGGGCACCTGGCAGTGCCCATGGAGGTGAACTGGCATCTCTCCAGCCACCAATCCACACTCCCAACTTTTTGGGTCCATACGGGGTTTGAACCAGTGACCCTCCGGCTCCCAACCCAACTCCCTATGGACTGAGCTACTGCCACCCCCCACGCAACATACCCACTGTACAGAACAATAAAGTCATTGCTGAATGTCAGTCTGTGGCATACCAACATATTTAACATACACATACCGAATGGGGTCTCTTGGGAACCCCAGGAATGTAAAAAACAACAATCATAGCAAAACGTTACGTTATTTCTTCTTGAAACATTTTAAGTTATGTAAGAAATGTAACTGATGATGACATAAGATGACATTTGTTTTTTAAACAAAACTTTTCTCTTACAAAAATTGCAGCTTCTTTCGCAAGTACAATCCACATTAGTACTATTATTTACCCTCTTAATCTGGTATCTAGCTTTCAGTAATTTCAAGCAAACATTATTTGGGTTATGTTTGTATAGTGAAACAACCGGGATCTGAAATAAATCCGCACTCTTCAAATCTTTTTAATTGCATTTGCCTTTTAATACAAAAGTAGAGAGAACTTGGTCTTAGTATGACCCCCTTGTCAAAATGAAGTTTGACTAAATGTGATTCAAATTTAGATTTGTTTTTATTTATTTTTTATTTGTATGTTTCTGTCTGTCCTAAATGTTCAAATTGACTGACAGGGTGTCCCCACCATGGCAAACATGAACTCATTAAGTAGTTAAGTCTATTAAAACCACATTAGCGAAATAGGGTTCATTTAACCCTAATACATTGGTATTTTTAAAAAGCACTAATTTAAACAGTGAGAGAAATATGAGAGGAAGTAAACAGGAACACATTGGCGAAGTTAGGAAAAAATTGATGCAATGATATATTAAAGAAGCTGTGAGATATGAGAGAAAGTACAACTGTGGGAATGAGTTTTAAAGTAATCTTTAGTCTAAAAAGAAAACTCTTAGAAAGTATGAGATAGAATGAGTGTATAATGCATCTGACTGTGAACATGATCCATCATTCTCATTGAGCATATGCTTGATAATTTAAATCTAGCTAGGTTTTGCAGGGATAACATGCATAGACACCGATTTGTTACTCTGGGGGTGCCTATTGACGTGTTAATAAAGCCGTAAAGTAGGCTAACTTTCAACTCAGGACAGCACCAGTTCTCACAAATACAGATAGGATTGAAGATGATGGTTTCAGAGGCAGTTTTAAAAGCTTTGTGACTTTTAGCTTTGTTCTCAAGTGCACACATCAATCTTCTTTCATGAAGTCATACACATCTTGAAAAGATGCAAGATAAACACCAAGTACAAGCACATCTCTCTACGCAATGTCAGCCTGCTTCCATACACATCGTCCCCATAGTACTGCACAATGTCTTCACAGTCGGCCTTCCCGGTCACAAAATCTTCAACGTCTTGCGTGTGTTTGAATACAGAAGGATTAAATCTGCAGTTCAGAGATGTAGACGCTGTATCCATGACCTTAAAGTACATTGCCTCTGGTGTTTGAAAACTGTGTGCTGCACCTCTACTGTCAAATCGCTGGGGGAATCTTTTTAGTCTTGGCATGTTTGGGCTATCCAAGTCAAGGACATGCTCTTCTGCTGTATTTTTCCAAAATTCTTGGAATCCTTCTTCACAAAGACAAACGTCTTCTCTTAGTGTGTCAATCATCTGCCTAGCTTTCTGTAGGTGCAACTGGCTGTTTTGAAGTGCAAAATTGACTGTTTCAATGCGAGAGAAGAATTTCAGCATGAATTTCAAGGAGAACAAGGTGTCAGCAGGTGTGTTAGAAGACCGTTTTTACCTCCAGAAAGTCCAGCAGCACACTGTAGTTGGATGCAATGGATTGTAATAAGGCTGTTTTGAGAGATGAAGCGCCGTCGTCTTGAAACTCCACTCAATCAAGTGAATTTCTGATGAGCATTACCATATGCATATTTGTCAATAAAAGTTGCAACATTTGGCAAATTTTCAGAGACATCATGCACAACCAAATTCACAACATGTGATGTACTGTGCTTGATGCTCCAGCACCAGCATGAGAGCCTGCAACCATAATTACAGAGAAAACCCCAGCAGGCTGCATTTCTCCAATTAGTTTTCCTAAAACATCATGAGCCATAATTTCAATCATCTCGTTTAGGGTGTCATGAGAGAGCCAATTGTTCTCCTTGTGAGCCAGCCACGACCGTAGGTCTGTGGTTAGCATGCATGCATAGCATCTGGAAAGAAACTGGAAAGTAGAAGGAATAACCAGCAAAACGATTCTGACATCAGCCATCTGCCTTCATTTACCAGCAGAGAGCAAAGCAGTCACATTAACACCTGCATTAACACCTGCATTGCATAATATGTTAATGTGTTAATGTGTTAATGTGCATTATGGCAGCTACCATGGTAGCTGCCATAATGCTACCAGCAGTGCAATGTAAATTGCTCTCTTCGTGTGATCTAAATCATTTGAGTGCTTTAGAACAGCTTAAAAAGCCCTCTCAAACAAAAGGTGTTTTAGATCTTTGTTTAGCTGGAGGAAATTAGGTGTCAAATTCTGTGGGTCATCTTTCAGAAGATCTGGGAGGACAGCCACAAGCCTCCTGTGTGCATGCAGTGCATTTATCCAGGATTTGCAATTGACAATTTTGGTATTGCCACCAAATGCCACTGCAAGCAGAGATTCCATGCCAGAAGCCTTCATTAAGGTTCTAATGCAGCCAAGGAATGACATTAGAGTGTGCATCATGTCGGGATAAATGGTGAAAGACTTCCATTGGGTTACTTCACTTGTGAGACATGCAACAATGTAGTGCTACAGGTCCAGTGTGGTTTGTGCATGCTTCATGCCAAGCTTTTCACTGATTTCTCAAGGTAGAAAAAGGTTTTCTGGCATGGTATTTGGGTGTAAAAGTGAAGAATTACCACTGATGTGCTGCTGGATGCACTGCTACAGGGTGAGTAAAACCTCACAGACATTAAGCATGTAAGATAGCATTTGTGTCCTTCTGACTTTATTTTACTGGGGAGCTTCTCAACTTCATCTGTATTATCCATCTTCAACCTCTGGACCATTTTCAATTTCTTAGCTACCTTTTCTTAGCCTTTTGAAACCCACCACAGATTTAGAACCCTCCACATACATAAATACAATTACATAAAACCCAGCAATGCAAACGTTGTGGAGAGGAAAATGGAGTACCCCTGTTCACATTCTGTTTCCTACCAACACTCAGACGTTTTTCTCACAATGACCATTATATTTCCCTTGGATAGCCAGCCACATTAAAGCATTTGAAAATAAATTGTGAAAGCATTTTGGGTTCTACACCATTGTTGGCAACGTTACTGATAAAGGTAAGGCTGTGTACTGAAAGCAACAAGCAACTGCCTTGCAAATATACATCTGGAGGAGTCACCTGACACACAGGGAAAAGAGGAGAGAACACACAAACACGGCAGGGAAGAAGAGATGATCTATAACAAACGTTATAATAAAGTTAGGAAAAAAGAACGAGCTAAATATAGTGAACACAAGCACTTTGGCTCATGTTAAAACTACATCCCATCCTTTTGATTTCCAGCCGTAGCTTGTCACTCTCCCTGTATTATCGTTAGCTCTGTAGTATTTTCAGCAGTATTGATTTTTTTACTATTCTAATTATATTTGACTTTTGATATTCGTTCCAACAGCCCTATTCTGTACAGATGGCAGCAGGGTTGACGGGTGGGTTTTGCCTTTTATACCTCTTTAGCACCAATGACCATGGTCAGACCAGCATTATCTGACCCGTGTTCAACTCCTCTTTTGTCAATTCAAACCAAGCCAGACAACACAGGTTGATCCCCGTTCCTGAAAATTAAGATACAACCTGGCTCACTATCACGGAGCGACACACACAACATACCGGGGGCTTACACATCATATTCAGTGTACAGCTACCTTGTTGCGAGAAATTTGGGCGATCCAGTGGGGACACTGAACTGTCGGCTGTAATGTGTGTCTCAGGGGAGGGAGAAAGAGAGCAGCGATGCTGTGACTGAGAGAAATATAACGTTATATTGACCAGGCCCTGGTCATGTGGAATTCACATTGAAATCGCCCCTTGTCCAATCTACGTTCAACCAACCTCTCGACTTAGTTTTTGAAGCTGAATCAGTCAATCCGGGTTAACCTTTACAAACACAAAGCCAGCCCTGGTTGAGCCCTCAATGGGAAAGGGATTTTAGTATCTTTTGAGCTTCACTTGCCGCCAGATAGCTCAGTTGGTAGAGCAGCTGCATGTGTGTGGAGGTTTTATTCCTTAACGCAGCAGGCTGGGGTTCAACTCCAACACGTGGCTCTTTGCTGCGTGTCATCCCCCCTTCTTTTCCCTTTCATATCTTTAGCTGTCCTGTAAAAAACAAGGCCAAAAATGGCGAAATAAATAATGGTTTGGGCAGTTTTTGTCCGTGCATCCTGTCATCTGGCAAGACATTGAATAAGATATTCTTTAAACTGTTAAAACTGTTGCTTTCACAACAACACATTAATATTTAGCAGTGGAAATATTTAGTTATCAGAAACTGACAGGACACAAAAAAACAGCTGAGGACCTCCAATATGGCCACCAGACAGTTAATTATGTCACATGAAAGCCCTTTATTCACTACTTACCTCTCTACATCCCACCTGAGCCAGTTCAGACAGGCCAGTCTGTCTTCCCCTCTACTTATGGCCTTACATGATTATACCACATTATTATCCTCACGATACCCTCTGTGTGTCCCGCCGTGCTAATCTCTGAGCACATACTCACCTGTAATTAACCCTTCTGTATTTGTCCTACATCATTACACACAGCCTGTGCAGAGCTGCTTCTGGGTTTAGCCTGCACAAGTACTGTTGTTGTGAACACCTGCCCAGGTGAGTTGGAAATCAGTGCCTGAGTGTCTGAGGTTTAAATTCACACTTGCTGGCCTGGAATAACCAGAAAGCACAGGGCAGTGCCGTCGTTTTATTTCTCACACCCTCTGAGAGTCATTGCCACATTTTCTCAACTGCATTCAAAACAGCATCATGACTATCCACTGGATCTGAAATTCATTCTGCTAAATGAAATGGATTACCTCACAAAACCTCAGAGGAGCTCATATGCTTCATTTACAGCTTTGTTTTGATTCTGTAAAACTTATATTGATTTGTCAATAAAGTGTAATTGATGCATTGTAAAAGCCCTCACAATGAACTGACAGTTTTATTATTCATATTCTCATTTGTCAATACTCCAACTTTTACTACCATAAGAATTTTAAAGTCCGCCTTTGCAAATGTGCATTGCGGTTATGCCATTTTTGTGGGCATAACTGTAAAATAAGGTATAGGCCTGTTATTTCCAATCAACTGCTGTTGTACAGCCTATGATTTGTTAAAAAAAGTCTACTGCCTTGAGCTAATTGCTAACATTAGCATACTAACAATGTCAATGCTAACATGCTGATGTTTAAGATTGATGTATTTTCCATCTTAGTTTAGCATTTTAGCATACTAACACAAAGTACAGCTGAAGCCAATAAGAATGTAACTTTACAGGCAATTTTTCAAATGCCAAAGTATTGGACAAAATGAAATGTTGACCTGAAAAGTCAGAGGAACACCAAAGAATGTCTGAAGCACAGTCGACATATTTCAGTCCATACCAAAGTGGTGAACCAACCGACCACCTAACAGGCTGACGTTGACGTCAACGCTGATGCTGATAGTACGGCTTGACATTAACTTTTTGAGGCACTTGTCCTTTGGAAAAGTACGTTTGCTGATTTCTAATTTTATCTTTTTTTTTGTGTTTTGCTAATGCAGAATTCAAACAAACCGTTGACAGCATCCAAACACTATCAACACTAACACAAATCAGTTAAAACAGTACGAAGAAATGCATCCCAAGACTAGATGTCCACTTCAACAAGAAAAAAGGATCTCCAGACTCCATAATACTAAGTAATACTTACATGGTGGTGTGCACTGTATCACCATTTGCCACTAAATGTTGGTATTAGACTTTTTTTCTTCTTCTACAATTTCACTATCTACCCGGCAGAGGCTGATTTACCAAGGGATCCTTAAAAAGGTGTAGTTACTCTCCAGTTGATAATTAGCTGATATTTAATCTAGCCAGTCACTGAGCTGAGGATTTACAATACCTGACAAACGAGCAGTGGAGTAGTAACTGCTGCTCCACCCCCCGCTGTGTGAAGGAGAGATACCACAAATCTTTTCTTCCAGCGCCGTCAGCCTGTACAATGAACACTCTTGCAATAAATCCCATGTGCCATTATTACATCTATGCATAATTGCATAAGTGCAATTTTACTAATTCATGTGCAATTATTATATAATAAAGTTTGCTATATCCGACTTGTGTGCACTGCCCTTCTACAATACTTTTATCCTACCAGTATTTATTTATGCCGCAGGAGACCGTGTAAGGTGTGTTCTATTTTTGTCTTGTTTAATGTACAGTAACTTGGTTTTTATTTTACTGTAAGAACTGGACTTCTTTGTTTGACACTTGTTTATGATACTTGTACATTTATCTATTTCTGCTCTTGTCTTGGCAGTTGGGATAAATAAAGGTTTTCCTATCTAACGTTACAAGGCAAAGAGCCAATCACTAATGAGTCAAATTAACTTCATGCTTCATCCCCACATTGCTATCGCTACGAGGGACATCTGTTGTCGGCTCGTTTTCTGTGAACGATGAGCCGACGGGGTAACGTTAAGGTGAAGTTAGCTAACGTTTGATAACTAACACCGGCTGGCGGGATTGCTGGTTCTGCCGTGCTTTTATGCTGCATTGCTTAAAAAGAATGAGCTGAACAGCGGGCTAAGTCTAACATTAGCGGTCCGCTGACCCAGTGCAGCTGGGTCTAACTTTAGGTGTCCGTTGCCCCGAATTGTGGGTAAAAAAATGTATGTGTTTCAAATTGGTAAACTTTTAGATGAAATACTGAGTGGCATATAATGTGAAGTATCAAGGCATTTTATTTTGTTTGAGTTTTAACTTTTGTCCAGTGGGGCAGGTAAATTTCTCTTCTCTTGCCCTACAAAAAATCCACTTGTCCTGGACAAGTGGGCAAGCTTTGGATTGAATCCCATTTCTCTGTCTTACCCTTTCCCCTTCCCCTAGCCCTTTGACTTAGGGATGAAAACATACCCTTATGAAATGAGAAACCGCTTCTGCAAGCCTTGCGTAAGTGTGTTTATGTTGATTTTGTGGGGTTTGACAACAGTGTCATATACACCTGTATATATATTTCATGGTTCTTTTAAGTTTACTTGGTGGTGGTGCAGATGTTCTTATCTGTGTACTACTTAGGTCTGTTTGCAATAAATATTTTTATACACACTGCATGGTGTGTTGTATATCCTTTTCAGTTATCACTGTTTTGAATCACATTGATGTTCAGAAACACTTTCTTTGTTAACAAAAATCTGTCTTATTGCCCAATAAAGTAAACGTAACAGGCAAAAACATGACATAAAACTAGAAAATTTGGCAAGAAAGTTTAACAGTGTGCTTACTACTTGGTGCACATCCAAATAACAATACAATTTAATAAAAATAATAAACGTGTTAAGTGTCTTAACCCTTCAGAGAAAGACATTTGTTAAAACCAATTTAAGACCCTTCGGTTTCCCAGAAACAGCTATGGCGTAGCCAGACAACCATTTAAAAAACAGTGCATTTAGCGTGTCTCGAGCCAACATATTTTCAGAAGTAAATCAGTAAACTATGTGTTTATTTCAACACTAGAGATGTGATGGTTGGAAAAGTGCAGAGAAGACTGTAAACGGCTTTTCACAGTTTTATTTGGTTTCTGAATGAAGTTTTTTCACTATGTTAAAATTACCATTTGAAGAGATGAATATTTATTTACACAGAGTCCGGTGTATTTGGTCCATCATGACATCATGTTAGCTGACAAATGACACTTCTCCTTCCATCCTCTCCTCCTCCTCTCTTCAAGTCTTATCTCTGTGAAAACAGCTGTTGGTGTTGAGGCCTGAAGTCAGTTAGGAGTCTGTCAATTGGTCAGTTAGTCCATAATGACATCATGTTAGCTGACAAATAATACCTTTTTATCCTTTCTTCATCTTCTCTCCTCTTTTATTTTTCTCATCTTCTTGTCTCCTCCTTTTCTTCTCCTCCTCCTCCTGTGGCAGAATATGTTGCTGAAGTGATTAAACAATGGTTGAGTAAAGGCCGTCATCACCACAGGCACAGTACATAGTTAATATTTTTAGAAACAGCTGATCTGAGCTAATATTACTCTGCTGTTTGCCATGTCCTGCAAGGAGAGGACAACACAGCATACAGTAAAGAGTCCCCATGAGAGGAGGTGTCTGTGTCAGAACTTGTTGCTATGGTGATTTCCGCAGTGACAAATCCAGATATTATTTTACTTTTTTTCTATCTGCAGTTGGTGTGAACAGACCCAAATGTTTGAGTCCGATGGATTCCATAGTTCCATGTCTGTGACCGGCACAACATTTCCCATATGGGAAATTGGAAAATCTGGAATGGTTTGAAAACTGGACGATACACAATCTTTAGCCAAGCTATAACCAAGCTTTATACCTGAATGCCCATTCCGCCCAATAAACATCAAAGTCTTATCTTCGGTCTGAACTTTTACTTGTGTTTCTACGTTACAGTATAGTGATGCAGCATTGCCCAAAAGAGCGAATGTTGAGCGATTTCGGCAAAGATTTCCCATTTAGGTCTACTTTTGCTGCTATTGCAGCACATTGGCACACTGAAATATATATTACAAAACTATTATCAACTATTAGAACTATAAAATATATGTCACACACAAAACAAAGGCATCCAAATGTATAAAACCCCAAAAAGACACATAAGACTACAAACAAACAAAAAAACTACAAGTAATCTGAACTTCCAGACCACAGTCTGTTGGCCAGTAACCTTTTCCTCCAACCCCATTTCTTTTATCTGTGTCCTGTATCATAACCAACAACAATGTACAGGTGTGTGAACAGGAATGAATTACAAATCATTACACTAATACAGTACAAATACAATAATAATAGCTACAACATGAACACATGTTCATTCACTCCCATAGTTGCTTTTCAGCATATTTTGATTACAGAAACTTCTGCTCGTTTTCAGCTCGAAAGGTGATCAGCTGCCTGGTTTGTGTGATACAGGACAGTTGGTGTGAAGCACATATCAATGTCTCCAAAGCAAGTAGTGTTATGCAATGATAATAAACACAATTGGCTGCTAATGGAGTTTAGGTAAAACTGTAGACATGCATGGAGTCCATTCAAAGCAGAGAAATGCGGGACTGTTGTGCAAATAAGCAATGTATTGTCAATGTAGCAAACTAGTTATTTAAAAAATAGTTTTAATTAAGAACATGGGTATAAATTTATGTGTACAGGACTGTGTAGAGCACAAAACCAGACTGTCATTATTTTAAATCAATCATTTATGGGACTCTCTGGTTGATCTGGCCACCATTGTTGCCAGTTGCGCAGTGTGTTCTGGGTACCCCTGGGTTTCAACTAGACTCAGGATTTTGCTTGGTTTTAAGGGGTGTCTAGCTCTTCCTATTAGCCCTAACCCTCGCTCAAAAGGAGAGTTTACTCTCACGTCACTGTGCAAAACTAAGGGGAAGAGGTAAGACAGAGAAATAAGATTCGTCCTCAATGTCGACCCTGCAGTAGCATGGATAAAAATACAGATTCATTTTAGTTTAAGGATGTCTTTCACTGGAGACCATTGTGCCAAATCAGTTTTAGTTGACTTTTCATCAAATATGACCAGACTCCTTTCTGACCAACCTTGGTTTCAATCTCAAATTTCGTCCCTCACTGACTTTCCACCAGCTATATTTTTTTAGGTTAAAGAGACATGAAGCCAGCAGTCTGCTCTGAAAGAGAGTTGGTCACACAGCTGCAGATCACATCCGATTAAAGGCATTATATGGTTAAAAGCAGAGAAGAAAACTCAGTGTTCCAGTTGAAGCAGCAGTGAGCACACAGCTCAGGTTTTTATAGCAATGACCAGCCAACAGACTGATTGACTTTCTGTCCAAAACCTTTACAGCCTCTGCAGCATTAACAAGAGTTGGGCTGCTACACTGTACAATCTGCAAGGGCCGTTCGACCAAATAAATACTACAAGGCAACAACAAAAATGGAGGCAAATGCATTTGAAAAAAAATGAATTCACCAATCTGGCACCGTCACACCTCACTGACCTCCCCTACCAACCCTCACGGTCCCTAAGCTCCAACTCAGCCGGTCTCGTCTCCATCCCCAAGTCCAACCTCCGCAGCTTCGGGGACAGAACCCTCTTCAAGGAAGCTCCCAGACTCTGGAACTCTGGAAGTTTGATCTGCAATATTTACATTTGTAATGATGATTGATAGTTCATGTTAGATTGACTATATGCTTCAGTAAGCCAGTTTGCGACTATTATTTTGGGTTGTGCCACATGTAAGTATCTTTTAGTTTATTTAGATGAACCATAAAGGTTTTACTATGTACACTGTATTGTTGTGGTTTGGGGTTTTGTCTTGGATTCCTTTTCTCTTTAGTCGTGTCTTGTGTTTGTATCCCTTCACCCCGGTCTTGTGTTGTCTTGTGTTCCCCTGTGTGGCTGCATGTTCTGCTTCCTGTTACATTTTGAAGTCTGGTTTTTGTCTCGTCTTACCTTTAGTTCTACTTCCTGTGTCCACCCGCTCTTGTGATTACCTGATGTTTACCACCTGCTTCCCTGCCCTCTTGTCACCTGCCTCTTGTTACCTCATTATCTTGTATATTTAATGTCTGTGCTTCCCTTGTCTCTTGTCAGATCCTTCTAGTTGATACCTCGTCTGCTGCCTGTTCCTGTATTTCCTGTAAGTTTATCCCTGTGTGTAAGTCCTGTCTTTTCCTCGCCCTTTTTTCCCTGGACCCCTGTGAATTTTGTGTTTTGGATTTTTGCCTGTGTTTTGCCACTTTTGGATTTTTGCAGGGATTTTTACCCTTTGTGCTGAACTGTTTTTCAATAAACCCCTGTGTACCTGCTCCTGCCTGTCTCCTCATCTCTGTGTTTGGGTCCTCACTCCACCCCAACATCACACTGTATAACAATACACTACGTATTTCCTTTATTTCGTCTTACATGTTAGCTAGCCTACAGTATATACTATCCCATTACAGGATTGTGTGGAAATGTTGTTTTTCAAACGATCATTATCAAGTGGCTGGTCATGTGTTTCATCCCAGTTACACCCTTTGTAAGTCAAATAAACTCAGTTACGATGATCCCAGTCTCCAGTGCTTGATGGTGGAAGGTGTTCAGCTGCTGGTCAGACTGCACAGGGTTACGTGTGTGCAGGACAAGACACACTTTATTGTAATTTTAGAATAACAGAGGTAAAGAGATTACCTGGAAGCTACCAGCGACATTTCCAGGTAATCTCTACACTTCGGATATTGTAATATTACCATGTAATAAGATACAAACAGGCGGTTATGCATTTTGCACCACTGATTACACAGGTTATTACACAGAAACTACCAGACGTGTCTCCAGGTAAGAAGTCACAAGATTAAACATATCATTCGTAAAGTATTACCTTGAAACAAAAAGGAAATATTTGGAACATAATGGGTGGATGAATCTCAGCATTATCATGTGGTAATTACCAATTTTAAACTTAGTTTTATCTCATTTTGAAAGTGTTACGCTGATAGTAGCCTATAATACTGGCTTGCCTCTAGGCGTTAATCTCACTCGTGCCCTGCACAATTAGCCTGTGCCTTCTTTCCTGCATCTGTTTCCTTGTATGCTGGCACAGAGGCTAGCTCTGCACTTTTGGCATGCCAGTGCTGTTTGAATTGTATGAGTGTTAAAGTGTGATAATTCTGTCTTTCTTTCATTCAATGATATTTTTTGTTTTTCAGTATTTGTTTGATTATATAACGTAAATGTGGTGATGTGGTGCCCCTTTTTTCTGAGTTATCACTACTGTGTTTTTGTGTGTGTGTATGTCCACTTGTGATTGGGATGGACCCTTCCCTGAGACCACCAAAGCCAAATGGTTTAGTAAAGTAAACCATTTGTATAAATGACAGTGATTGTCTAATAAAATATTTGTCTTTCAAACTGAACCCTGTCCCCCTGCTTTGTGTAAATATAACCTGTGTGTTTTTCTACTGTCTTGGTTTAGGTTTTTAGGTTTAAGACAAATTCTATTCTTTGGGGGAAATTCCCAGAGTAGCATTGTCGGGCTTTTTATTTCTAAGGGTCTTTCAGAGTCGACCGACCTCCATCTTGCCACACGACCACCATTCTTCTCCACAGGACTGGATTGCTGCGGATCTTACACCGTAAAGGTCTGTTTGCGCAATGGGAAGCACTGTGGGCTAATCTTCAAGTGCCTTACAACCAAATGCATACATGTGGATCTGATAAACAGCCTTAATGCAGATGCTTTCTTGCTGGCCCTCAGGCATTTCATTGCCCGTCATTGCCCTGTCCGACAAAGGGATACATTTTTTAAGGTGCAGAAGGAGAACTGAAAGAGACCTGTTGCCATGGACCGGGAGCTACGTGAAGGTCTAGCTAAGCATCAGATCCCGTTCAAGATTAACCCACCTGAGGTCCCTCACTTATATAGGCTTATGGGAGTGGGAAATCCTATCCTTACACTTCTGTATAAGGTGGAAGGGTTAGATGAGGCCTCTTTGCCAGTTATTGTGTGCTCCCACCACTGTCACAAGAAAATTGTGGCAGCATAGACAGATGATGATCACTTTTGGTCACAATTCATCAGGAGCTACTTACCACATCTCCAGGTCCGTCAGAAATTGCAGCAGCCCATGGAAAATCTGACAAATGGGACTGTGGGATTGTGGACCCCCAGTGGAGTGGTAAAAGTCTACTCCAGCTCGGATGGATTTGTTAGACGTTTGTAACGTCATAATCAATTGCCATATCTATCATCACCCACTGGCACGTTTGGTCCAACTGCCAGCCTGGCGTTGGCTCACTGAACATTTGATGTGATGTGCATTTTTAAACACAGGCTCCAGTGGTGCTGTTCCAACGTTTTGTTGTCTTCAAAGCAGAGAAATGGTATACACTTGGTTGCTGGTGGATGAAGGATGTTTTTATCTAAACAAATGAATATTTAAAGAAAATATCAGATCTGAATAGCATTTAACAATCAATAACAAACATATCTTGACTTCCATCATTAATGCCTCCACAATCTGCACTTCAACAGGATTGAACTCTTCACTCCAGCGTAAACAACCAAAAATACATCAAACTTTTTGGCATAGCATTCAATGTGACCAAAACATAAGTAATAAACAGGTGAAAAGGTCCATTAGGTTCCAATCCATCCTTTTCTTTCTTCTGCCTGGTGTGGTTTGGTTTGTAGGGAAAAGAGTATCACAGGCCTTAATTGGCGTTAAATCACATTGGAAAGGAGAGTAGTTTAAGTTAAGTTTTCTGAAAACAGGCCATGCTTTTGCTAAATCTTCATTTCACATCGACTAAGCGGGCCTATCTAGCAAAGTTAAAAACTAGCTCTGCAGGGAGTTTCCTCAATGAACATGTGAAGCACAGCCAAGTTCTGCAGCACCTTCTCCTGACCTGAGGGACTGTAGCATGCCCACTAATCCCCTCACTCACTTCAAAGTTTTGAAACCCTAATGTATCTCCATGAGCCAGTTTAGGGAGATTTGATGTGGTCTGGATCTTTCTTAGGGCAAATTGATGGGGTTGGCCATATTGCCGCACCAAGGCTGCCAGCGCCAATGAGAAAGGTCGTGGATCATGGGCATATGAAAAGGCAACATGGCGAGCAGAGGGAAGTTGTCGATGGTCCAGTAGGACATGGAATTTGTATAGTTCAGGTTCTTCTTGTAGAAGGTGTGTAAAAGATTTATTTAACAGGACAAACTTGTGAGGATCACTATGAATGAGGCATCATTACTTACATCATTAATGCATCCACAATCTGCACTGCATCCACAGTTCTATAACTTTGGAAAGGGGAGTGGATTTAGTCATGATTTACAGTCCATGGATTATGCAGGTGAGGTAGAGACTTGATACTTAACATACATCCTACATAATACCTTCCTACCTACATAGGAAGCTGTTACGACAGTTTAAACAACTGTACCTGATGCTGAACATCAGCAAAGTTTGATTGAAATCAAGACCTCTGCACCTATGTTATTCCCTCTAACTAGAGACCCATTGTAGGTAAGGAGCTGACCTACAGCTGTTAATGGATATTCACTATTCAGTCCTGCTAAATCTTAAAATGCCAATCTTTCGATAGTGTTGCTGGCGCCTTGGTTGGCATGCATGACAGTTTGTCAGTGCATTTGCAGGACATGGGGAAATGGGCCCCATTAAACAGCTGAAGTTAGACCAGGCTTACCAAGAAGCCTCTTTTGAACTTGGCTGTGCTTGGGATGTGTCAGATGAGCTCTTCAAGAAGCTGTAGAAAAGGCGTACCTTAGAGAGTGCCATGACAGAGCCTTGGTCACTACATGAAGTTCTCTTTGCCAATATTTCGAAACAAACAGTGCCAGCTACGCTTTGGCCCCATTATCTCTCATCTTATCAAAACGTGGAGCACTCCTGATTGGTGGGAGGCCGATAACAGCTGCACAGTGTGAACAAAGGGGAGTTAATTATCTAAAAGACATTTTTGGTAAGGTCACCTTTTTCTAACTTACAAATGCAGTAAGGCTGCCACTTTCCTCATTTTTCTTTTACCTGCAGTTAAGGTCGGCACTCAAGGCATACGGTGTCCCTTGGCAGAGGCCTTTGCCCATCCATCCTATTCAGAAGTCATTTACTGTACAGCCTAAAAACTGTGGGCTTTTGCAGGCTTTATCAGTTCTTGGTGATATCTGGCTGCTCTGCCCGTACTATTGAGAGGATCTGGGCATGTGACTACCCAGACCCCGCTCTTGACTGGTATAATGTACGGTGCAACATTCCAGAAGTACCTCGCAATCCAGATAAATAGCAGATATATCTCACCCCCGTTAAAATGCACCACATGAAAATAATTAACATGAACAGCCCTTTATGAACTTTCTGCCCAATTATAGCTCAAGGTACATATCTTCACATGTTAGTCAGTTCTGGAACAATATTGCATCCAAAATGTCCACCTTGATTAATGTTACTATGACTGTTACTGTCATTGTTTTGATTATGAATGAGCTGTCAGCCTTTCAGCTTTCTACAGCTAAAAAACGTGCGGTTTGCTGGACTGACAGCCGCTAAGAGATTGATTTTAACCCGTTGGAAGCCCCCTCATGACTTATCTGTCTGAAGACAAAAACTCTCTGCTTCTGGGGGAATTTCTGAGTCTCAGAGTTGGCATATCTGTCAGATAATTGCAGTTTAAAAAACTCTTTCCTGTGTTTTTGGTTTGGCTTGGCCAAAAATTGTTTGTGAACCCTAACTGATATGCGGGCTGGATCTAAATCTGCAAGGGGCCGGATTTGGCCTGCGGGCCTTGAGTTTGGCACATGTGCTCTACACACACTACAGATGTCAACTTTTAGGTAAGAACTTCTGTGCGTCAGACATGGGGAGGTCGAGTCCAGCCAGCTTCCACCATGTGAGGATTGCCTATTGATGCATTCCAAATCTTGTGCACTTGTGCTGCTCATGAGTACAGGAACCCATAAGAGGAATACAAAAATCTACTTTTGGAAATTGACCTTAATGCCTTCATTAAAAAATGAGTAAAAATCCAATCTTTGAAGACACCAATTGTTTTTGTGAATGAATAAATGTTCCTCCTTAAACTATAGGGGGCATAGGTATACACACCCCTATGTTAAATTCCTATTGAAGCAGGCAGATGTTTATTATTGAAGGCCAGTCTTTTCATGGATCCAGGATACTATGCATTCTGATAAAGTTCCCTTTGCCTTTAGTTATTTAGTCACTATTTAAACCTATTTATGTAATTTGCAGAGATATGAATCAGCAAAGTTGTATATTTCTGTTTTCATTTTCTGCCATGACTGTAACAATCAAAGACATATAAACACAGTGGTCCAACCTATGTGACGTTTCTGCTTTGCTTATTTTATCAACACCAACATTCGCCGCTTGTTGGACTGACTACTAGTTTTGGTGTTGTCATTTTTCTTAGTCTGTGGCCCAACAGATACATTAAATCTCCAACCTAATGTTAATTGTTTGAGGTTGCTTAGAAATTTCCATTGCACTCAATTACAGATTACCTATTACAGCTCAGATCAGTTGCATTGCAACAGTTTAGATTACTCTATGTGCTTACATAATTGGAAAATGGTTCTCCAATGTTTTTCTAGTTAGTTTTTAAAATTAGATTAGATTAGTAAACAGAATCTTGGATGAATGGTTGCTGATAATGGGCAATGTAGACATCGTATCAAATATCAGCCACCCACTCAGATCCGCTAGTATTCTGTGCATGGTATGGACATTTGCAAGTAACCACAAGCTTTTTACCTTTAGTGTTATGTAACACGTGTTTTAAATTAAAGTTATGAGCGCATATCCAGCTGTTCCTTATCCTCATTTGCTTAGTGCAGATAAATGTTGGGTTTCTGTAAATAACATCACAGAGTACGGTCTAGACCTGCTCTTTTAAAGCACGATAAGATATCTGTTGTTGTGAATTGGCGCTGTAATTATAATAATATAATATAAAATTGAATTGAATTGAATAAATTCAGGAGTTTTTTACTCAGACGTTATTGTAAACAAACAGTGGGATTGGGTCTATGAGACACTTATAAAACAATCTAACATCTAAATGCTCATGTGTCCTTTCAACACAATGTGATCTTTTTTTACATTATCTCCATGGTGCAACCTGACTAAGTGCTGTTTTTGTATCTGTTGCTCTGGATATGGCGTTAGATAAAACCTACTAATGAAGTTTTACGGTGGTGCTACTTCACAGGATTCACATCAATTAATAAATTAATGATTCATCAATTATTCAATCCATTAAAGTGAAGGTCAAACGTTTTTTTATTTGCATAAACCTTCTAGTAAATATTCTTAAAAATTGTCACATATCAGGATTAATTTACAGTACATTGATGACACAGAGGCAAGAGAGATCAGGGGCATTTCCCTATGATAAAGAACATCTTCCATCTTCTCTAATTAAGAACCAGAGAGTGTGCAGGGAAACATTTAGGGACCTTAATCCACTTTAATTCTGTGAGTGATATGAAAAGATAAATCTCATGTCTTGTTGACAGAGCTGGAGTGAGGATGTGGTTAGCTTAGCCTAGCATAATGTCTGGAAACAGGGGGGGCAAAGCTAGCCTGCCTTCATCCAAAGTTAAAAAAAAATTTCCCCAGCATCTCAACTCATTAATTATGTTGCTTGTTTGTTAAATCCAAAGAAGAACAGAAATGTGACATACTGTATGTCATTTGTGGAGTAACATGCTGGCACAATTAGACTAAAACCAAAACCTGTTTCCCATGATACAGCTGGAGAAGATGTTCTGTGGAGCGGATGGATAAACGTATTTTCTTCTAAAATTTTAGTTTTAGATAAAAGATAAGCTAAACACATCATGCCTCCAGCTCTGTACTGCTCACACACACCTGTTTTACATCAATGATCTCACTCTCAGAGCGGATAAGCATACCACTACAGTTACACATCCCCATAGGATTGTGTGATAATATATTAACCCTCATGTTGTCCTCAGATCAAATTTAACCCATTTTCAATGATCTTTTTACATAAGAAATATAGGTTTCTTATAACCAAATTGCCCAGTAACAATAATGCATGGATGTAAGCCCATACAACATTCTTCACAGATTGGATTAATGATTCTTTCCATTGAATTTTGGGTACTTTGTTCTATTTCATAGCATTTCAATTTAAAGAAATTAGTTTAAAAATAGCATCTTGACTAAACATTGACATAAACCCGTCTGTGATTCAATCAACATGCTCCTATCGTAACTATTAGTCAAAAATAATTCATAATATCTGATTTCTTTAAACTCAAAAATGAGGTATAATGTGATTTAAATTAGGTTTATTGACCATGAATTGAAAAAAAGTAACAAAAAATACAAAAACGTTGGAAAAAGGGCCCAAAAATGTTTTCAGTTTTTATCCGGTAGAACAACAAGTTAATGGTCAACAAGTAGACAACACAAGGGTTTAAATACACTGTGCACTCAGTCATGTCAATAAATGTATTCTATCATGATCATACAAAGCCTGAAACTCTGATGTTCACAACCAATAATTGAATTAGTTCTCTCTACTTACCATGAAGTTGACAAATGTGTGAGTTGTACAAATAAATAAAAACAGTAGTCATTAGTGTTACAGCAGAGAAAACAATGAAAACCAACTCCAACATCGTATTATGTACATTAAAGTCTTCACTTGGTGCAATTGTGCTTTTAAGACACTGACTTCAAAATGTTTTTTTTCTTTTCTCTTCATCTTCTTTCCTTTTCACCTAATCTGAATCAAGTCAAACAGACACACTGCCACAGGCTGCTGTGTGCACACTTATTGCGGTTGTGCACCATTTGTGTCTTTGCACTCCGTGCCAGTGGAAAGCATCAGTGGTTGGTCAAAGAACATCAGAAAACAACCATGCCTGCAGAGAAAAGTGACAGTCTGAGGATTTAGAAGGTGATTGGTTTCCAATAAAGTGCAGAAATTCTCTAAAAGTCCATCGTTCTAAAGAGCTGACCACCAGGTGTCAGCATGGAAATGAAATCAAAGGCAGTGAGTCAGAAGATGAATGGAAGGCAACACTACTACACCACTAAATGGTAACAAGTTGCAGACGGTTGAATTGAAAGATTCTGGGATTTACCAGCATTTCTCGCTAACATTTACTCCCTTTTCTTGGATAAATCACTGCAGTAATGTTTGCATGTTCTATCAAACTGAAGAAAAAAAACTGAAACAAAGCTAACTTCTCCAAATGGTAAGGTACGTAGAAAACCCTTTAACCGTAGTTTACACTGAATGCTTTTGTACAACGCTGATTATCTTGATGTTTGCATTAAGTATACTGTAGCCTAAATTGTAACCTAACACGAGTAAGTAGTTGGCAGCGAGGTGAGAAGTGGTCAGACTGAATGCAAGGCTTTTCAATGGAAAAGGTAACACAAAGTGAACTAAACTGGTTTCCATGGGAGTTGAAAACATTTCAACTATAGTGACACCCAGGCTGTATGACCCCTCTGTATCAATAAACAAAAAAAGTCTGAGCTGCTAACATTTGCACAGCTGATAGAATTGTTGTTTGGGGCAAATAAACACGGACTGTAGATACAGTCTAGTGGTCAAAGTCTTGAAAATAAAGCAAGAAAAACATTTGCTCTGTGTTGAATCCAAAAGCATCCTTGAGCTGACAATGTTCTTCAGATTAAAATAGAATTTGGCATGCTGGGCATGCTTCTGAAAAAGCTCATTTTCAGGCTGACCAACTTAATATTCTTTTAATAAATTTATTTTTAGGCGTTTTAAGCCTTTATTTCCACAGGACTGCTGAAGACACAAAAGGGGAGAGAAAGAGGGGGGAATGACATGCAGCAAAGGGCCGCAGGTCGGAGTCAAACCTGCAGCTAAGGCATCAACGAGCAAACCTCTAGCTACATATGTGCGCCCGCTCTCCCGACTGAGCCAACCTGGCCACACCAACTCAATTAAAAAAAAAAAAAAATTGCTACCTAATAAAATTAGGCTACAGTTAATCAGCAGTGTGACTGGCATGTTTAAGATAAGACCTATGGATTGTGTTTCTAGTTCGTTAAACACTTTAGTGTATTGTTGTTGCGGCAAGTCATTGAAGTCACAGTGAGTACAGTTATGTGCTTGCAGCAGCCATGTGACGGCAGTTTGACAGCCTTGGAGAGTGGGAAAAACTAGATTGAGTTTGATGTATTCTGCCTGGTTTCTTTACACCTTCTCTTCTCTCTGCTCCAGACCTGCAGGCTGTATGTTGCCCTTGGGACTACGTGGCTGGCTCAGTCCCAGTGCCTGACCTCTGGCTTTCAGCAGTTGTTCTGGTCCCCAGTGCAGGCAGAAGGGGCAGGGACAAGAGGTAGGATGGTGCACAATGCTGGTGGAGGGGTAGAGGGCTGCTGTGGCTGGAGACAGCCCCCCTACTCTGTTGTGGTACTGGGAGAGGCTGAGTGCATCCAGGGTCCTTATGGGTGCACTGTAGCAGCGGTGAGCTGAGGATGCTGGTGAGGAGAGAGCCAGAGGGTAGTGGTGGTGGAGAGGGAGGTGTGGGAGGTGCGGCTGGATGAAGGGGTACGGCAGGGTGGAGGAAGGAGATGCCCGGCCCATCAGGAGCGCCCCCAGTGGGTCTGCAAAAGGGTGAGGCCACGGCAAGGAATGTCTCTGCCGTTTGTCCTTCATCCTCCTGTTCTGGAACCACACCTGGAGAGAGGGAAGGAAGAAAGGAAGGAAGAAAGAAGAAGGAAAGGTACACAAAAAGAGCAGAATAAGGACAGAAGGATTGAGGGTAACAAAGTTGAGAAGATTTGGACAAAAGCAGAAAAAAAGAAGGTCAGGATAAGGTCACAGAAAGGATTGGTTGAAACGAGGAAATATAAAAAGTAAGAGAATGTGAGACAATGGTAAAGATAAGCAGGAGAAAAAGAAATGGAAGGGGAAAGCTCCTCCTTGGAGAGAAGGTATTTAAGCATAAGCATCCTCACACCTTTAGCACACAACACAAAGGACAGCTGAGGCTGATGGGAATGTCAATAATTTTGCGGGTTGGTCATGAAAAAAGAATTGGACATATGTAGACCTGACTGTGATGCATGTAGATGCAAGGTCTGGGCGTCATCAATGTTATTATGCATCATCCCCCGTATAGCTGCAGCAAATTTAACAACAATCCATCCAATAGTCGTCGAGATATTGCAAATCAAGCAATCTATCACTATAATAACCACATACTGTAAAACAGCTAGGATGTCGAAATTACTTTGCACAAAAAGTATCACTCTGGGTCTGAGAAAAAAAACAAAAACCGCACAATAACTGTCTGACAGCTGGTGTCATGGAGGGAAGATGTTCATCTGCCCACACTGCCATGACACAGAGCTGGTTTAAAATCAAGCAGAACATGGGAGTTGCTGTTCTTTCGCTGACTCGATTGGTTAGTTAGTTTGTGTTACAATGCTTTCTTTAGTTAAGCAAAATAAATAATCTGTGCTAACTGCTAGTGTAGGCTAACATCACCTGTGCTGCTTTCCTTAGTAACTGCCTCGATTTGTGCAGGCAGCCTGCCTAGGAGTGCCCTATTTTATTGTGAAAATAATGATTTATTAATAAAAATCTATTTAAAATGAAATGTGACCAAAACTTTTACAGTGCCATACTTGATGACTGCTTTATAAAACCAATAATTCACAACACCCAGATGTGTACAGCAGAAGAGAGCTATTGCTTAAATACATGGGGTCTAACTGCATATGTACAAACTATTCTACTAATTTTATAAATGCATATAACTATTTTAATTGCAATGCTCTCCACCAGATTATATAGCCTATATGTTTCACTTCATTTTTTTTCTCAAGTGAACTAGAGCACATCTCCATATCTTAAAGCTTTAAACCTGATACCGACAAGTTGTCTGTGTGTCCATCTGTCTAGTCCTCAACTATTTTACCAGCTCATAGAATCTCGTTGGAAGACTGTGCTTCTAAAACGTCAGGTGGCTGCGTTTACAAGGCCTTGCCTCACATTCCTGTTCTTTCATAAAAGACCCAGCAATAGTTGGCAGAAAGGTGGGTGCATTTACTGCGCATTAAAGCTGCTGCACTGGGCCAATGGGCCTCTGCATCAAATGTTAGACACTGCAAACCTGTCAGTACTCAATCTAGGATAAAACTACAGACTGCTGTTTTTTGCTGTTCTGTTTGTCTTATGATGCAACATGTTTAAGGAATAGTTTAACATTTTGATAAATATGCTTTTTTGCTTTCTGGCTGAGAGTCAGATGAAAAGATGAGACCATTCTCATGTCTGTGTGCCAAGGATGTAGCTGGAGCCAGCAGTTGGTTAGCTTAGCTTAGCACAATGACTAGAACCAGGGGGAATTAGCTAGCCTGCCTCTGTCCAAAAGAAGCAAAGCCCAACTACCAATACCTTCAAAACTCATAATACACTTGTTTGTTCAATCTGTCAAAACCTTTATATGTAAAATGACAATTAGCAGATTTATGGGCCGTTATGACTATTTTATTTATTTATGATAAGCTTACTGGTTAGCCAGGCTTTCCCATTAAGGAATTTTTGCAGTTCCTACAACATAACGTTCCTATGACCCTGTTTTTCTCATGTTCCCACTGGACCAATTTGAGGATTATAACATACTTGAATTACTTGACTACATAAATTAATATGAGAATGGACTGAATGCTGACTACTAAAAAGTGGACTGTAAAAAGTGCAGGCGCTGCGGGCCATGTAAGCCACGAGGAGGTGCAGAGAGACCTGGAAGGATCCAGAAGAGATTCTTAATTAAAATGTCCAGTGAGCAAGCGCAAATGGGGGTTTGTATGTGGCACCAAACTCAAGTGAAGACGCTGTGAAGACCGTTGCTGTGTTGCTGTGTGTTGCGTTGCTACCAGATCCAATGGCCAATTAGCCAGTGTGAATGCAAATGACCAAACCGGTTTTGGGGGAGAGTAGTTAGTAAAACTAGTCACAAGTGGACTGTTCTTAAAACTACGTTCCTGTACCTACTTGGTCGGAAAGAGGCTATTGCTTGAAACTATTTTTTATCAGGGGCCCTGTGGAAAAGATTTGGGAAACACATGTCTATATTCCATTATGCAAAGGGCTCAGTGCAAAAACAAACCAGGGTTTGGGGTAAAAAAAGAATAGAAATTGCCTTTATTTTACAAGGCGAAATGCATTTAAAATAACCAAAGCATTGCGACCACATTAGTTTTAGACTTAGACTTCTCTTTATCAATCCTTTTGGGATGACTCGCGCAATCAAATTGAAATTTCCAGAATCTGTTTTAAGCAAGAAGAATGTACAGAGAGAAAAAAGGAAGACAGTATAAAGATAACAGTGATACTAACAACAATAAAAACCTTTGGCTATATAAAAAAAAAGACATAAAAAGACATACAGGTCTAACTGGAATCATTTCTAGTAAATCTCAGTGATGTTTCACTAATTCTTAGTCAAACCTAGGTTAACCTGCATAGGGCCTTGGGGCAAAAATGAGCTTCAGGGCCCCTATTGACCCCCCAGCTCCTCTCACTCTCTTTTTTTCTGTATGGTCGGAAGTCACATGCCAATATCTCCATTTTGCGTAATGATAAAACCGCTTCCTGTTTCTATGAAAATAGGTCCTGCTTTCACATAGGCTGAGGTCTCAATTATCTTAACTGGATTTCACTTAGCCCAATATATATATAATTACCCAACTATGTGACTGCAGGGTTCCTAAGACACAGTACCTTTATCGTTGTCTCCGGTAAGTTCAGAGCTGTGGCCAGTTCGCAGCGCCGGGGTCTAGAGACGTAGCTCTCCTTGCCATACTCCTGCTCCAGCCGGGACAGCTGCTCGCGCGTGAACGCTGTCCGATGCCGCCGGCTTGGGTCGAGCAAAGCGCTGCGCGTGCACGGCTCCGTCTGCTCCTGTGCGCCTGGACCGTGGACAACGGCGGCGGTCGCCACGGGCGCCTGTCTGCTCTCCGCCACTGAAATGACCCAAATAGAAGAACGAGCTTTCAGTGAGCACTCTAGGCACCAAATGGATGTCAGGGTGTCAGAGCATCTAAACAGACTACAGATAGGTTTTTATTTGATTATTTCATTATCACGTAAGACCAAGTAGGCTAAAGGCCTAGAAAAAATGGGTCTCCTTGGGTTCTGAAGACCCTGTTAAACATTGTCTGCTCAACATTGTTTTATCAGCATGTTACTTAACTTCCTAGAGTTATGAGAATTAGCCTATTGTAACTTGATTTTGAATTGATGACGACATGTTGCTGTTGCTTCTGTTTGGGGTGTCAGCTGTAAAACCTGGTTAGAGTTTCATAATGTTCTTTATCTTTGATTGCTGTTGACAGTACTGTTCAAACAGTAGGCCTACCACTCCTCCAAAATCACAAATTAGATGAATAAGACTTTTAGAACTGTTTGCTGTCATCATCTAACCTCTCTGAGATCTAATGGACCCAAATAAAAGTAACATCTCTCTCTAGGTTTACATACTGTAGGTTACATCTTTGTGAGGGACTTTTCGGGAAATAAAAGGAAAATGCATTTTTCATGTAAAACATGTAGACAACACTTCCTTATTTAATTATTTTATAACAACGGTAATGTTAATTTCTGTCCTCCATTTGTCACTTCATCAAATGTCGAAGTCCAGTTTACTACGTTATAGATCTCATAGCCTACATAGCCAACTGGGTTTTAATAACTGCAGAGAACTTATTAACCTATATTAATAGGCTAAACATCTTTAAAAAACACATTTTGTGTTAAGGACATTATTTAAGCTACTTTTATTTTGAAATGTATTCTTTGGAAATGTGTCTGTAAAAGAAACGCAGAGAGGGATTTTCAGCTATTTCTGCTCCTGTTTGTAACTTTTTGGAAGCCCTTTAAAAAGAAACAATAACTAGGCAAAGATTGCCCAAAAGAAAACTTTAACATGTAGCTGGCTACTTACGCATCAGGATGTTTCTTTATTAGACGAGTAAAAATGAAAAAGGAAAAAAAAATCCCTCCTTTTTGTGGTTCTGTCGGTGGTTCTGTAGGTTGAATATCGCCCCTCTGCCGGCTGCTCTGCTCCGCGTCGGTAAGGCCGGTGAAGTCTGAAAAACTTATCTCCCTGACACTCTCTCTCACACACACACACACACACACACACACACACACACTTCATCCAGGTCTGTTCAGACAGTCAAGGAGAAGATGAGGTGTTTTTGTCCCAACACCCCCCTCCTCCTCCCCCTCCGCCACTACTGTCTGTGTTCCCCCAGGGGCTGCTCTCCTCTCCTCTCCTGCCCCTATCAGAGGCGCTCCAGACGGGCCGTCGTGTGCGCGTCGGCCCGGTGCGGCGCCGCGGCCCGGAGAGGTGTTAAGGTGTTTAGGGATAAAGCCTTTGGTCTCCGTCTCGGCCTTTGTACTTTTGTTATGTAGAATTAAAGACGCACAGGCAGAGACAGCAACCAGACTCGCATTGTTCTCCGCCGTTTGATGTTTGCGGGGTTGGAAGTAAATCATTACGGGCCTAATGGCTCAACTGGCCGAGGTGAAGCACGGGGGAGGACAGACATTAATAATTAAAATGATAGTTGTCGGTATTATAGCCAATACGTGTTTTTTTATTTTTTCAAATCTTTTATGTCAGTCTAACCCAGACTTTTACAGTTTTTCTAAAAACAAATTCTTCTTTTCCGCTTCAATATTCTAATTTTTTTATTTTAACTGTCATGTTCCAATGTGATAGTAGGCCTATGACGAATTGAATTACTTGATATATAAAAATCTTAAAACAATTATGCTTCTTTAGGCATAATTTAAGTAAGCTTAACAATATGTTTGATTCGACTTTTAAAACTAAGCCAGATTTTTTCACCAGGTGAGTTAAGGAACTGGGTTAGGATCACACGTTTGAATAATAACCGGCTATGACAATAAGACACCACAGGGCAGATTAATTGAGCTTTAAATAGCGTAATTGCAGTGTAGTATCAATCAAAACGCGATCCTTTAAGTGTATAGCCTCGCCTCCAGTGTAGAGGCTGACCCTTGAACCTGTGTTTTGGAGTTTATTATGGCTATAATCTGCGTTGATTGTTAATCCAGCGGCCAGATGATGATAAAGAGGACATGCAGAGGGCAGAGACAGACAGACGCCAGGTAGGGTGGAGTCACCTACATGCAGGAAATTTATCATTACATAAAACACTCAGGAAGATAGAAGAAGAGTCATTGACACTGCCTCTCCAATGTTTGGAGTGCAGCTCTCACTGCCATATGTGCAAAAATCACAGTCATACAATTGTATTTTTCTTTCCTTTTTATTTTATTAAAACCCAACACATAGACAAGTAGCATGTGGTAATTCATCTGCACAAACTGGGCTGCACATTTGACAAATTATCAAATATGACGTAAATAAACGGGAAATTACGAACATAACCACCATATGTTGCATGTTGACATTTTTCATGTTTTATATGGTCTGTGCATGGACACGTGCCAAAACGTCATTTCACAGGTAGAACTGTAAGGGAACTGACACTAATGGTTGCAAGGCTAAACTGTTAGACCTCTTTTGAACAAGCTCCAGATCAAATTATTTGGAATTTGGCATTGTGTGTAATAAGTCCTGTCAACTCAACCACAGATATAGAGCAGATGTAGCCAGGTTTTACAGCTGAGGGGCTACAGGGCACTGCCAGGGGAAGGGCTAGAAGGGGAACCAGGGTGGCATCCCCCCCCCCCCCCCCCCCCCCCCCCCCCCCCCCCCCCCCCCCCCCCCCCCCCCCCCCCCCCACACACACACACACACACACACTTTGACTGACAATTGTGATTTCCATTTCCATTGCCACTTGGCTGACTGTAGCGCCAACTTTCCCAGCCCTTGTCACATGACCAGTTAAGGTTTCCATGACCACAATCCAAAATTCTGATGCCATGGAACCAGCACTGGAATTGCTGGCAGACTTAGCCTTTGGTCAATGTGTATTGTATTCTGAAACCCAAGATGGGTTGTTCTATGCCCCCCCCCGGGCCACCCCTCATGACTAATTATTGGCTCCCCTGTGCCACCCCAATTCAAAAATCCTGGAATCACCCCTGGGAACTGCAATATGACAGTGAAAGCTGACCCCTTAGTCAGTTTGACGGAAACGCTAAAAATTCTGTGAAGGGTCCACGGATGACGTACGTGAAATGAACACGGATTTCCTTAAGTTAAGGATAGTGTTGTTAGTGCGCTTACGATTATGTGACACGCGGGAAGAATGGGGCGGTTGGGTTTAGGAAAAGTAAAACACAACTTCAGCAAATATTACATATTCCCCCGACTCCTGGGTGCCGGTCCTGTTAATGATGGTTCTGTGTTAAGAGTTTGTGATCATTTCGCAGATTTCTGTGAGACCAGCTTGTGGAAATTAGATAAATGCTCTGACCTCAGTTTAAGATCATGGGAAGAAAGGTTTGGATGCTATCAATTAGAGTGATGAAGTGTTCTGTTCTGTTTGAGAGATCAAACAATCATACTGTGTCTTCTTCACTGTATCCACATTTGAGGAACAATGCACATGTTGCATTACTTATCTATGCAACACGTGTTAAACATATGTCACTAGGGTGCATATGGTGCTGTCATGATTTGAGAAAAATATGTGTTTTGTCTCTATAAACACCCACATACGGAATTTGTTAAAACAAAGACGGCAACTTCCGGGCCTGAAAAGTAAAGCCACAACTAAAGTGCCTTCAACCTGCAACTATTTCTATGGAATGCACAAGACCAGGGTTCAAGTTTAAAAATAAAAGGAAATGGCAATTTTTATTTTTACTTTACAGAACAAATTGAGAACCGTCACGTCCAGTGCCACATGCGTAACTGGATGTAAAGTATTGTCTGATTTTAAACCAAACCAAAATGTTTTCCTGAACTTAACTAGTTTTGGCGCCTAAACACAACCAAACTGCAAACATTTCCCAACGATGATCGGTACGTTCAAAATCGCAACTTTTACGTACTCTGGTTTACATATGATGAACAGAGATGCTCGTGTGGGTCATTTTAGATGGTAGGAATAAACAAACTACACTCACCGGCCACTTTATTAGGTACACCTGTCCAACTGCTCGTTAACACTTAATTTCTAAGCAGCCAAT
>NC_048421.1:21692419-21727358 GCF_013103735.1 Etheostoma cragini
GCAGTTCTGAAGGCAAAAGGGGGTCCAACCCGTTACTAGCATGGGGTACCTAATAAAGTGTCCGGTGAGTGTATATCATCATATGGTTTGGAGTTCTTGTCGGCGTAAAGTCCCCTTGCGGTGTAGAACACTGTTGGCTACCTACACCCTTCCTTCTGACAGATATGAGCAACTAGATATCCTGGTGAGGTAAACATAAGTGGTTTTAGGCAAATGACAAATACCTGTCCTGAATTTGTAGTTGTCCAGGTGGAATGGCTTGATTGGGTTTAACCCTTGTGTTGTCTTCCCGTCAAAATTGAAACTCAACACTTTTGTTGATGCTTTTTATCGATGTTTTTAACCTTTTCTTACTTTTGTGTCCCTTTTTTTCAACACTTTTGATGCTTTTTTCAATGTCTGTCACTTATTTGGATGTTTTCAATGTTTATGGTGAACATGCCTCATTCATAGTAAATGACACCTAATGTTTGAGTTAGAAAAAGACGAAATTTAGGAATTATTTAGATCAAAATTAAAGGAATGTATGTTGATGGAGGATCACAGACGAGAATTTGACCCAAGGACAACATAAGGGTTGAAATAGAAGGAGTAAAGTTAACTTGCTTGGGGCAGTTGGGGACAACATTGTTTCTCATTGACATTCATCATCCATATATCATCCAGATCAGATCCCCACCCGCTGTTTTAGTTTCAGCATGAGCTAACACCTCGCCCCACAATCAAAGTTTATTAGGTCTGTAATTAAATGACAGTGGCAAGTGCTTTTTTGCAAACCTGACGAACATCTATTGAGCACATATTTCTACTAAATGAAGAATTTACTTTTGTGACTGTGCATACCAATGAGATGTCCTTCTTGGCTTTGATTTTGGCCTCATTAACAGGACATTTTAAAGCTGCAATGCTTTCCATTGTTTGCACACTCACTCTGCCAAACCCTCTTATTCCAAAGGATTGTCATTTTCGATCAAAGTACTAATCTGTAAAACATATGGCTGTTGAACCTGCTACATCAACACACTGGTATTTTATCCTCCATACTTGTGCTGAGTAACCCAGATTTTGTTCTGTCGCAGTTTTGTCTTTGTGTTGTAAAAATGCGCAGTTTTCAATCCTACAGAGATTTTTTGCATTTTAGGTTTAACTTCAACTTAAATGACATCACATGGCAAAAAGGCACATAAATAGGTTGGTGTGTTGCTACATGCATAGGTGTACGTTTTGGGGAGACGCAGGTGACATGTCAAAATCAGTGGTGGCAATCTGCCATAAAACAGAAAGACGAAGCAGAGAGGGCAGGGAGAGCGTCTGTTGCTGCAGGCTGCAGATTTTAAGAATTAGGTCACAATGGCAAGAGAAAAGGGCTGTGATATTTCAAGAATTAAGTCATGATAAAATACATTGCTTTGAGACCTATCTGCATGTTTTAGCATTTTCTTATAGTTTTCTGTAGCCTGCAGTTATTTAGATTTTCTGAACAGTAGTTCTGTGTCGCTGTCTCTACACCGATGTGTCAGCATAGGGGATTAGCAATGCAAATCATGGCACTGTGTACATTAAATTAGCCATTCACTTGTTTTTGGGTGTTGTCCGTGTTTTCATCTTAAACTTTGACCCTCTCCCTTTTACCCGCTGGATGAGTTGCATCACAAGGGTTTAAATATCAGCGACTTTCCCTCGTTTTGCGTTAAGCTTACTGCAGGACCATTAAAACCATTCGTAACACTGGCTTAGTCATTCTCCCCAGCTCCGCCCTTTTGTCCAGATATGGTCATTTCTGGCTCTAAAATACCTAGACCGCTACCACCAAAATGGCAGTGCACAAACATGATGCTACGCCAATTCTTTACATAGAGTCTATGAATGTGACCCATAGGAGCATTTCATGTATTAGCGCCTCTAATGTTGGCAGGAAATAGAACCCACACTAATGTTTTCTTAAATGTACATAAGCAATGGAATGGTTGCAGTTTTGTAAGGTTAATGCACAAAAACTATTAAGTCAAATATTGATAAGATTGGGGTAAAATGTACATTTGTTACGTTACTTTCTAGTTACCTACGTGGCACAGTTCCATGATGTATGGTTCCATGATGTATGTGTACTTCCGTGACGTTTTTCCGTGACGTTTTGTGCCGCAGTTCCGTGATGTAGTTCAGTGTGTTCCAGTCTCCTGGGTAAAAGACCTGTTTCTTTGTGGATTTTATTTTGGAAATATTACGACTTAATTCTCATTAAATTACAACTTTATTTTCATAATATTACAATGTACAGAGTTTTTTTGTCTTTTTAAGATTATTTTTGGGCTTTTCCGGCTTTGATTTTTGACACGACAGCTAGGTGAGAAAGGCTGAAGACATGCACAGGTGGGATTCGAACCCTGGACCTCTGCGTCGAGGCATTGACAACCACTGGGCCAACCTGGCCACGTACAGAGCTTTTAACATGAGCAGAACTTTTGGTGAAACACATATGAGCTGAGTCCAGGGGTTTGTAAATTAATAAAAATGAATTGATGTACTGTATATTTAACATTTAAGGGGTTACTGACCAAAAAAACTAACAAAAGAAGAGGAAGAGTAATTCATGCCTACATGTGTGTTGACCCAGTAGAACTAACATTAAATGAGAAAAGTTCATCAGTACCTGGCTAAACATTTGCCAATACAATTCTTTCTTGTGCATTTTCAGCCTGCTAAAAATAGACAGTCTTAAATCTCTAGCTGAAAGAACAACCCATGTCTATGAAATGTGTAAAATTAGTTTTTTTTGTGTTGTTGAGGATGATTTTTAAAGTAATGTATTCAAATGGGAATGGATGTTTCGTGGTCACAGCATGTCTACGGATATAGCGAGGGTTATCAAATACCGAAAATGCGCGCAAGGAGGTTGTTTGGGGTGGTGGATGGGTCAAACAACACAGAACTTTCAACCTGGAGACTGGAGATTGTGATCCGGTGTGTGGTGTGTCCTTTTTTTCCTAAACCCAACCGGTGTGTCCCCCAGAGACCTCGGCTGGTGTCCCGGTGTGTGTCATTTCCCCATTCTTCTTTTCCGAAATTGACACTTCCCATTACACAGTGACCAGCACAATACATTACGTTCTCAGCAACAAGAAAATCGTGTCCGTGGACAAAAATCAATAGATTAAAAATAAATTGACAATTTCACGAACTGAAGTGAGGCCGTGATGGAAAGAACGGTGTTCAAATATTCAGGCTGTTCTCATAAACCAGTCATACATGTCTCTACGAAAAGTAATGTGTTGTAATGCGTATGTATTCCACATATTCTTTGCTGTATGCACACTGACTGCCGTGTAGCAAGGTGATCTGGGTGGATAGATGAGTCATAAAGCACAAGGTGTGATGGGGTGATGAGGTGAGGACCCAAATGCGGAGAAAAGGAAGGAGGCAGGAGCAGGCAAACAAGGCTTTATTGCAGTCCTTTAACAAAAAACAATCCACAAGAGACAAAGTCAGAGGGAAAATCCAAAATCCAAAAACAGACAGGCACAGGAGCAGGGGAAAACGCAAAACACAGGAAACCACACAGGGGAAACCTCACGGGGAGACCAGGAAGCGTCGATGCAGACATGTGGCACAGGCAGACTGAAAAACAAGAATGATCTAACAAGAGGCAGAGGAAACACTGGGGTTAAATACGAGAGGTAACAAGGTAATGGGGAACAGGTAAGACGTCAGGTGCATTACATTAGGGCGGGGCAGGACAGTCAGACAAGCACATGCCAAAGCTAGACAAGACTAGACAAGACAGGAAACTACACTATCACAATAAAACAGGAAGTAGAACAAGCAGACACTTACCGATCAGATCACAAGACAGAGACAACCACACAAGACTTGGGAGTAAACCGAGAACACACACTAGGAGGCAAGAAGGGAAATATAAACCCGAACAAAAACCCCCAACCACAACACAAGCCTTTCAAATGGGCAATTGGAGTTCAAGCCCCCTTGAAACTTTAACCCAAAGTCTTGTGATTTATTATGTGGTGTTGTAGTTCTTTTTTTTGCAAGTGCAAATATAACTTGCTTAATTACGACTACAAATGAGACCAATCAGCTTTTGTGTTATTTGTGCGAGTCTCTTCTGGATTGTAGCCTACCACAGACCTTAAACAGATTTTATTCTTCAGGTATGTGCCAGTTTTTTCAATTAAAATGGGAACATTGAGTGTATTGGGGCTGCAATCTTATGCAAAAAGTGTGAAACATCTAACTGCTGTTAAGGGTCTGGCGGCTCCAGTCCCGGCAGTACCCCCCCCACCCACCCCACCCCCACTGCCAAGGCCAGAACCACACGGCAGCTCCACAACTCCCTTAAGCGACCTCAGGGACGCTTTTGGATCAGAGCCAACAGAGTGAAGGTATGGGATGGCTGACGGAACCGGTGACAATATGTTTCTACCCGGCCAAATATTAACTCATTCAGTGCCTCCTTTTGGTGCCACCCTTAGTACCTACGCTGCTCTTTAGTGATCTGAAACAGAAATCAGAGGCAAGAGAATGCTAAATCTTAGTAGTGTAATGTTAAATTTTGGCAGTATTTCACTGGAAATGATTCCAATACTGGAACATCCAACAGCCTGCAGTTGAAGACTCAGAGGTTTTGGAGAAACAACACATGACTTAATGGTTTGTTCAGTTACAGTTGGTAAGTTAGTGGTGCATTCAATGTTATTGTAAACTGCAACTTTATCATCTAGTGGTTTTTCTTTTTGTTGTATAACTGCAATTGAACGGTAAAAGAAGTTGTTGTAAGTAACTGTTATTACCTAAAAAATAAAAAATATGATCATATGATCTTAGCAATACACAAGCCGCGCTCTTCTTTATTTTTATGTATTGATTCAGGCAAACTGCCGGACCGGTATCAGAAAAAACCCAAACGATACCCAACCCTACTCTGGGTCCTCTACAGGATGACTAGACACCAGTCCTATAATGCAAATGAGAAAATCAGTGAATTGTTTCAGGTGATGTTTCCCGATGCTGACGTTTTTTGTTTTGTTGTTAATCTTGTGATATAGGTCTTGCATTTGATTCATAATGGTCTTAAAAATGTCTTAAAAATCTTCAATCTGAATGTGTAAAACCTGCAGAAACCCTGTGTAAGGACCATTATTACCCAAGGGGATGCATTCTGTTAACAGCCTGCTTACATAGCAGGACTAGCTGGTGCTTGTCTGTTGCTAAAGCTATCATGGAATTGTAATCTATGACCATCTTAAACCATGTTATGACAGAGATGACTGTGAGTAACTTTCTCACTGATTCACTCCAGTGTTTCCAGAAGGAAATATACAGTGCCTGATTAGGCCTCTAATGTTAACCACAACAGTCAAATCACTGCAGTAACACTGGATGAATTCAACACAACAATGTAACTCATGACCTCTCTCAAGTTGTCTCGCAGCGAACGATCTTCACTAAGAAGTGAAGAGAGCAGCTGCCTCTCACTCAACACCGTGAAGATGAGAAGCTGTTCGGCTTTCATTTGTTTTAGCTGATTGCTGCAGAAGAAACTGCTGCCCAGATGTTATGTACTGTTTGCTCGATGTGTTAAGCTTTGTGTTAAGAGTCAGTGAAAGCAGCTGCTGCTAAGAACAACAGCAGGGACAACAGAACTCAAATTAGCTCAAAAAAATGTGAGACCATCACATAGCAGCATTTTACAACATATTGGAAATATTTATATAATCATCACCACAAATTTGCTCTGCTCAGCACTGGATTTTTAGAGCTTAATTTGTTGGAAAAAGCCCATTTAGACAGAAATTTGCTTTGAAACATTAACGCCATCTGTTCACAGAGATACAAAGCGGTATCCAGCCTCTCTTATGTAGCTCATTTACGTTCCTTTCTCAGAATGGACAGTTATGAAATGCCAGCCGCAATACTCAAAGGACATTTGAATAAAGTTGAGCTCTTTTTCTTAACTTTCACATGTAGTGTCGCTGGACACCTTTTAAATATCTTTACCAAGCAGGGACAGACTGGTAATGAAAAATGGCCCTGGACTTTTTGACTAGCCCACCTAAACCTCTTGGTGATACACCACCACTAACACAACCCACACCGCGCTTTATATTGAACAATATTACTGAAGAAATACTTAAGCAGATGCACACAACCAAGAGCAGTTTTTTCTCCTATCCTAGAATGTATGCATGGAGTGGCCATATACTAATTATAACCCAAGGAATCATGAGAAGGATGTGCAGGGCTTCCTCTAAGGAGGAAGTTAGGTAAAGTAGTATAAAGATCAACAAAGTCTGCGTAGGGAGGACATCAGGTTGGAATGATGGGCAGTAAAACCCGGGACTTTCACCCAGGAGAACACTATAGTCCATAACTGTCTGTAAGCTATGCAAACTACTGTAGGAAGATAAATTGGTGGACCTTCAAGCAAGTGTCCTCCTTAGAGCAACAAGTTTTTCTCATTCCATTTTACATTAATTTTACTTAAACCAATCACAATCGTCCCGGGCAATGGTGAGCCCAGGACACAGCAACAGTGACTCTTCAAAAGTCTTGGGAAGGAACATTTGCACCTTGCAAAAGAAACGCCCCATACAAAATTAAATGAAGGTAAATGTTCACACAATACAATACAGTAAGCTATTTATATTAGCCAGATAAATGGTTAAACATAATTTGCTCTCACTAGTGCATCACGGTGTGTACTTCGTCCACAGCAATCCCACCAATTGGTCCCTAAACATCCCAGATAGAGAGTTGATTCCAAATTAACATTACATTTGTAAATCTTTACGATTGTTTATGTTCCCCAAAAAAGAACCAAGCAAGCCGAATGGTCTTCAAAATTTGCTAACTTTAAGTTGTTGTTTCACAAAATGAATGGAGTTAGAAAACGCAACACACAGAGAGCGGAAGGTGAGGGACATCCGACGTGTGAGTAATGCGCGTCAGGCATTTTGTTTTTGCTCCCGTTTATCCTGAGCTGAACTCTAAGACTTCATCTGCGTACACAAAAAGCTTATTTCTCAAAGCTGTCTAAAACTTTGTTTCCATCCACTTCACAGGTGGGCCTTATCAAGATGCAAATAAGATAGCATGATTATTGCACAGGTGTGTCTCAGGCTGGCCACAATAAAAGGCCGCTCTAACAATATGCAGTTTTATCACACAGCACAATGCCTCAGATATCACAAGTTTTGAGGGAGCATGCAATTGGCATGCTGACTGCAGGAATGTCCATCAAAGCTGTTGCCCGTGAATTGAATGCTGATTTCTCTCAAAAGCCATCTCAAAATGCGTTTTCAGAGAATTATATGTCCATTCAACCATCCTCACAACCGCAGACCACTTGTCACCACACTAGAATTTCTGCACAAACTGTTAGAAACCATCTCAGGGAAGTTAATCTGCATGCTCGTCGTCCTCATCGGGGTCTCCACCTGACTGAATTTTATCGTCGTAACCAACTACAGTGGGCAAATGCTCACATGCCCCCCCGGACCCCCATAATACAGTTGTCACAACAAGGTGTAGGTAGCGGGGCTTGCAGTTCAGTAGAGTACAAATTTATTAAGAAAATGTAGAAAAACTGTTTGCCACCTCAGGAGGGGGAAGCGGGGAACCATCCAAGCTGCGTACAGTAACGATGGATTGCTGCTGACCTCAACTGAGGAGGTAATACGGCGGTGGAGGGAGCGCTTTAAGAAACTCCTAAATCCAAGTACTACGTCCTCTATGGTAGAGGCAAAGCTGGAGGATTCTGGGGGATTGTCCTCAATTTCTGTTACAAGATATATTCGATGTACTATATTCAACTATATTCAACTGCTTGGCTGTGTAGCAATATAGGGGTGATTGTCACACTCTGTTCTCATAAAAGCTTATGCAAGCATTTCACACGATGTTCTTTTTGTTGAAACATGTATCTGACGTTCTTTCATTGAAACATGTAGCTCACTAAAGCACAAGGACGAAGGCCCAAACGGTTAGGACTGACACACACACTCACACACTATTCTGTTTGTATCAGTCCGGTTAGGACTGACACACACACTCACACACTATTCTGTTTGTATCAACCTATAAATAAAGGAACAAGGAACTGTCTCGGCGCGACTCTCTTGGGTGTTTCAGCTGAGCAGGTTGCCCTTTGTACAAAGTAGCTTGGTGTCCCGTGTCATCTCTTGAGCCATCTTGAACGTGAAGAGAGAAATCTCTTCACAATTTCCCTGTTTGCAGTCGCTGACTCCACAGTGGCAAAGCCCCGGGGAGTGATGAGATCCGTCCAGAAATGCTGGAAACTCTGGGTGTGGAAGGGCTGTCTCGGTTGACACGCTTCTTCAACATTGTGTGGAGGTCTGCGACGGTGCCTTAGGAGCGGCAGACCGGGGTGGTGGTTCCCACACACCCCATCCCACACACACTTTACCTAAACGCGCTTGGTCGGGACTATTGGCATCTCTTTTGACGCTGATGGGTTAAGGAAAAGCTTGTGGGTGGGCTTACGGAGCAGGAAAGGGACGCTTGGTTCAAGCGAAAGGTTGTGATTCCTCGCGGGAGTAAGGTCTGGCTTGTTCACTCTTCATTAGCGAGACCTCCAGCTGTTTAACATTTGTCCTTGGTCACTTTTCTCGCCGTATTAACTTGTATTACAACCACTCTCTCAAATTATGATACTCTCACTCCAATTGGGATTATTTCTTTCAGAATGGGCAACAGAGCATGAGGAGCAGAGTTTGCTCAAATCTAATTACAATCAACCATGCTTGTCCAACCAGCTTATCTTTCACCTGAACAAGCTCCTTGCCAATTTTGCAGATATGCAACAACCCAATAAGCATTGAATAACTATTATTAACAGTTGAAGAAGGTGTTTAACTACCATATTTTAACAATGCTCATGTAAAGGTATTAAGTGATGCATTATTTTGTCAATCACAGTTGAGAAACGTGTCTATTTTACCATTTTAGACAGAATAGGATAGACTAGGCACCTTAGTTAACTGTTATTAACAGTTAGTCAAGGATTGCTTCCGCATTAGCTAATGGTAAAATAGACAACTTAAGTAACTGTTAATTACAGTTAATTATTGTGTGTATTTTAGCATTAGAAAATGCAATAATAAGTCTTGACAAACTGTAACAGTTTTATCAGCATCTGGCTGATGCGGGTTGCCATTGTTTCTCTAATATTCTTTTTATTTTGAGTCACTTTAGTAGTCAGTAGTATGAACGGCTGAAATTGCGCATAGGATGGTTGATTGGGGTGGGGTATGGGTCTCAAACAACACCCGACTTTGCCCCCATAAACCCGGGTTTGTGTGCCGCGTGTCACGTTTCCTGAAACCCGACTTTCGCGTTCTTCTTTTTCTAAACCCAACCGTCCCGTTTTTGTTTTGCATGTCTAGGAAACAAACCTTTTATAAGCCACCCACGATCTTTTCCTCAACCTGTGTCATAAGTGACGCCAAGTGACGCCAAGCACAGTTAGGTAAGCTCATTTAAATACGGCACAAAAAGGGACTTTTTGCATCAAATGCACCCGTCCAAGCGTCCGTATTTTACATATTTCCAACCTTCACAGATAATATTGTCATTTTGTTCTCCATATTGTACCTTTACTGTTATTTCTGCCAACTCTACACATAGCCGTTATTACATGACAGTCCGTCCTCTTTTGATTTTCCAGGAGTTTCTTCCTTTGTATTATCCATCAAAGTCTGTTTGTACTTATTTTGTTGTTATATTGACTGACTTAATAGTTTCTTGGTGTCTAAAACTGTTTTTTAACAGAGATTGGGTAATTGCATTGTTTAAAAAATGAGTGGGATAGTTACGTCTGGCATGACCAGATATTTTATAAACATTTAAAATAACACAATAACAATGGTATGGAATGCATCTGATTTCATATACTGCTGTATTAAAAAAATAGTTTTTTAAGGGCTCTGGGTTATGAAACAGAGACGAGCATCTCTCACCTGAGACCTTTGATTGTTGACGCATATGCAGGACGCAAAAAAAATGAAAATGACCAATAATTAGACTGCACAAGTCTGAACATCTTGCCATGCCAACATGCCAACGTTGCAAAAAAACCTGTGAAATAACTTATGTATTTTCTAACCCTCATGTTGTCCTCAGGTCAAATTGACCCATTTTCCTATATCAATATTTTTTTTAACTACCCAAAATAACATGATCGATTTCACAATGCTCTCAAGTACAAATCTGTGCTTTCATTAATGTTGGGGTTTCTTAATCAATTTTGTAGCATTTTTTGAAATAGTATTGAGTAAAACTTGACATTTTCCAGTCTGTGATTATCCATCAACATACTTTCCTTTAATTTGAGTCTAAACAATTGCTAATTTCTGCTTTAATCATATGAAACTAATGTTAATAAGTTAGTGTTACGTACATTGAAAAAAAGGGACAAAAAAGTTTTAAAACATTGATAAAAAGCATCAATAAAAGTGTTGATTTTCAAATTTGACGGGAAGACAACACAAGGGTTAAACAAAAATAGTGAATTACAGTGTTGGTTGTTTTAAGTGTTTTAGGTCAATCAAACATATTGTGCCCTCAGAATCCATCACAACTGCTGCAAATACCCAAATATTACGTTTAACCAGGTATTCACAGTAAGAAAAAACATGTAGCTGCATAATGGAGACAGATCTGCAATCTCTGACGTTTTTTTTTTAACAGTGGGTTAACATTTGCACGCTCATATCCAGCATGTCTGTATACACAGCATGTCTGTGTTATATCTGTATATCTGTATTGTATCTCAGTGTCTTTGCCTAAGCCAGCAGTGAAAGTCCCCCCCCTCCCCATGAGCCTTGTGTCCGAAGTTTTTGCCTAAAAGGAAGTTTTTCCTTGCCACTGCACCAAATGCTTGCTCAGGGAATTTATTAGGTCTTTATTACCAGTTTGATTATTCGTTTTATTTGTAAAATTGTTAAAATTAATGTTGCCATTTGATGCATTGTACCAAATTAGCCTTAGCTAACTTACATCTACTGTCCCGAGGCAGGACACATTTTAAATCAGAATCCGAATAAGTTTTATTTGCCAGGTATGAGGACACATACGAGAAATTTTACTTTGGAACACGGTCGCTCACAATGCCCTTACACATACAAAACAACCGAAACAATATGTACACACAGTATTATTTACATACTCTAAACAGAAACAATATAGAGGCAATGGTGCAATGAGTGCAATGAAGAGTGCAAAGTATGCAGGAGTGAATTGTGATAGTTATTGTTTAAATGTGGAGCATAGTGTAAAGGATGCTGGAATAAATAGTTTTATGTTGTTTTATTACAATATGAACAGTTTGAACAGCTCTGGAATAGCGAATGAGAATAATGAATAAATAATAAATAAATCCAACAGGAAAAACATGACAACATCTAACCACACAACAAGACACAAAGCCTAAATCAATATAAGAACACATTGTGACACACACACACACACACACACACACACACACACACCACCATATTGAAAAAAAAAGAAACAAATAACGTTTTAATTGAAGTTTGAAGCAAAGCCATGAATAATTGAATACATTGTGCACATAATTGAATATGCATATATATTAAAGTCTGTACATTATAGAGTGCGGTCCAGACCTAGTGTATCTGTAAAGTGTCTTGAGATAACTCTTGTTATGATTTAATACTATGGACAAAATTTAATTTAATTGAATATAATTTCTACCACAAAGGGGATTCTGATTTCTCCTTTAGAGCTTTTACATGTGTTTGTGTGATCACCTGAGTTGCAGACTGAGGTACAATGCTCCCTCCTATTGGCTGCTGAAGGAACAGAACATCACACAGAGAGAACCGCCATCTCAGGCCTCATGGACATCCTGTCCGTAATGTCAGCAGAAAAAGCTGTCTCTTACAATGTTAGTGTCCTCACAAAAAACGGTTCCTGATTAGCTGACAGCAGCAGCTCTTAATTTAATTGAGAGAGTGGAGGCGTAGTGGTGCAAACTGACCTGCAAGAAGGGTTTCTGAATGAAAGGTTGGACATCAGATATGAGCCAAATAAACAATTGAAATGTGAGTATTTTGTCCTCAACTTGAAAATTTGATATGTACTACCTTTTCACTTTTTTTGGAACATGCTCAATATGATTTAAGAATAAAGGTAATTCTTAAACTTTGTAGGCTGTAACCTAATTTCATAAGTTTGCAGCTGAGCTATCTTTCTGCACTTCAAATTAAACAGCATAATGTAGCTATTAATGAATTCTGTAGATTTAAATTTACTGTTGAACCATGGGAAGAAAGGACTACTACTTTTCAGCCTTTCCCTGCCTCTTACTCTTTCTCATTTGCATTAGAAAAGCTCATTGAGCTCATGTGGATGTGTAGCAGCTGAAACATGTGCATTGTTACCACTTAGTCATAACGTTGATTTAAAACTTTATATTTTTAAATCAAATTTGAAATTTGATTAAAACACAAACACAACAAATGTAGGTGTAGTCTGCATAACTGCTCAGTTTCTGCTGCTCTGCATTATCCAATGTTATAGTGTTACAGTGCTGTCTATGAGAAACAAAAGACAAAACACTATAATATCTGTATAATAAAGACCAATTTCTAAAGAAAGCACATTTAAAAAGACAGCGTGGATAATCTTGAGGTCTACGTTCCGGGTCCAATGCGCCTAGCCCAGGTTGTGGGTTACACATTACAGGCCTGAAGTAACCCATGAACATTGGTTTCTAAATATTATAATGTCCAGTCAATTTTATTTGTACAGTCCAAAATCACAAATTTGCCTCAAAGGGCATCAATCGGCACAGAGAGGATTCTTTCCTCTGAATTGATGAGGAAAAATTAAGAAAACACCTCAAAATCTTCTTATGTCTTATTTTGTCTTACATTCCAAAACTCAAAGATATTGAAATATTGACACGGGAGGACCTGAAAAAAAATGTACAAATTTGACATTTATCTTAAAAACAATACTCAAACTGTTAAGCAGTTATCATGATTGCTGATCATATCTATTGACTAGTTGATTAACTGATTAATTGACCAATTGGTTCAGGGCGTTCTCTCACTATTGATTTTGGATCACTACTGCCCTCTTATTGTGGAATTAATAAACAGCACATTAATATTTTGCAGCACCAGGAAAATAAATATGTAATAATAAATATTCTACAGCAACGGCCCCGCATATCATGGCTCACAAACAGCTGAGTTTTTACATGATGAAATGGTGTTTCAGTATTTTGAAAAAAAAGGGACACATTTTATTTTAATATCAGCGCCACTGTACAAGCAAAATCCTAAATGAGGACACTGCCTTGGGATTCAACGTGAGGAAGAAATTGATCATAAAAACACATTTTAAAATAATTACAATGTACTTCATTACAAACTGTGGACTAATAATTGGTTCAGTTAAGGACAAGCTAGTTAAAATAGACTTAGTTAGTGACTTTACTGTTTATTACACACACACACACACACACACACACACACACAGTCGCTCTCCTCTTGTTAAATTCTGCAACTCGGTCAAGTTCAAGGACACAAGACACAAAGAATGCTGGGTAAAGGCCTGCCCTACAACCATAACAATTGCCTATTTTTGAATAACAGCCGGGTGATTTGATTTAGATTAACATTGATATAGACTATACTTATTCATGGTATGGCCAAAACATGCAACATGATTATCTTCCACTGCAGTGGTCAACATCACAAAAACGTTCACACAAAAATCCAATAACTTTGGCGAAATAACAAATTTTCTTAGTAAAAAAACAGCTTTAATGTATACAACAAATGATCATTCTGTGTGTCTTTAAAAGCTGCATTAACAAATGTGATTTAGTCAGCTGATTTTTTGCTGTTGAACCTGTGAAGTTCTGTCCTCATACTGCACGTGTCCTCTAAGGCTCATTTTCTGAGTCTCAACAGATAAAAGACTCACAAAACAGAAGCTGACTCTTCAGTATTCTGCTATTACATCATCATCAGGGGCAACAACCACTGGTGTAGAGGAGTCTATGCTGGTATACGGTGTATCCCGAAAAATTGTAACATGTCACCCATTAATAGTGCACTTTGTCAACTACCACTGCTACACTGACAACAACCGTCCACATGCACAAAACCTTTATATTGGCAGGAGCGGGCTTGGTTGGACTTCTTCTTTAAAGAGGACTACTGTCAAACAATGCACATTTATCTGTTGCTCTGGTCCAGTGAGCTGATCTTCATCGAACACACTGGTCCTATTCTCATTTACATTACATATGTCCAATAACGCCTGTGCTGTTAAGTACACAGCACATATTGTGCATATGTCTGTCTCTGCTCGGTTAAAAGATGGTGAATGGGGTTAGTGGTGTCACTGTTGATGAAGGTGATGATTTTTTTTTACTTTTGTGTCATACAACCAAGGCCAAGTTACCAAGCAGGCAATAACACAAACTCTGCCCTAAAGTCCAAGTATAGCCCAGGGATCCTGGCCCCAAAAGCCCCAGAATCACTTAATGTCCGTGGATTTGCATGTTTCTTCTCCACATTTTGGAATATGCACCTTTAAAGTGCAATATAAAATGATACACTTTTATTTTTATTGTAAATATTAGTAATTAAGGAGGTAGGGATGTCAATGAGGAGGCAGCAGACCGTTTTCAGTTTGCCTGTTGTCACCACACTGCCCTCGTCTCTACTGGTGAATAATATGGAGACCAGAAACAAAGAGGCTGCCAAGCTTCAATTTCTTCAGTTTCATGACCTGATTTCACACAGGCGTCAGGTACGGCCGCAAGAAGTTTAATGAGCCGCAGTAATAATGAAGTATGGAGCTGGATGAGAGGCTGGCATGCTGCTGTGTGCCGCATGGAGGCGGATCGACGACCATGTTCACACAATGGCCGCAGGCACAACACACAGGTTGACATGATGGCGTTTTTAATCATATGTTCCGTCAATGCTGAGCAAGGTTCAAATGTTACAGTGGAAATTACAAAAGAAACTTAAACCTAGATTAAATGGAAAAACTCCTGCGATTGAATACTCTCTTTTATGTATGGAGCTCCGGACTGTGGAGTACCAAGCGCATGTTAAAACTTAATGTATTATATTATAACTTTTATTTTTATGTAGTGTTGTGTGTTGAATGTTACAAATTGTGTACAAAACTGTGAAACCTTTTGACAAAAAGACTCAATTCACGGCCCACTCACTTGCCATTTGGGGTTCTTTTGATCACAGCTCATTGTCTTCCTAAGTGGAAGGAGTTTGCTCAGTTGGTATGGAGATGTCTCAGTCATCTTCAAATGACCTAAGTATGGGGGAAAAACTGACTGTTGCTGGGATAATATGCAATGGAAGAACATGACATGCTGTTGAAAGTTTGAGAAAAAGCACTGAAGAGGACATTAGATTTACTGATATTCAATTTTATATTGTTTCTAAAGATGAAAATGTTGTTCACACGAGGGAAATGTGTGTAAATGATCCATTAGAAAATTAGAAAAGTTCACTTTTAAGTAAAAACAGCAGCTTAAGTTCATCAGACTAATGGGGTCGAAGGTCACTTTAGCCTCAGCTTAGTGTGATCGGCATGCTAAAAAGACACCAATAACTGTTATTGTAAAATGTGTTTAAATAGTGTCATCATGTTTGACGTGATCAATGTTTCATACCACATTAACTTAGATCATTTTGGTGACATTAAAGGAAAATTCACTGCATGACTTTCACCTCAGCCATCTGAAAGATGTCCTCGCCATCTGCTGCATCCTGAAAAAAATGGAAAAAAGAAAGAGGATTAAAGGAGAAAGGTGGAATTTGTCTAACATTGAAATGTTGGAAATCTGGGATTTCACGCCACATCAAAATTATTTCACAAAAAAATACATATTTTTTATTTTCTAATGAATGGCCACTACTGTTTTGTAGTCTTGTATATGCCATGTTCGTCAAATAACCATCAACATTTTAATTGCTTTTTCCAACATTTTTGTCACTTTTTCAATGTTGTAGGTTCTTTGAGTTGTTTTTTCCCAAAGATTTTTTAAGTTTTGAGGATTTTTTGTCCCAAAGCTTATTCTGACGGCCCATTTTTTTCTGACAATTTTTATTTTTAAACTGAAAACGGGTCAAATTTGACCCATGGACAACATGAAGGGTTGTGGTGAGGTGAAAGTTTTGATCAATGGACACACAGTTTTTCACAAGTGTCATTGATTTTCATTAAATAAAGTAAATTTCCCATTTTTGCTGTCTCTTGCAATGAACTCGATTAATACAAAACACCCCTGTGGCCCTTTACCTTTCTCCTCTCACTTATATCCTACTGGTTTACACTTTGAAATAATTCATCGCCACCTCCTGTCCAATCCAAATATTCAGATTCCACAGGAGACGATCAGACTAGGGAAAGAAGATCCTCTCTAGTGTTCCTTTGCAAGTCTTTAAAAGGAAAGCATTCTCTAAAATATTAAACAGTTTTTGGTCACATCTTTTAATTTGTTAAGTTGCTTGGATGCTATTTTCAGATATTCACATATTCTTCTTTCGTAAAGGATTTGGTGTCGGTCCCTCAGAAATCAATGAAACAGGCACAAGACCTACAGTATGCAGGGAATGGACCAGAATGCAATGCAGTGAACAGGACGGGCTGAGTTTGAAGCAAGAATAAAGAAGGAAATACAAGCTAAATGTTGAGAAAACCTGAAAGACTGACAGAACAAAAAGGTCGGTGGCTGCACTCAGGTCATTGAACGTCACATGAGACAGTTGTGGAGCACGGCTCTGCTGCTGGGCCAGCATTTCACCTGTGCTGATGTGTTTAGTGTTATAAATACAGGATCCCCACATGACAAATCTCGAGATGGTGATTATGACAACTTCACAGAGAATGCTGACTGTAGTTTGAAGACATTTTATTTAGGAATGGAAATGATGTTGTAGTTAGTGTGTAAACCCTGGAAATGTGTTGTACTTATATGCTGTAGGAATTAATTGAAATGGCAGAAAATTGTAAATACAGCTAATACGTTTATAGGAAAGATGAGAAATGTGGATTCATATAGCATCTAGTGTTCTTTAACCTTTGTGGTATTCTTGTCAAATTGACAATTCTAATTTTTACAAGAAGAAAAATGTTACAAGTATACATTTTTCTACCTTTTTTGCATGTGCAAGCACAAACTTGGGGGGGGGGGGGGGGGGGGGGTAGATAATACCTCTGAATTACAGTATACAGACTCTCCCAAAACATTGTCCCAATTATCTTTTTTTCCAAGATGAGAACAAATCACACTTCCATTTTTAATTGTGTTGTAGTAGAGACTGATTGCATTCCCTAAACATATACATTATGTTATCTACATTATTTGAAATATAGATGAAGGCAATATTTGATACCAGATTAGGAACTAACATTTTATCTCAGAATTGTTTTTAAAACCCTATATAAGTCACGGGTCAATTTGACCCGAGGGATACGAGATAGCCCCAAAAGTGAAGACAATACAAGGAAACAAAATCCTTTGAACAGCAATGATGAGTGACATTTTAATGAATACATGGATGGATAAGAGTAATATTAATATACATGAAAAGTCAAACTAAAGCAAGGCAGAGGATTAGATGAAGCCTGAACTCGTGTTTTAATATCAGGTGTACCACGTCATATTCGGACTACATGTGAATATGAGGAAAGATATTTTTTTTGCTGAAATTTGCCACTCGTGCATCTCACAACACATCACATTTATTTTCTTCTAGCTTAGGAATGCATCTTTATTCCGATTTCTTGCTATCTGGCTGGTTTATTTAAAACAAACCTATGTTAACTTATTAATAAAATCGCATACGGCGTCTTGTCTTTTAATTATTTCCGTCGGCTTTCGTCCGACACGGTTCTGGTCCAGGTACAGTACGCACAGTACGCACAGTACGCACAGTACGCACGAAGCACCCCATGCCACTTGCATATTGCCGCTTTCTTGGCCACATTTAGCAAATTAAACTGTAACGTCCTGCTGCGCCTCAGTATTTTGTTAATGCTGTTGGTGAAAATAGTCCGTCTATCCCCAAAGCTTCCTGCCTCAGCACCTCCCACCTGGCACTCTCCACAAATACTACCCTATATATTAATGGACTGTTATGCGGTGCAGGTTATGTCTTCTTATAGTTTAAGACTAAACTGAATATAATTCACTGATTTAATATGCAGCTCCATTATAGGCAGAAAACTATGGGCCTATAATAAAATAACATGTTAGACTTTGTATGGGTATATGCTGAAAAGGAAAGGATAAGTGACTTTCCAACAAGAACTGTTAAAAAACAGTTGCATCAGAGGTTCTGGTGGCATAGGGCCCAGGTTGTTGGGCCTCTGGGCCCCGGTAGGTCCGGTACTGGGACTGATCACGTTCTCGCAATCTTCTATGTTTCTTGGTGTCTCAACGTTAGGGTTTAAATAAATAAAATAAAATAAAAACCTTTCAGTGGGCATGTTCTTGGGTTTTGTAAAGCTCATATCTGATCGTGTTGGCATTGCCAGTGTCATTAAAGCCTTCCATCATTCCGTTTTTAAGCTGTGTTGATGTGTGTGACTGAATTGTGTGTATTTGTGTTTGCACGCTCGCTTGCCAAAAGGTAGCACTGGGACACGAATGCAGCTTTTTGAATTAACTTGCATATGCAACACTTGTATGACAAACATTAATATGTAGAAATACAATCAACCTAAATCCTTTTTTAAAATGGTGTGCAAATGGATGCACAGGCGTCAGTTGTAGATATTTCTTTAAAAATATCGGAACGGCTTGTAAGAATACAATTTCAAGCCGGAGTTTATTTAAATGCAAAGTGTTGACAGAATTCAAGGCCACAGATACAGAGTAGTCCAGGTTTAAGTAATAATTAGGTCAAACAAATAAGGGAACAACATGATCAGCACTGCGGTTCTGCATTGCGATGATCAATCAGTGCGGTTATGTATGCGCAATTATTGTAATAATCATTTTTCTTGCTTGGCAACCACTTTTGTAGAGAACCAACTTATAATACTCTTCTTATATTTACATTGGTGTGTGGTGTGTGCACATGTAGGCCTGTGCTGTAATTAACGGGACACTAACTTAAGCCAGTGTAAAACTATGGGAGAAAATGACCAAATAGCCCACTGCTATTTAATTATCATTGAGTTGACGTGAGGTAAAATACATAATCGTAGCTCATTAGGCCAACTTTTCGTATGTGAAGGCGGGAATGAAGTGTTTTGGACCGTGGTTCAGTTCCCTTCGATATGTATTGAGGCGCATATCTTTTGGTTAATGATTTATGGAGTGGGCAGCAGAGTGAGTCGGGATGTTTGTCTTTGTGCCGGTTAGACTGGTTATATTGGACTGTCCTGGTGCCCATCACTGAGACAGCATGGCGTCTTCCGTGTCATTTGCGCGGTAGCACGCTCGCACGCACACACACACACACACAGAAAGAGAATAAGCTTCAAGGTGTGCGGTGGCCTTGAACTTGAGCTTATTACATCTGTCTCTCTTTCTGTCTGCCCCCCACCCCTTCCTCCCTCTCCCTCTTTCCGTGTTAAACTTGACCTTGACCCCCAGGGGCCAGTCTGCCCTCCCCCCCCACGACGGACCACACTATGGGACAGGGACTGACTGTCTGGGTGGTTTGTGTGTGCGTGATGTTTGTCCACTGCAGGCCCACAGAACACTGAAGAGACAATCAACGCAACGCCTTTTAAACCAGTTTGGTCTTAACTGAACCAATGTCCAGGTGTGATTGTGATGGGATAAAGGAATAGAGCACACAGACTACAATTCCCATGTGAATCTCTTCTAGTAGCGTCACAGTATCACTGTTCATCTGTTGTCAACAATGGGACTACGCAGACCCAAACAGCTTCTTATTAAGCCTTACATTATTTAATCTGTGTTTTACTGGGACTTCAAAATTCATAATCGACAGAACAGTAGGCTAGTTTGGCAAAAAAAAAAAAAAAAAAAAGCCAAGACCAAAAAATCCTGATAATAATAGCTTATTATCGCATTTTAAGGTGCTCATCACCAAAATAAGTCAGCAAAGGTTACTTCAAAAAGTGGACCTTCAGCTGAGTTTTTTTAACTTCTTAATGTCTTCCATTTTTCTTTTATATTGTTTCCTTTTATTTGTTTTAAACGCTTACACATGCCCTTAATTGTCACACCTTAAAAATAGCCTACACATTAATTAAAAGACTTACAAATTGATGTTTTATTACTGTTATAGTCCATTAACTTAAAGCGTGAACTTAAATGTATGCTGCTGCTTCTGAATGCCAAAGTTTGGGTTTAGGGTACTTTATGCTTCAATGTGTCTTTTTCATCGACATCGACCAGCTAAACGCGCAGAGGAAGCAACACGAGCAACAACACCCCAATCTGTGTGTTTACTGCGTCACCTGGACGAGTTCACACCTGCTCCTGTCTTCTGCCTCTGTGTCCTCTGCCCTGTGTCTCTGCTTTGTAAAATAAAATCTGATGCAACAACAAAAAAAACATTTATTTTACTGAATTATCATTCATTAGTCCCCTGGTCCCTGAAAAGGAACAGAAAGTAGGGTAACCACTGCAGTTGATGGTTGCAGATTCCAGGGTGAACCAACCAAAATAAAAGAGGCTAAAACAAAAAGTAAAACAAGATGAAATACTGGCCCACCTTGGGCAGTCATTCACTCTACTTGGCGCGTTTCAGCATGACGCACGTGATGTTGTGCGATTACTGGAGATGTCATAGTTTCCACCGACACCACGTGTGTAAAATAGCGTGTAGGCCTACATCTGAAAATCCGTATACAGCAATGCTGCATGCTTCCATTTAAAGTAAAATGCTACAATATGGCAACATATACGCATCACATATGCTCAATGGGGACTTTCTTGCCATTACTGAAGGGATAGGCTATCTAATGAAATCAGGGTTCAAGATGGGAATGGTGTTGTTGCCAAAATTAACATAATAATGTTAGACAGATAGATAGATAGATAGATAGATAGATAGATAGATAGATAGATAGATAGATAGACAGATAGATAGATAGATAGATAGATAGATAGATAGATAGATAGATAGATAGATAGATAGATAGATAGATAGATAGATAGATAGATAGATATTGATCCCAAAATAGGGAAAATATGGAAATGTATTTTTCCCGAAGGAAATTTTAGGCATCCAGTAGCAAGCCAACCATAACACATTAAACATATATACACACATACATCACACATAGATAAGAATAAAAAATAAAAATCACCAAAATGTAATGACCATGATAAGGTGAGAGACTGTGTGTAATGATAGTGTAAAAGCGAAAAAGTGAACAGTGCCGGGATTGAACCGTGCAGTAGATCATGATAAAATATTAACTATGACTATACAATATAAGCATAATAAACTATAAACTGACTGACTGAATAAGAACACTATGTAACAGGGAAAAGTTACAATGTGTAGATGTTATGACCACAGTCCAGGTTATGTACAGTATGAGGTCTAATTACGACAATGCTGAGTTATGTTACTTTTTTAAACACTCGGTTATTTTTTCTATAATTTTCCAAGGAATCTTAAACGGATAATGACACTTCGTCGTTGTAATGGAATTCATGTGGTGACAGTGAAGTCATGAAGGCGCATTGTGCATGCCAAAGAGGTTCATTCACCTTAAAGCTCTTTGTGCAAGAAAAGCGTCAGAAGAATTCCTTCCAAACAGCACCAGGCAAAGCTAGTGACCCCGTCTCACATAAATTTAAACCAGTATGCAGCCAGTGAAATGATTACGCAAATAACGCGGCTCAGAAGTGCCATGAAAACCTTTCTGAAGCGCTTTGAACCAAAGCCATATTTCTCCAATCTTAAAACCTCCAAATCCCTTCCATAAATCTCCTTTACGCTTCCTTCAGTGAGATGGTGTGAGAAGGGACAGACTATAAGCAACATTAGAAATGAGAAATATCCAAGCGGGTGCAATTATTTTAATAATTACATGTTTCTTTTGAAACTCTGGAAATATCCCTGCTATGTTATTATGTTTTAATAATTTTATGACAACGATAAACTTGTTTCATGCATTTGGCAGCGCCGGTTATAAGTCTTTAAATGTGTCCTTAACTGAACATCTATAGGTAATATCAGGCAGAATTAGCACTAATTTTGATATTTTTTTCAATGTCAGAAGACTTTTAATTCATTTTATATTTCCACCATTGTGTCTGCTGCACACCTACTGTCAAATAAATACGATATTTAACTAAAATGAAAACATGAAATTTCAGGGTCTGGCTTTTCCGTTTGTTTAAGCCCGCGCTCCTCATGCGTCTTTACGCACGACATTAAACACGTCTGTTCAAGTGATTTATTTTCCTGTCACAATGATAATATCACTATTTCTGGCAGCCGCAGACCAGAGACTGGAGTTTGACATAATGCAGCTGCACGAGAAGCGGCACATTCGGGGAGCTGAACCGCTTCACAAAGCTCATGGTCTTCTCGTGCCACAGCTCGAGCCTCATAAAAATATTTTCTTTGACTGACAATCCCCAACAAATCTCTTCTTCTCCTTCTTCTTTTTCTATTGCCCCGTCACGTGACCACCCGGTCTCATCCAATGGACACGCGCCCTCCCTCCTTTCCTAGTCCCGGGGGCTTGTTGCGTCAAGGCTGCGGCTGGGATGTAACCGAAGGTCCTGCCGGTTACCGGGATTCTTTGCGTCCGAGTGAGCACCTTCACTAACCAGTGCAGTAAGGCAGCGCACGCGTGCTATGCCAGCGCGCGTGACGGTACATGTGAATTACCTGAGCTTTGTGTCAGCAGGCGAGCAAGCGATCAGAGAAGAATACATGTGCACCAGTTCACATTATTCAGCCAATGTAGCATCTTAGCGCACCGGACTGGACAGAGTCTGAAAGGAAACGGCGACGAACGGAAGCCAGACCGGGAAAAGGAGCGCCTATGACAGCCTCCTTAGTTCTAAACCCTCGCTGGCCAGCGGACACGGTAATGTTTGTGTATGACAACAATCTGGACGACCTGAACAAGAACATGGAGGGGCTGGTGGGCAGCGGCAACTTTGCCGCAAGCCAGTGCCGCAATATTATGGCGCACTCGGCGGCCGCCGCTGCACTGGGCGGCCACCCGTCCGGCCTGATGCACTCTTCGGCCGGCTACTCCACAGTGGACGTGTCCGCTTCAGGCTCCAGCGAGACTGGCTCGTCTTCAGGGAAGCAGTGCACGGCCGGGCCGTGTCCGGCGGCCGCCGTGCCGCACCAGAGCTCCTCTGCCCCCACCGCGTTACCATACGGTTACTTTGGTAACGGCTACTATCCGTGCAGGATGGGGCGGGGTTCTCTGAAGTCGTGCACCCAGGCGGCGGGAGCCGCGCTCAGCTCGCAGTACATGGACACGACGGTGAACTCTGACGAATACTCAAACCACCGGGCCAAAGAGTTCGCCTTTTACCACGGCTACCCGAGCCCCTACCAGTCCATGGCCAGCTATCTGGACGTGTCTGTGGTCCAGACGCTGGGCACCGGGGAGCCGCGCCATGACACCTTGCTCCCCATGGACAGCTACCAGCCCTGGACGCTAACCAACGGCTGGGGAGGACAGATGTACTGCTCCAAGGACCAGGGACAGGCCGGACACCTCTGGAAGTCTGCTTTGGCGGGTAAGGCCAGTAATGTTTCTATTCTCATTTAAAACGTATAAAAAATGATATTTTCTGTGTAGAATGGTGTACAGGCCTACTGCTAGACAACATGATCTGTGCCATGTAGTATGAAGGAAATTGTAGACTTTTCAGCCAATTTGGTGACACTGATAATATGCTCTGATAATCAGTCATATGAGTTATATATATACAGTTTATGTATACAGGTTTTATCTTCAGTTTATATATATATATATAATGGATATATATTAAGAAGCATGCTTCAACCCGAGAGTTGCGGCTGTTAATCAAGGCTCTAACGAGCCCATCTGGTCTGACAGCGTTTTGTGGGGGAATTGTGCATGTTACTGTTAATGTAGAAGGAAACATCAATTTTTATATGTATATTTTTTTCTCATCATACCTTTTATGGAAAATACACATAGTAATCAAAAGGTTATGTGTGGCCTGGTACTGTGAGAGGGATCTGTTAACCTGACAACTAGCTAATTATAATTATTATTATTGACTTATGCTCACGTTGTTGACATACATAACATCAAGCAGAATAACAGTTTCTTAGAATTATCTGATTGATTCATGGAAGAGAAGTTCTCTTCAGATTCATCTTTACTTATTTATCACAGAGTTAACTATGTTAAGTATGAAATGAAATAAAAGCCAATAAAAACAAAGCAATCAATACAAGGGGGTTTCCGGAATAACAGTCCATTTCATGTGTACAGTATACACACACATGCACAGTATATTTGAGGACAAGAAAGTACAGCATGCCAGCTTGAACCTGCAGCCGCATGGCCGTGCTGATGCAGAGAGCAGACATTCTCCATGTTGTCTGTCTGTGTGTTGGGGTGGATGTCCAATCAGCTCCACGCGCAACGTCACTGCCCTCATTTAAACAGCAGTCTTAATGCTGCTGCACACATTTGCCTGTATTTTTACATCTGTAACCTGTATTACAGTACTAGAAACCGAGAAGTGTGTCCCGGTGTGTAGCCTACAGCCTACAGCCTTCTCTTTGTCTGCTTTTTTAACAGATGTGGTGGCGCACCAGCACGACGGCTCGCCTTTCCGCCGGGGCAGGAAGAAGCGGATACCGTACACCAAGCTCCAGCTCAAAGAACTAGAGAAAGAGTACGCCGCTAACAAATTCATCACCAAGGACAAGAGGAGGAAGATCTCGGCCGCGACCAACCTGTCGGAGCGGCAGATCACCATCTGGTTCCAGAACAGGAGGGTGAAGGAGAAGAAGTTTGTGGCCAAAGTGAAGACCAGCGCTCCGTAGCATGCGGGTTGCTGCGCTTTTGGACGATCTAGTGAACGTGGTGTATTTGCGTGTTATGCATTACAAATAATGAACTGAGAGAAATTGCAAAAAGAAATGTGGAAAATAACGACGTGGTACTCCCGACGGACTGTGCCTACTCGTGTGCGTCAACACAGTGAAGAAAAATACAAAAGGACATAAAGGACAAAATAATATTAAAGAAAAGAACCAAAGCCCTCTGATTAACCTTCTCCTCAGAGGCATTTTGTAAATACAGCACCTTCCTGCCTGCTTTGATGTCACTGTTCTGTCTAATGTCTGTGTTTTACTGTTTTTCAATGTTGTCTGTGCCCTGTAGCCTATAGCCCCAAACACACACTATTATGCTGCCCATATTGTTTATAACACCTGTAAACCAGTAATGAAATTATAGTGCAACACTTAATAAACCCTTTTAATCCTGATGCAGTCTCCAGTAGATCTTCAAATTCAGCAAGAAGTTAACGGGCAGCTTTGGAATCGTGTGCGTAATTTGTTTCTGGATGTCTCTCAGCCAAACTATGCCCGTAAAATGTGCAAATTAATCCGCGGAAAGTTGATACCAGCAAACTTGACAAACAGAGCAGGAGGATTTAGACTTCTCGTGCAGATTAAGCTTGTTTATGAGACTGTGAATTCATATTTGGATCTGGCCATCCTCTGGTCAACATCAACACAGATATGCTATTTTACTTCAATCACTGCACAGGCCTGGATAGACCCGTTTTAACAAACCCTCCAACTAACTTCAATTTAAAAAGTGCTAAAAATGTTTTTACCCAACGTGTTTAGACATCATTTGAACTATAAGGCATCACATCATGAGCATTACATTGTAAATCAGTATAAGCCAGGGGAATGACTTTAATATGTTTCTTTTCTCAAGAAAAGTAGACTTTAAAAGTTAGTTTTGGGAGGCGGTGGAGTACAAGGTAACATCATGAAATAAATTCCACATGTTATACTAATTAGAGTAATTACTTACGTAGTTGCTGCACGTTTTTACTAAGTCCAGCGTTTAATTTATGCGAAAAGGACAGGACAGGGTTTTAATGTTTTTGAGTGAAGCCGCATTGAATTGAAGTTGATCATGAATTCATTATTGAAAATGTATTGTCAAAAATCTTTCAAAGCCAAACACTTCAGAAGGAATATTTAGAAGAAGAATTTAATACACGCCAAATGGGAAAGTGGCAAAGAGCAGCAAATTAACGAAAAATATAACACTTGCAATAAACTTAAAATAAATTAGTTTTAAATGTCTTCCAAGGACGTACTCATCTTCAAACAACTTAAACAGCACAATCGGAACCATAATGGAGACTTTCAATTGTCCTATGTGCATATCCTTGTAGCCTGCATTGTGTGTGTGTGTATGTGTGTGTGTGTGTGTGTGTGTGTGTGTGTTTGTGTGTGTGTTTGAGAGAGGGAAGCCCTTGACCTTGAGAATCACGTGACCATCTATGGGCTGCGAACATTTTACGACAGCATAGCGTGTTGTCTGGTATGAAAGACACCCCCTCCCCTTCACCACACACACACACACACACACTCACACACACACACACACACACACACACACACAGACACACAGACACACACACACACACACACACACACTGCGGCAACTTTAGGTATGAACACTCCTCGCTCTCTCATCGATCCGCTCCTTCGGTGCGTTCACGGCGACAAGAGAGTGACGGGGAGATGCGGGGACAGGATATGTCTATCTGCATCAGCTTTGTGGACGGATGGTAGGCCCAGGTCACCATCAGCAGCAGCAGACATCCCTATAACTTATGAATACTGTGTTGACGTCCAGACACAAAGTGAATGTAACAGAAAGCCATGCGTAAAGTTTGGCGCACGGTTTTTACGGAATCCCGAGGTTTCAAGCCAGTGTGCTGGCGTTTTAGAAGTTGTTTATTAATTCTAATAATTCCTTGCATATGGATGATGTCCAAGTCATGGATGCTTGTTAAAAGGTCTCAGTCCCACCTGGGAGGATGGATCCCAGGGCTGATGTTTGGTGATTCTGGTGTCATGTGGGACATAAAAATGCGTCCATCAGACTCCTCTGTCGGCTCCAAAACCAGAGCACATCAAAAGTTGGGGTTGAATGTAAAATTACTAAAAACGCTCAGAAGTTCGTGCAGCTGCAGCCGAATTCAGATCTCAACTTTCGGCCCACACAGCATTCCTAGTGGGAATCACTACCCTGAAAAAAAGCAGTTTGTTGTTTGGATGCATCCACTAGTGACGTCGTTCAAATGGTAACAAATCAGAACCCAGTTTCTGCTCTGACAGAATCAGAACCCAGTTTCTGCTCTAACAGAATCTCACATGCTCCGCACTGCATGAAACTCCCAATGATTTCCAATGTGAACTGTGTATTAAACTTCTCATTACAAGACAGTTTCGGGCTTCCTACTTATTTCATCTGTCTCCATGTGATTGGAAATATTTAAAATATAGGTTTAATAATCAAACATATGGTGCATTGAGAGTTATTTGGACCCATGACGCTGGCCGTGTGCCTTCTCTCCAACGCCAGCAAAGGGGACACACAGACCTGAAAGGCTGCGCCAAAGCGATGCGCAAACTGACACACTCTAGCCTATATTTTACTTTTCATGCTATGGTTTACTTCAACTAGGCTTAAGTAAATTAAATCACTGCAAGACTTCATTAGAAGTGTCGTGGTGAAATTTCCGAGGGGTAACCCAAATATTAATATATAGTGTCAGGGGCTACATTCTTCAGTTTGCCCCAAAATTAAAATAAAATGTAAAAGTGAAAATGATATAACACTGAATGTCTATATAGACCTTCTCTAAGGTCGTTGGTTCTGAAATGACAACAGGAGAGCATTTCTCTTTCCCATTCCAAACGTCGCTTGCCGTATGGCGCATGCTCATTTACCTTTTCAAATCTCATAAATCCAGTTGTTTACCTTTGGTGTTACATTTTCCCAGACGTCGCCACACGGCAAATTTGATCCTTGTCATTTTGTATGCTGTTCCCGGCCTTCTGAAGTTTGATAAAGGTTTGATGCCATTTAGAGACAGCAAATAAGATGGTGTTTGCATGTACGAGAGAGAGAGACAGAGAGAGAGAGAGAGAGACAGAAAGAGAGAGAGAGAGGGCTCACTTTAATTAGTAGGCTACTCATTTATGTGGCTGACTATATAATTTGCTGAAAATATAAATATGGTGGATAAAAAGCGTTGACTAAGAAACGTTCAGGGCCTTTTTAGGAGTGAACCCAAACGTGCACATAGACTTCGGGCAGCAGCTTCCAGCAGGCCGGGAGGAGCAAACCAAAACACACACACATCAACAAACCACTACAGAAAAATGGAATAGAGGAGCTGCATAAATGACAAAAATGATTTATCGTTTCCATTATGATAAATATTAATTTTGAACATATATGTATATATATATATACAATTCAAAAAAGAAGGATTCTGCTCATTTAAAATCGGCTTTCATTTCATGTGTGTGTGTGTGTGAGAGAGAGAGAGAGTCGGACCGTTAACCATTAACATTGAACTTGACAAACGGCGGTGCGCTCTGCTGGCCTGTTGACTCTCTTTACTGCTCCGTCTCTGTCCTCCTTTAAAACCAACAATACCGACGGAAGCCCTGAAGCTCATAAAGCTCTTTCTCCCCTTTAGTCCAAATACCAGAGAGAGGAGGAGGAGGAGGAGGAGGAGGAGGAGGAAGAAGAAGAGGACCACCCGACACATGATTTATTTTATTCTAACACAACTCAACAAAACCAAACGCCAATTCAATCCCCAACTGTAATTCTGCCATTATGAGTTTAATTTATATAAAATGCATGTACAGTAATAAAGGAAAAACGGATTGATTTGATTTAAAATAATATAAATTTTTTTACACATTAGGTTTTGTCACGATCCTGCCATGCCATTTCGTCCGAATAGAAATAAATACATCTGAGAATAAAGTGTCCATGAAACACTTTGAAATGATTTAAATACATTGGCATGTACATGGTACGGGAGTTGCATAATTGAGAAAATATCGACAATCAAGTTTCTCAACGCACAATTAAATAACAACAAGATTTTAAAACGCATTTATTACATATTACATATGTTGAAAAAAATCAAAAAGGACACAAAAAAAACTATAGTTGTAAAGAAATAAAGAACATTTTCTTTGTTAAAAGTAGATTCTGAAATTTGAATTTGGTTCACAGGCTTTGGGCAGTGGTAGAATGCAAGTACAAATACTCAAGTACTGTACTTTAGTACAACTTAGAGGTAAGCCTACGTGTAATATACTCAGTGTTTCTATTCTACATTTTCTCCAATTCTTAAAAATTAAAAATACTTTTTACTGCAATGCATTTATCCGACATGAACCTATAGTCATGGTTTGTTGTTAAGATAAGATGTTGTTTGTTGTCATAAAATGAATGAATTATGTAAAAATATTAAATTATTTTTGGCCAACATACACCATTCACATAAAGGGATCAGTAATAATGATCCAATAACATACTCTATAGGCTAATATAATCTGAATGGGGTCATTTCACCATGAAGAATACTTTTGATAAATTGTGTTCATTTCTGATAATACATATGCAATTATTGTTGAAGTTTACAGTCTGAATACTTCATCAACCATTTCAAGAGAATTTTAGCATCGCTTGCTACGATGATACTGTAGTACTAACAAGGAAATACGTTAATTTAGTAAATATGGAACTAATGTGCAGCTGTCTTGGCCAGGACTCCCCAGTAAAAGAGATTTTGAATGTCAATGAAATTATTCCTGGTAAAATAAAAGTTGATAAAAAAATAAATAATAAATAAATAAATAAGAAAATAAATTGGGAGACAATGGGCAAAAAAGGTAAAAATGCTACAATTTGGTGGCAGTGAAGAATTGAGTGAAATTATGTTTTATAATAAGGATTCAGTTATAGAAAGACAATGTTTTGGAGTTCATCAGACACACTAACGCACTTGTTTATTGCTTGAATATATTATATTTAAAGAACATTTTGTTCATGAGTGAAACAAATCCCATGCAGACTCCACTGAGGACAGCTGCAGCACAATTAGCTACCAACTGCAGTTAGGCTGCACAGACAGCACCGAGCTACACTAAAAAGGATCAAAGAGGGCCAAAGGTCAGGCCTCACTGCACCCTGATAATCCATGGGACGAACCATCACAGGACACTGAATATAAGATGGCAGAGAAAGGAAATCATGATTTAAAAAAACAAGTGTTGAGTTATTTTGCCACTCAAAAAAGACCATTCCTAGATTTGCCTTTGATTTCAGTAGAATGGAGCAGAAATGCTGGTGTTAGTAATGCATGGTGTGACCTGCTGTGGTTGTAAAAATGAAATGAATAGACACAGAGCACTTTACATTCCTGCCTCCAGACAGCTGCACCCTCGGAGGGGGACCGTGTAGAGCCAGTTGAGCTGGAAGATTGAGATCTAATGTCACATGTTAGGTACGTTTGGGTTTTTTGTGGTAACCTGCAGGAGAGAAAGTTCAATGAGTATCAACATTTCATTGCATTAAAATGTCTTCTCATCAGTAAGTAGTCAAATTCACAGAAACGGTCCCTGTGTGTGTTGCACGACATGATATTTTTGGATTATTATGACGCTATGATGCGTTAATGTGTAAGCAGCATTTTACTGTTACAGTTGGTCAAGGTGTGGCTAGTTTGAACTATTTTATACTATATATACTATTTTATAAGCTTATGTGCTTTGTATGTAAAATATTATTATATTTGCAGCTGTCATATAAATGTGGTGTAGTAAAGAGTGCAGTATAAAAAAGCAGGACGTGAGCAAATGTGTCTCTGACTGAAATACACAATGCTTTCTCAAGGAAAAGGACAGAAATGTTGTGTTCCAGTCACCCATATATTTCCTTTAATGTCATCATGAAGCTAGGGAAAGGTCGTAGGAAGAGGAACATCATTTTCCTGCAGCCCTTGTTTTCCCTGGAAACAGCCAGTCTGTCAAAGCGGCATGGTCTAGGAGCAGCTGGGAGGGGTTCACGCTCTTCGGGATCAGGGTCGCAAAAATGACCATCATGACGTTTTGCAGGTAATTGTAGTTAAAAGTTAAATGAATATGCAGCAAAAGGGCTCCCACAGGGCAGTGATTGGCTGACATCTGAGTTGGATGGTTTTCATTGATTCTGGGAGGAGAGCCAGTGAGGAGCGAACCCAGCTGAGATGACAGTTAGCCTGAATGTGTCTGGAAAAGGGACGGAAGTTGGAAAACAATACAAGTGCAATCATTTTGTACCATCGTTGAAGTTTTTTCAGCCTATGTTTTACATGTTGTGAGCAAAAATGAATTGTTCGGGTGCAACTATTCTATTCTTTTTAGTTTTCCTTTATATTTGTCAAACAATTCCCATATTTAAACACGATTAATTGAATGAATGTCAAAATAACTCAATAAATCACACATTTTTATCTATTTTAAATGTCCCTTAAGTTGTTTTTGTCTCAATATTTTTTCTCATTTTGATGCTTTTATCAACATGAAAAGTGGATCGGCTTGCTTTGTGCAAATTCTTTTTTTTATTTTAATTTTTTTATTGAAAACAACATTATACTATATGGGGCTGGGCGATATGGCCTAAAAATGAAATCCTTGATTTAAAAAAAAAAATCTGATTTAAGATTTTAATATTTTTTTCTCCCCCTGCTAAAAATAGGCCTACCGATATGATTATTCATGCCAATTTTGTGGAAATATAAATTGGTTTGAGTGTTTTCCCTCCTGCCATTGTTTTTTCACACATACAGGTAATTCACTTGTTCCTTGCTAAAAGTTCAAATCATTTTAACATTATCGTGCAACCTTGCCACTGTTGTCACATGTTGCTGAGTAATGTAGGCCTACTCCGCATCCCACGGTCTATTGACTGTAGCATGCCTGTAGCAAGCTCCTTTGTAGTTTACTAGCGGTAAAAACAAACGTTACGTCCGTGCCACAGAGCGGTGATTGCTAGTTGTTTATGCCGCTACAGACCTCCATCCCAGCTCGGTTGTATCAGCAGCATTTAGCAGATGTGTGCAAAAGAGTTCCTCAACACCGCCTCTGGTGCCCCGCATGGTGCTCCTTCAGGCCAGCGGTAGCTGGTGGTTCAGTTATCGAGAATACCGTAGGTGATTCTCAGCCGGTTACAGAGCACCGTGGCGGAGATTACGGTTAAGTACGTAATGACACGACTAGCTAAGAAAAGAATTAATGTTGGTCCCTGTAGCTGCCATGCTGTTTGTGTATCTCTATGGCAATTGTGCGGGGGGAGGGGAAGGAGGACACACACAAAACATAACCTTACTACTCTTTGGCTGGCTCACAAGCCCAAACAACTGTGTGCAACGTGCGATGTTCCGAATCCCACTTTGGCCACGCCAAGACCCGCCCTTCAATTGCATTCACACATTACTATTGGCCAGGGGTCTTTGTTTACATTTACAGGTACTATCCCCTGACCAATCCCCTGACCCTAACCAACGAGGTGAAATGCCTAACCGCACGTATCGAGCTGCTTCGTAGGGCGAGACTTGGCATGGCCATAGTGGGATTTGTAATTTTGCGTGCCTGTTGTTTTGATTCCGGTCTCGGTATATCCTGTGGTGTGTTGTAGTTTTTCTAATGTTCCTAGCTGCCATGACTGCATGTTAAAAAACTACAAAGCCGAAAAGAACGTTAATCTCGCGATAAAAAAAATTGACGCTTAAAATGGGTTTGCGTTAACGCTGCTAATAATGCGTTTAACTGATAGCAATGTTATGTGTATATATTGTTATGTATATATACTGTATGTCATATATATTTCAATGTCATAGCAATGTTATGTATGATGTATGTAAAGCACAATATACACAGGACAACCAATAAATTTCTATTGCCCTGCTGCTCCTTGTCTGGGTTTAAAGGAGCTAAAAAGATCGTAAAATTCTGAATTTAGGAGGTTTGCAACCTACAAATGATTTGGAAGATTTTGTGAACAACATGTTTGTTTTTTTGTTAGAACTTGGCTGATTTTCATCTTGTGCTTGAATCTGAGATACAGGTTTCACATTGGCTTCCTGAGGAACATTTTAGCAATCTGATGCTAACTGAAAGTATACGTGTTTGTGTACTGCAGCAGACTTGCTGTCATAGCAGTGATGGCAGTCCAGGCTCTACACTAATGTAATCACATTGTTCAACTTGTCGAGTTAAAAAAATAGAAGCACATTTGGATGCAGGAAAGAGATTGGAACTGACAGAAAGTGCTAGCATAAATCCGTTAAAAAAACAGTGTTGTTGTTGGTTTTTTGCATTGTTTTAAATTGCATTGGTAATACAACCATATCTTTGTCAGTAAAACATGTGATGTGACTATGCATGTTGCTAAATTGCTCACAAATCTCCCTTAAATTGTTGACTTTAACAACTTTTATCCCCAGTTTTTCTAAACCACATAATTTCAAGGTGATGATATATGGGGGAAAGCTTTATTCCCAGTGTAGACTTTGCATGATATCTCTTTTTAGGAACTGTAGTAGAGCAGAAAGCCTGTCTCCTCCATGTTGGTGTAAAACATAAAAGAGGATCTGGCTGTCATCTGTCAGTGACCAGACGGACAAAGGGCTGCAGTAATAGTTCCACCTTTAATCTTATTTCCCTCCTGTCCAACATCATCAGTATTATAACCTTTGTTTTAACACTTTTGTGTTATGAATTGTATATTCTATACCATTCATTTCTATTATATTATATTCTACAGCGGTTTGTGGGTCAGTGGGAGAGGAGTTGAGGACCCACTCCCTGACACACACACACACGCACGCACACACACACACACACACACACACACACACACACACACAAACACACAAACACACACACAGCTCCCCAGAGTATACTTTATCCTTAAGAACAGGAATGCAGGACTAAGGCTCGTTTTTCTTTCCAAGTTCATGTCCAACAGACCCCCCTCACACACACACACACACACACACACACACACACACACACACACACACACACACACACACACACACACACAAACACACACACACACACAACACACACACACTCACACACACACGCACACACACACACACACACACCCTCCCTACCACCTTCCCTCTCCACCCCTCCACCTTCTCCTCTGTTCATTGGGGATTGTCTTTTTGTTTCCCATGTTGGACTTTGCAGTTGAACTTGAGACAGACAGACAGCTTGTAAACAGTTAGTAGTCTGGCCCCTGTCTGGTCTGGAATGGCCTGGAATGGCCTGGAGGGGGGCAAAAGGGCGGAGAAATGGACACAAGACTGAACAATTCTGTTTCAACACAAACATCTTCAAACTAAATCTTTGTATCTTTAAACACGTCCAATTAAACAAAGAATGAGATGCAGAAGAAGAAGAAGTTTTGTGTCCATGCACCTTAAAAGGAAAATAAAAAAAACCGAAAAATAATAATAATGAAAATATTTTCTGGCAATGGCAAGGGAGTGCTGGACACTCTGTGAAGGAACTTCCTGAGTTTGACATTTCTCACTGAGACAGTTACTGTGTTTGCATATCATAAATCTAGTTTGTAAATGAAAATAAAACACAGTAAGTTTCAGCCTCCATTACTAAATGAAGAAGTCAATGCAAAGTGACACTAACTGTTGTTACTGGATTGCAATTGTGTCCTTTTGCAAAACGGAATTGAATTTAAACGGAGATGTGCAGTGAAATAAAAACACCCCAACCCCGGATCAGTAGGCTGTGTGTTTCTGTGTGTATATATGTGTGTGTGTGTGTGTGTGTGTGTGTGTGTGTGTGTGTGTGTGTGTGTGTGT
>NC_048421.1:21727463-21749620 GCF_013103735.1 Etheostoma cragini
TATGATGTCATGTAAGTAATAACTTCAGTGCTAGGTGGCGGGCTCCAAATGCATCAAATACTACTGGAAAGCTGCGTTCTTGAGAAACGTATAGAAAACATACTTTGGATTACTTACACACGTGAAACTGCAGGTAAGCTATGTTTCATTAGTTAAAGACAGTTTGTCACATTGACAAGGCGAAAACATGATGAGTAATCAATTCATTGTGTACATAAGCCAAAAAACGGTGCAACACAATGGAGGGAAGCATATTTGCTTTTATTGAAAAGTTTGGTTGAAAACCGGCTGTTTCCATTGAACATCTTCTTCTTTTTAGTCATCAAACACAAACACAGTAGTTCATTTCGAATGGGACTGAGAGCTTTAGCTGCATGTGTCCATACTCTGACATACAAAACCTCTTCAGGGACGATACTGGAATACACAGTGTGTTGGCACCGACATGGTGATAATCCCCATGGCTCAGCTCCTGCCGGGTGTCTTTTATGTTTTTGAGTTAAGATGAATATTTGAAGAAATAGAAAATCTTGCACTCTTGATAGCATCACCATTTACTAGAAAACCTTCTTCAAGAGTATTTTAGATAAAGAATTTCAAATAATCTTTTTTTGTTTTTTTTAATTCACTGAGATTTAACAGAATGAAACATGCTTTTTAAACCTTTAAATCTTTAGAATTTAGTCTAAATTATACATGGCAACGATACAGAGCAGTCAGTAGGTGTTTTCAGAAGACACAAGTCAGACACACAAGTACATCTTCACATGTTATCGGCACCATTGCAGCTGCTGTTAACAAAGGGAGACAACGCTTTCCTAACCAACGGATTGGTTGTCCAATTCTAATGGATCTAATGGATTAGAAATGGGCTGTATCTGTATCCAAAACACATCATAGGCATTGTTAGATGATATAGACTATATAACTGTTGTCTACACTAAGTAGTTTCTTCACGGTATGCGGTAGGCAGTTAACAGCAGCACACTGCAAGCCAGAATTTGAGCATGAGTTTGACACTGTTGACAATAATTTGACTGTGGTGACTATTTCTTATTATTGAGCAGCTGCATAGTGTGTAACTGTAACACAGTACAACATGCATCTAAAAATATTGTTATTAAAAATCAAGAGACAGCAACCAGTAATTAGACTGTCATCGTCAACACTAGGAAGCAGTTCCCCATCAGCCTCTACATCCTACATTACCCAACAGCCTCCGATCAGAGGCAAGACGTACAGCGCTGCAACCACACTTACAGTTGTACTACGTTTTCTTATGAAACAAATGTTACATGAGACATTATTTACTCATTTGTAACAAAGCTGATTGTTTTAAAATTGCTGGTATAGTTCTGATTTCAACACTTTATGTTGAAATACAACATATGCAGAAAAAAAAGTGTGAGTTTGGAATGGAAGGATTTTTTGGGGATATTTTTGGACTGCTTCAGCAACATTTGGACGAACTACTGCAACTTCTGAAATGATTAATCATGTAAATTAAATTGATCAAATCATCACACATGAAACACAGACTTTGCAACGTGACTGTTATGAACCAAATTAACTTTCCATGAGTCATTCCCACATAAGTAATAAAAGAAATTGTGCAGGAGTAATTATATAGTACACTTAGGAGAACCAAGTATTTATTTAATCAGCCAAAAGAGGGGAAACCTCATATCTGGATGAACCTGAAAAGACGTCTTCTTAATAACTCCAGAGAATGGGGATGGGGAGGGGTTGAAAGCAAAAGATTATATCAGACACACTAATGATGTGTTTAAGCATTTCCATCTGTATTACCTAACTATCACACATCAACATCAACTTTATGGTAATATAACAAAATACAACATTCAACATTTGTACAGACCCTATACTGTAATTTAAAGGAACGTCTTTCTGCAAACAATACTTTAAATATGTAAAAAAAAAGTATAAAAAAAATAAAAGAAGCTTGGAGCACTTTAAAATGTGTAAGAAAAGAGAAATGGGTTCTATTGCCTATTCATAGAGCCTGTATTGTAAGCTGCAAGTATCAGCTTAAAGTACTACGTTAGAAAAAAGGAGACAGCCAAGATGATGATGAGGGCAAATTTGAAGAAAAAAAAAGATCCATGTCATGAATAAATGAATAATGTCTATTTTTTAATGTGAAAAAAACAGATTTGACAGATCACAAGACGATTTAAGACAAGGCATCAACAGTAGAATCATGTGCATCCAAATTCTAAGAATAAAATCTAGGCCATCTTTTGTATTATACAGAAATACACTATGTGTTTATATATATGTATAGTCTATATAGAATATAGAATTTCCACACAATACACAGTTTGAATTAAATCAAAATCCTCTGTAATGTTGCTTAATTCCTGTCTTCCTCCGCAGATCCGGAAAACTAGACTAAATTTAAAAAATATATTGTTTGACCTTCTCAATATCCCTGAATATCCCAACACAACATTTAAAATATTATGGTTATAGTTCTCTGCAGAACTTTTGGTCATAACGGTTTCCTTTCTGCGATCGTAAAAGCAATGTGTTCCTGAACGTCTTCCATAGTCCTTTTGGCAACGATCTGTTTGCGAGATGACGTAGCAAGAGCAATAAATGGTAAGAGAATGGCTCTCTCCAGCCAGTTGTTATCCAGTAACTCTTCCTCTTTAGCTTTACATCAAGTGGGATATCAGACACATTCTGATTTTATTCATTTTAATTCATTGTTAAGGATAAAGCAACCCTATAACCAATTTTTAATGACAAATGTTGACGTGCATTTTTGCTTCCTACTTCCTACCTGTGTACAGCAACAAGCAAGGTCCAGGGTAAACAATTAATTTATTTCTTAAAGTACTGGGAATGCAGTTTTAGAGTCAGATTATATGTTGAACATACCTTGCAAACATAAAGACTCACAGACACAATCACATCTTTAACGAGCTGCAGTCCAACATGCAGCGGGCAACAAAAAAGAGACTTTTCCTCTTCAAATGAAGCCAGTGTATGTTTGAGTCTACATGCAGCTGTTAAACAACCATATTTACTGTCAATGCACTACTCATCTGTGGAACTGTACAGGCATCTACAATGATTTTGACCTTATGAATGTGTAGCCTTTGTGTGTAGCAGAGATGTGAATGTTTAGCAGCATGTTGCTTTTTGAGGTGTTTTGCTGTGAGATCCATTCCAGGCTGATTTTCTCCCTCATTTACTTTGACTCATGTTGGACATAATTAGTTTTATCGTGAAACAAGTGAGCCGGTAATTGTCACTACGCAAGCCTTAATTACAATGAACTAAGTATTTTTTAGTCAGTCAATTTGCAACGAACCACAACATAAAAAACAATGATAGAAAACAGCTGTGCAGAAACACAGGTGGGCTTAGTTCGGGTGTCCTTCCCAAACAGCGCTGAAGGACAAAAACTAGCAAGAAACCAGAAATTAAACAGACAAAAACAGGAAAATAAAGGAACTGAATGTGTAATGAAGATTAGTATGGTATGGAAGACAGTAGGATAAGAGACACTGCAAACTCCCTCAGACACTTGACTATAGAACGATGACGTGCGTTTATGCTCAAACCTGTAAAGTGACATAGCCTATATTGGTAGATTAGATTTATAATTAATCCAAATGGATTACGTCTGTGCATAAATCAAAATTCGCATTGGGGAGTGACAAAGGTCACTAAAAGTGTTGGAGCTACCACAATCACTGAAACATGGAGAAGCACATGTGTGAACATGCACTTTATATTTATTAAGGGAAATTAGTCCCTCCAAACTCTTTCCTCTAATTAGTAGGTTATACATTTGGACACCAGTTTATTACAGTTAAAACATTTGGACATTTTAGCCTTTTAGCTTGTTTTGTTTGTTTCACTGATAAAGAAAAATACATGCATGTGTGGCCTGATTAAAGTTGTATAATTTGCAAAGAAAATGAGATGGAAAATGAGATATTGAGTTACGTAACAACAACATAATTTACATAGCATAAATAAGAAATACGAGTGTACCTAGAATGGCGCCCAGTGGAACTTGTGGATTTTAGAGAAAACAAATTTGTTTTACAGAATATACTTGATACTACTATAAAGAACTGCTACAAACTATTAATTTTTTCTATTTTTGTTATTGCCACTCTTCATTCTAACCCCAACCGGCCCGTCAGACACCGCCTACCAAGAGCCTGGGTCTGACCGAGGTTTCTGCCTAAAAGGAAGTTTTTCCTTGCCACTGTCGCACTGTTGCTTGCTCTGGAGGAGACTACTAGAACTGTTGGGTTCTTGTAAATTCTGGAGTGTGGTCTATCTGTATAGTGTCTTGAGATAACTCTTGTTATGAATTGATACTATAAATAAAATTGAATTGAATTGAATAGAAGATAGCTGTCTGACTTATCTTTACTCACTGTGTGTGGGTAGAGGAAGCATCCATATATTCTACTGTCAAGGGAGTTGATCTGTTAATAATGATATTATTGATATTATGATGACTGGTGGTTTCCCACATTCTAGTGCAACTGAAGAATCATTCACTGATTTAATTTCTTTTAGAATGTGTTGTCAGACTCATGTGCAGAACTCAATTTTCAATAACAGGCACTCATGGTTAAACAATGAACATAATTAAACAGCATTTATAATATTATAGGCTGTGTGCAAAACCTCCTGGATTTATATTACAATTTCCTTATCTACTCACCTTGGCATATTCACCATTCCCACCACAGACCTTACAAAGACTCTCACCATCTTAATATCTCTTAGACAATGTAAACTGCATTGGACAATTACAATAATTAAACAACTGTAGACCACATGGTTTTCAAATCGTTGCACATAGCTACTTCTTTATTTCAGAAACTTCTTACTAAATTCTTGATAAAGGCTACATGTTTTAGAAGAACATTGTATAGACAACATGCAGGTCAGATATTTAAATTGTCCAATTATAGATAGAGTCATAACCTATCAATACATAACAGTGTAAATGTTGTTTTGTTTCATTTAGATACTCTCCTGCAAATTATCCTCCATTGCTATCATGTCTGTCTTTATTTTTTAACATAATAAGTAAACTGAATCTTGGGGCTCTTGTCAAATGTTGAATGTTGCTACATTTTTCTGTGCAACACCTTTTCTAATTCAACTCAATTCAATTTTGTTCATAGTATCAAATTACAACAAAAGTAATCTCAAGACACTTTACAGATAGAGTAGGTCTGGAGCACACTCTATAATTTACGAGGACCCAACAATTCTAGTACTTCCCCCCAAAGCAAGCATTTAGTGCAACAGTGGCGAGAAAATACTTCATTTTAGGAAGAAACCTGGGACAGACCCTGGCTCTTGGTAGGCGGTGTCTAAATAGTGGCAATAACGGTCACTATAAAAGTCTATGCTATGCCAGTAGTTCATGGCATAGCAGGGCACTACACGGGGTTACTGGGCACAGCAGGACATGGTAGGGCACTGCGAATCATAGTAGGATGCAGAGCATTGCAGAATGTGCAGCAGGACCACGGTGACAGCTGCAACCATGATTTTGGAGCCTCCCTAATGCTGGGGGAAGAAGAACTCCCAGAGCTAGGTTAGTAATTAGCACTTCTGGGACATGGATTTACACAAATGGAAAGATGGAGCTCAGAGAGTTTAAAAAGAAAGTCCCCCGGCTGTCTAAAACTATAACAGCATAATTAATAGAGACAGGGTAAAGAGAGAAGCCTGGGCGGGCTAGAACTCTCCCCTCCCAGATTGGGCTGTACTGCCCAGCCGCCCTCTAGTTTGATTGTATTATTGATTGTATTGTAAACAAATCTGACGAATATGACGAGAAGCAGGTGGGCCGGGCTAGGCGGTCGCTGCGACTCCTCATACTCTAACCATGAGCTTTATTAAATAGGAAAGTTTTAAGTTTACTCTTGAATGTAGTAGGGATGTCTTCCTCCAGAACCCAGAGCGGGAGCTGGTTCCACAAGACAGCAGCCTGATGGATGAAGGCTCTGGCTCTCATTCTACTTTTAGAAACTCTAGGAACTACATATTATTCGGCATTCTGGGAGCGCAGTGCTCTAGTGGGACAATAAGGTACTAAGACCTCTTCAAGGTTTGATGGTGCTTGACCATTTAGAGCTTTGTGGGTCAGGAGACGGATTAGAAATTCAGTCCTCCATTTTACAGGAAGTCAATCCATGTCTTAAATGTGTTTTTTTTTAGCATCCTGATGATAAGGAATTACAGTAGTCCAGCCCGGAAGAAACAAATGTATGGACTAGTTTTTCAGCATTGTATTGAGACAGGATGTTCCTAATTTCGTCAATGTTACAAAGGTGAAAAAAGACTGTTCTTCAGGTTTGTTTTAAGTGGGCATTAAAGGGTAAATCTTGATCAAAATGAACTCCTAGATTTCTGACAGTAGTGCTAGAGGCCAGGGCAATACCATCCAGAGTAGCCATGGCTTTAGATAAAAAGGTTTGGAGGTGTGTAGGGCCCAGCACAGTAACTCCAGTATTGCTGAGTTGAACATCAGAAAATTGTAACGTATTCTTCACGGCCCAGCCATGTTTCAGTAAGACACAACAGATCAATTTGATTATCTGGTATCAGATTGTTTACTGCTTTAAAAGACAGCGATCTTAAATGTAATTGTCCACATTTTATTTCCTATGCTGATTTATCATTGCAGTGATAGTTTTTATTCCAATTACGTTGTTGAGTATAGCCGCTCTTTTATATGAAGCTATCAAATAGTTAACAGAGAAGACTGTCACAAGTATTTTAACTGTACAATAAGTCACACTCACACTAAAGTAAGTTCATGTCCAACAGACTGTGCTACCTGACACACACACACACACACACACACACACACTCGGCATGGTGATAAGAACCAGATGTGGGATCAGCTGACCTCTGAGAGTCACTTCCTGCTCTGACCGCCATGTTGTTGCTCCTGTAAAACGGTGCTAAAGGAAGAGAGGTGTCCACCTGGGTGGTTTTTAACAACACCTGAACAGACATGTGTGTGATTGTGTGTGTGAGTGTCTGTGTGCGCGTGTGTCAGAGAGTCTTTTTACAGCGCCTGTCTGACTTTCTTTCTACATCCAGCCTATTTTAGGTCATTATGTCTGGGTTTCTTTATGATACAAAATGCTTGGCACAGTGTAGTCATTATTTAAAATATAATCAATAAAGAGAAATCCAAGATCCAAATTAAAACAGCCCTCACTTATTCATGTATTATTGTATTCATATGTATGCTAAATTGTGAGAAAAGAAAAAAATGTACACAACAGTCAAAGTCATTTTCTTTTAATCAGAAACACAATCTATCCCAAACTATCTTTCCCACCCTTCCCACTACTACTACCACTACCTCATATTTTCTCTTTTTCAAAAATCTTACATTAATAATAAATTACTGCACAGTAAATTATATACAGTATGTAATAATACAGACAATAGAACAAAAATGCATCAACTTTTGTAAAGTATATCCGTCTATTTGTATACTATGTGGAATCAAATGTGTGTGAATTACCTGTCAACATCCCACTATCAAGACTATAAGGGTCACAAAGCCCCATAGGATAATTGTTGTGATTTAGCGCTATATAAATAAAATGTAAAATGAATTGAACGTATCACACTTTTTCAAGAGGTACGTATTGAAAATATGTAGTAATGAATATCTCAAGTTGTGCTGTGTGTTACAAGAGGTTACTCTTAAATGCAGTGACTGTACAAAAGGCTGATGATAAAATAACATAGATAGATAGAGAGACAGATAGATAGATGGATAGATAGATAGATAGATAGATAGATAGATAGATAGATAGATAGATAGATAGATAATGTGGACTTACATGTAGCAACATTTTATTCATTTCCCAACAATGATGGAACAGTAACATACACTTTAGGTCAATTATTTTATTCTTGCATTGAAGTGTCAAAGCAGCAGAAGTATACATGGTACCATTTAGGTACCCTTTAGAATAGAGCATAATATATACAGCATGGGCATCTACAAACTATAATGTGTACTGAAACACATATCACTAATAAGAGAGGAAAGGCAATTAACGATTACATGTGCAAGTTTCCTTTGGCCATAATGCATGATGGTTTTATCCAAAAAACAATTTAGCAATAGTTAGCAATATATAGATGGAACAAATGAGAAATAAATGGTTTGTTTTTAGTATTAGCTTCAATGGCAGTAAATATAACAGTTTTTTCTTAAAGAAATGTATTGGCACACGTCTGAAAAAAGGCAAACACTGGATTTTATCGGATTAAATAGCTTTTCAAATGTGCAATGTCTCTATCCAATTTAACATGAATATTACTGGTGCAACACTTAAAGTTTGAAAAATAAATTAAACATGACGGGATCCTCTACAGTGAGGCAGGAAGTCAATACAGCAAAAACGTCATAACACCACAAATAACATGAAGAACATGTTCATCAATCTCTGTCAGCCTATAAATTACTATAACTGAATGTCATACTACTCTGCTATACATTTGAATGAAATGGCAGGCTGTACTGTGAAACAAGGCAGGGTGCAGTATGTTAAAATATGAGTCTGATTCATTTTCACTGTAGGGAGGAAAGAGAGAGACTTGGAGTGTTTAGCTCTCTTTCTCCATCTAGTGTTATTTTCATGAACTGCATTTTAAGGAGACTTGGGGTCTGGGGAACGTACAGAGATTGGAGGCCCCAACATGAACACCACTTAAATCATCCACAACATATTACAAAAGCGATATGCAATAAAATATTACCATGTCATCACTTTTATTTTGCCATGCTAGACGCATACAGTAAAGGGGTAGCGGTACCAGTCTGTCTCTTTCTGTTGGTTGGTCGGTGCACAACTATAGACAAATATAGTCCAGGCATTCATGGTCCCCAGAGAATGAGTCCTAGTGACTTTCGTGATCCTCTGACTTGACATCTTGTGTAAACCAACACCTGTTCACCAGTGAAAAATATGACACATACTTACATATTGGCTCAAACCTTGGCAGAGACATTTGTTCATGGACAGTCTTGTCACCATCTTGATAAATTATAGATTAGGACTACTGTTCTTCCTCTTGCATGTGTTATGTATAAGCTTAAGGGTGACACACATCTTTGTGGAAAACAAAGCATAAGGCTGACAAATCCCATAAAAATCAGCAATGCGTTAGTAAATACTTTCTGACTTCTGCACCCTGTCTGTGGCTCTCTGTCCCAATCATTTTGCTTCCTATCAAAGGAAGTACTGAGTAAATCTTTGAAAATTTCTCATGGATTTATTGTTTTATGTTTAGAAAAGAAAAATGATGTCCTCAAACAGTTGGCCACTTGACAGTCCCTTGCTAGTTTCTAGCGAACTTATCTTGAACAGGATAAATGGTGCATTAGTTGGGAACTATTTTCACCAGTGGATTTATCCACATTTGGTGTTCTATGTGTGGCAGCAGGACGGTGTATTTGGGATAGAGTCAAAATAAACTACAATGTCACCCAGTGTGGCTCATTTGTGTCTTTTTATAACACAGATAAAGAAGTCACTGTATATCAGGCTGTGGTACACACATTACTTCTTAGTAGATACATTCACTTTGGCAGTAAGAAAAGTGCACGACACAATCGTGATAATTCTATTACTAGTCCTTTAACACCTAAAGGCCACACCCAACATGGTCCTGTTTACACAGAGAGAAAAAACTAAAAAAAGACTGTTGGCAACACTAAATAGAGCAGTTAAGTGATATGACAAATGCGAATTACTGTAATACACTCCACCAAAAGCAGTATTGTCTTATAAACATATGCTGAGACTATTTGTAGGATAACACTGTGGCTCATCCAGGTTCACCTTTCTGTATGGGCTCTGAAGTAAAAAGTACATTGAATACAACATGAACATAAGATATGTTAAACAATGCTGTGGCGTTAAGTTACATTGCTGAACAGCATTTTCCTGCAAAAGCAGCATTACCAAAAAGACTGATACAAGTACCAGCTAATGTGCATGTACAACACGAGTAAGAATACTGCATCTCTTAAATGCAGTGACTGTACAATAGGCTGATGATTGAATAACATGGATAGATAGATAGATAGATAGATAGATAGATAGATAGATAGATAGATAGATAGATAGATAGATAGATAGATAGATAGATAGATATATAGATAGATAGATAGATAGATAGATAGATAGATAGATAGATAGATAGATAGATAGATAGATTCTTCTTCGACGGAGGTTCATTCAAAACCAACCTTTAAAAGATACATAACAGCATCTGTGCAGTGGCTATTCAAGCACCAATTGCAGCAACTACTGCAATAATAACATAGGCTAACATTAAGCGACATTTCTATTTATTTCCCAACAATCATTATTCTTGCATTGAAGTGTCACAGCAGCAGAAGTACACGCAGTACCAGTTAAATACCCTTTAGAAAACTCTACAATGTATACAGCATGGCCATCTAGAAACTATAATGTGTACTAAAACACATGTCCCAATTAAGAGAGGAAAGGAAGATGTGGCAATTAATGATGACATACAAAACATGGAGTGGCTATTATGGCTAACTGTAGTGTTGGACTGCATCTTCTGAGCATGCTGAGCAGAGGGTTCAATTTCCATACTACTAAGGACACATTGCATGTGTCAGTGGCTGTATCTTCATTCATTTGTATGAAGTAATGTTCAGCCGTGGTAGCCGCACGACTTTAAGGATGATACTGATGGTCAGTTGGTCCACCAGTTTGGTCCAGACTGAAATATAACAACTAACTATAAAATAACAAGTGTAGAATGGATGTGATCTGGTGTAGACATAGGGGCGATTAGGATCAGACTTTTAGGGGATGACCTTCAGGGATGAGAATGTGACATGGATACAGTGCCTTAAAAAAGTGTTAACCAACCCCCACCCAAAAAAATGATAAGCGCAAGTTATGTTTAACCATGTCTCCAGCTAATGCTAACCAAAACAAGTTCCTTCCCAAGACTATTTTGCAGAGCCACCATCATTGCGTCCGGAGCTTAGCACCGCCCAAGATGATTTTGATTGGTTTAAAAGAATGCAAACACCCTTGAGTCTTTTGTATGTGTGGTGTAGCCAGACCTCACTGAGGAGTAAGGTCTGACAATGTGAGACTGTGATTCTTTCTGACCTTTGGTGACCTTGTACTTGTACTTACATTTACCACCATTGAGACAAAATGACAACGTGTCTACAATGCTCAAAAATTACTTTAAATCCCTTTCCTGTTTGCCACAGGCTGGAAACTATCCTCTCAGGATGGATTTTGGTGACTTTCTTTCCTGGAGAGCATATAGAAGGGAAAGCACATTCGGCCGCAACATCTCCACTGGCTGCCATGGTGTCTCAGCTCAGGTGTGATCCAGGAGAAAACAACAAAGACAGGAGCGGCAGGCAGCACTTTGTCTCATCCTCAAGGTCAAGTGAGACCTATTTGGGTTGGGGTGCTGTGGTGTCCCTGTTTTTTATAGAGCTGAGAATTAAAAAGTGATCGCTGTGGGTTTTCTATCTGCTTCCACTTTCCCTCCCTGTGAAGGCACGGACGCTCGTCTTTCACAGAAAGACGCTTTTATGGAGCTGCAGCCTGCTGACGGGCAGCAAGCGTGTGTTCAGCAGACTTTAATTGTCTGTCGGTGGCAATAAAAGAGACGGTGAAATACACAACCGTAAAAGAAAACCAGGTGCATCCTGGGAGACGGAAATGAAGAAAACACCAGGTTAAGGGCTGATAGAGACGAGATCAGAAAAAGAGAATTTCACCTTTAAATTTAAATTACTGGATGCATTTCGGTTTGGAAATGACTCTACATAAACCCATCAATCAGTTTGTTCAATAAAAGATGATTCTACATACAACTGGGCATGTCATAACGCCCTGGTTATATCACATTTATGAAAAAATGGCCTGATAAGTAGCTTAAAACGTAATGAAATCTGCCACCTTATTACATTTTTAAATGAACCTGTAATCATGGCATCAATGCACATGGGACATGATCTTAAATATAACGTTAAACATTGATTACTGTTACAGTTTTACTCAGCAGTACATGTAAGTTTTCCAGCTGTTTATAAATTGTCATGTTTTCTGTCATTATACCACAGTGCCACCTCCTGGTCCTAATCACGCACTACAGGAGCATTTCATTTCAGACACCATCAATCAGATCACATAGAAGAAGTAAGTATTTGTAAAGGAAGTAACTGAAGTGCACTGTGAGTTTCAGATCAGTAACACATTGATATCTGCAGCTGAATTTAAAAAGAAACCAGATTACACCATGTGGCTCAGAAGTGCTGAAACATCAAACCCCTGGTCTGGACCCACTTGTGTGGGGGAAGTCTTCACAGAGCTGTTGAGCTGACAGACTCAGAACTTCTCCTCCTCACGTTTCTGAAAGTGTTGAAATAATCGCAGAGGGCAAATGTTTGGCAGTGCAGCAGATAGCTCTGCTGTTGTGACTCTGGTATTTCAGACGAGCCAGATGTCCAGAAGCAGACATCTGGCTTTGGCAGAAAAAGGCTTGGAACAACTTCCCATCATGTGATGAAGAAAGGAGGAATTTGGAGAAGTTTGTTTCCTGGATAAGAACGTTGCATGGTTTCCTATGTTCTCCTTTGTTGTTCATTATTAAAATCTGTGTGGCCCGTTCACAAACTTGTCATTTTTTATGAATATCGACCACCCCCATAAATTTCAAGTATTCCCACTGGCTTGAAATTTTACATTTGCTCTTACATGAACTGGGGTTGACTCTCCATAGTAATGCGCCAACTTGAGATACGTTGGCCGGTAAGGGACACACACGCTACACAGCTCCGCCTTTCAGAGATGGGAAGTGACAAAGTATAAATACTTTGTTACTGTAGTCAAGTAGATTTTTCAGATATTTTTACTTTACCATTTATTTTTTGTAGACTTTTTTTTACTTTTACTACTTACATTTGAACACGAACATTGCTCCAGTTAAGCCTGTTGTTGTATTGGTGTATATTTCTGGCACATGTAAAGTAAGTTAGATAGTGTTTGTGTTTTTCACCTGTTACCTAGGTTACACCTGGCTGTTGATTAAATATAACAGCAACTGTTGAACGCCGTGACTTATATTTGTATTTTAGGCATTATTAAACGCTTCAGTGACATTGCATTAAGATAATGGAATTAATAGTAGGTTTGCTGTTATTATTTAGCATATGGCAAATGTGATTCATATGCATTTTGTATAGTAGCCTTTAAAGTGTTATTTCTTTTAATACCCCACACGAACACAGAGCCATAGAAGAGCTACCCACGCCCATGTTTGTGCTGTTGCTTTATTGTAATAAAGCATCACCAGAGAGAAGTTGTCTCCGTCTGTGTGTCAACAGACACAACTGGGGCCAAGATGGAAACCAGAATCAGCTTTAAATCCAGTCCTAATCTAGTCCTAACTAACACGTTTCAAGTCATTTCACTGGAGTTCCAGTTATTTTTGCATCATCAAAACCCAATTAAATCTAATTGGATGGTAATGTAGTTTCTCAGCGTGCTCTTTAGTAACATGTGTCTGGTCCAGGTAGATTTGTCATTTACTTTTACTTTTATACATTGTGTAAATTTTCAAGCCTGGACTTAGTTACTTTTACTTGAGTAAAGAAGCTAAATCAATTCAATCTCAATTCAATTTTATTTATAGTATCATTTCATAACAAGCGTTATCTCAAGACACTTTACAGATAGGTCTAGACCACACTCCAGAACTTGCAAGGACCCAACAGTTCTAGTAGTTTCCTACAGACCAAGCAACAGTGCGACAGTCAATCACAACACAATCAGTAATTCTACTTTTACCCGAGTATTTTTTAACAGTATCTGTACTTCTGCTTGAGTACGGGAAGTGAGTACTTTTGCCATCTCTGCCGCCTTTTGCGCTTTCGACTCACAGCTGCTAATGGGAATCGTGGCAAGTTTGAAGAAGGAAACACGGAGGACCACACACATTCAACATCCAAATTTCAGGACCAGGAGTCATCTTCTTTGCCAAGAAGAAGAAACCAGATATTGAAAAGAGGAAGAGACTGGCCTCATCAGAAAAAAGAGTGAACATTGGAGGTGCTTTGGATGCACACACCAAATCCCAACCACTTAATTATCCTCCGGTCAACCCTGCTCTCGGCCTTTTGTACGATTTTGCTTTTGAAAGGGGGAAAGCCGCTGTGGCTACAATACCTACTTTAAACTGCATGGCAAGAGAGAGTTGATTGCGATAAATGATCTCAATGCTAGATGGGAGAAATTCTTACACAATGTCGCTTTAAACATCTGGAACCGGAGATTTATAAGCTAATGGGTAGTGGGTCGTGTTTACGTACTTTTACTTAAGCATAATTGATGTAATGCATTTTTGATCTCATTACTTAAATATTCCCATTCAATGTAAATTAATGTGAAGGTAATGATGCATTGTCACAGATTAAACTACACGTCTATCTAAAGTTAAAATGATCTCCATCTGTAGTGCTGCTTATTACATGACTGCATCAGTTACAATGCATGAAAAAATACATCTATACAGGACTTGCATAAGCTACATCTGATTAGATGAATTTGTGTGGCATTTTCTGCATGAAAGATGTAAAATGGTCCCCATTTACCTGAAAGAGCTTTCTTTTGCAACCACAAATTTAAGCTAAAAACAAAGCTTTCAAGAATAATAAAGGTGATAATAGACTTGCATGTCACTGATTTAGCTCTAGGTAGTTTGTTCCATGGAGTCATTATATTTTCTTGCCCTGCAGTTTTCCCTGGATTAGGGTGGCACATAAATGGTTGCAGCCGTTGCCGTAGTCCTGCTAGATGCCCTGCCATGCCCTGTAGTGTTGTGCTATGCCCTGCCAAACCCTGCTATGCCCTGCAGTGTCCTGCTATGTGCTGCCTTGCTCTGCTATACCCTGCCAAACCCTGCTATGACCTGCAGTGCCATGCTATGCCCTGATACGCCCTGCTATGAACCGCTAAACCCTGCTATGCCCTGCAGTGTTGTGTTATGCGCTGCTATTCCCTGCTACGCCGTGCATTGCCCTGCTACGCACTACAGTGCCCCGCTACGCCATGAACAACTGCAACTACTTTTTCTAGTAATAGTTCCATTTTCTTTATTGGGACTATAATAGACAGTGTTCATCATACCCCCAACCGGCCCGTCAACCACTGCCTACCAAGATTTGGGTCTGTCCAAGGTTTCTCCCTAAGAGGAGGTTTTCCTCGCTACTAAAAGGTTTCTGTCTCAAGGGGAGTTTTTCCTCACCACTTAACACTTAAGCACTTAAGCTTGCTCTTGGGGGAATTCCTGGAATTGTTGGGTCTTTGTAAGTTGTAGAGTGTGGCACACCTGTAAAGTGTCTTGAGGCAACTTGTTAGGATTTCATACTTTAAATAAAATTGAATTGAAATTGAAATTGTAATTGAATTGAATTAATCAGTGTCAGCAATGGTTGTCCAGTCTTTAAGTCCTTTGTGTTTTAAATTTTAAATTTATTTGCCACTCCACTTTCCCTGAGCACATGCAAAAACAGTCTCTCTTTGAATTTCAACCATGCTCACAACTATATACTATATGATTTTCTCTTAGCAGTGAAAAATTGTTCAGTACTTTGGTACCATGTTTTGATGAAGGGAGCAACGCAGGAATTCATGTAACGTAATATTACTGTAAAACCGAGAAAGTCCGTTAAGGGTGGGTGGATCCAACAAACACAGGACTTTCCCCCAGGAGATTGGTGTTCTAGTCCCATTTGAAAATAATTAACTGCTGAGTCATTTTAAATTTAATTAGCAAAGCGGAACTACATCAAAGTCTTGGACACATGCATAATTATGTAATGTGTACTACAGATGCAAAGGAATGGAGAAAAATACAATTTTGCAGATTTTAACCTAAACCACAAGGTTTTTGTTTGGGTTGACCAGTATTGAGTGACACTAATCAGGCTACTAGTTGCATGAATATACTACATGAATGCATAATACTTTTTCTTTTTTCATTCATTTTGTGCAAATGGTTTTCGAACTCCCCCCAGTTCAATACAAAGACAGCATTGGATCTTTAACTGTGACCCTTGCAGCACCAGTGTGTGGCTGTGGAGACCCTGCAGCTGGAGCAGGTCACACTATTGATGTACTCGGTGGAACATAGGGAGCAGTGAAACTACATTTAATCCGAATCGACCTCGATCTTCAGATGTGCAAGGTCACCAAGGGCTGCATGTGTCTGCGCCTGTAAGAAATGCACAACCAGCTCCATAAATATGTGTTAATTCTCCTAATGCGCTCACTGGACCGATTTAATGAAAAATGCCTCAATTCCCCTGTGACTCGTTTTATGGAAAACAACTCCTGAAGGCATCAGAGAGAGAAAGAGAGGGATTACAATCTGTTTTGACATGGATTCCGTTTCTTCTTTACCAATCCTCCCAGTTACACACACACCCATACACACACAAAAAGAAAGGCAGAGTGGGAGTTTTGGGCCTCTTTCTGTGCTGTAAAACTTTATAGTGATCTGGGGCCCAGTTGTCATGGTACCCAGTTATACGAGCTTGACAGGGGATATGGGGGAGGGGGGCACCATTTGCAGAACTGTGTGTGTTGGTGTGTGGGTGTGTGTGTGTGTGTGTATGTGTGTGTTGGCAAGTCTTTTTTTCTGTTTATAATTATGGAGAAAGTGGGAAGAGAGAGAATGTGTGTGAGAGAGAGATCACTGGAATGTCATTTTTAAAAGCAGAAGGCTCCTCACACACAGACACAAACACACACACACACACACACACACACACACACACAGTTTTACATCAGGGGCCACTGAACCAGACCCCTCAATCCAGGAGCTTAAATGTAAAAACAAGCAGAGAACCAGGTCGACTGAAACGGAGAAAAAAAATCACCCTCCATCCCGGAGTTTGACCATCGCCGTGCGTCCTGTGACATCACGCCGGCGGCCTCGAGCATGGTGAGTCTCTGCTGACAGCCGGCACCAGGGGATCTCCTGTTTAACCTAAGATCACTACCCCGTCCTATTGTACGTGTAGTGGACCTACTAACTTCTCAGTGAGGCAGTGCAAAGTGGTCGTTTACAGACAGATTTGACTCATTATCATGAGGTTACAGTGGTAGACCAGCCATGCTGTAAGGCATATGAAATTAGTATTTTAAAGGCCTATCTGGACGCCATGTGCGCTCTCATCCAGAGAGTGCGGATCTGTACCGCCTATTTTTACCCAACATCCATCTGGGCTTAATTCGCAGCTAAAACTTCATTTAGCTGTTTCATCCCAAAACATGTGAGTTATTTTGGCAAAAGATCCAATGAAATAAAGTCTGATCACAAACTCTATAAATGTAATAATCAGTTACGGTTTAAATAATTGATAAGATAATAAAAATAATAAATAATGTTAAGACTTTCTTTTTGATTGATCACACATTTTAGAAGTACTACAGTGACTACTACAAGTGACACGTTACACTGTAAAATATGCATGTTATATGTAATGGATTTCCATTTGCTGGGGTCTGTGATTGGTGCTGACAGAACTTTTTAAACAGCATTAACCCTTCTAACTCCTGTTATCCTGATATATGCTATGGGAGCATTAGAACACATTATTTATAAGACTTCTATAGGGTTTAATAAGGTGATGGACATTATTTTAAAAATGATATAATAAGTACATAATTATCTGCAATTTTCATTTTACATCAAACTACCACCTTTATAAATAGCCATGGTACAGAATATGGCACCCTTATTTTGAACTTGGTATCAAGTTTTGGAGATTTATAGCAGTCAGACGAATATAAATCATGATTGCATTTTTCTAGAGAACTAAGACCATATTTGACCTTCAAATAGGCCTCCCTTTGTTTCCCTCCAAAGCCTCCAGTTCCACTTTTAAGCCAGCTGAAAGTGAATATACTGCATATTCAACTTTTCAGTAACAATCACATACAGCACATGCTTAAGCAGTGCATAATAATTCAATTCAGTTGTATTTATAGTGTAAAATCATACCAGAAGTTATCTCAGGACACACAGATAGGCCTGGACCACACTATAATTTACATACTGTAGACCCAACAATTTGCTCCTATAGGTTGGGACACAGAGACACTGACACAGATGTAAAGAAATCTAATTCATAATAATTATAGCAGTTGGTATGATGAAAAGTGGCAATTATAGTAACAATAAGGATAATGGAACATGAGAATGCATGTGCTGTTAATTGTTTTAATGCAAGATGGAACATGATCTCCTGTTGTTCACCGTTAAGAAAGGATCAAGACACTAATACTTAATGACTTAGCAATGAATAAATGTAAACTCATATGCATTATGCCACCAAATTAGCTGGATCCAGTTACATAGAATAATGATCAGCCTCTCTGAAAGCAGAACAGTTCAATAGAAACATATACTGCAGCTGATTTTCATTTTTCTTTTTTTAAAGTCAGATGCAAATGTGGCTGCATGACTCCAATGGTTCTGTATTATATCACATTTACAAGCAAGGGGGTGGAACACATGTATTTTGATATTTCTATTATTGGAATGGACAATGCTACACTAAAATCAAAACATCTGGCAGATGCCGGCTGACAAATGTTTACCATTAACAGTTTACATGGAAGGAGGCGAAGAAGAATAACTGGGTATTAATGTTTTGGCAGGAATCTGATTATGACTTGTCTTTACTAGAGATTGTTTCCGCTAATAGACATGGTTCTGTGTGGCTTTCAGAAGCTGATCTGATGCGTTTTTTCTTTATGAAATCTAACCAATTTTGTGGCATATGCATGAATAATATTTTCATTCATGACCCATTAAGCAATAACTAATCACATGAAGCTAGAGTATTTCTCTGACAGAACGCAACAATTTATGACATCCTGCACTCATTAATGCATAAAGTCATTATGGGTTATGCATTAGTTATGCATTACTTATGTAGTGTACCTTTTTTCTTAACTATTATAATTTTTGAGAGCCTATAACACACCAAATCCATTTCTCATCACACACACATATGTTCTGTTCATGTCTCGTATTTGGTTTCGGACTGATTCATTCACGTACATCCAGCTGCCGTTTACACTGATGCCACATATGATGCTGCTTCTATTTAGAGTTGAATGTGGAGGTGTGGCAGAGAAAAACTAAGACAAATCCGGCCCATCATGTCCCCTGTGAGAAACACAAGCCCTTATATGCTCATGCTTCTCTTTTTCTTTATTTTCTATACTGGACTCCTGTTTTAAATGCAACAACCAGTCTAACTGCAAGCTCGCACGACAACCTGCATGTGTTAATTCCATTTTCATCAGTGGCGGTTTTAGACAAATGTTACTAAGGGGACCAAGTAAGGGCCAGTGTTTAACCTTAAAAATGCATTTTACTTTAAAATCATATGACAGACAGCTTATATCAATTTATGGATAAATAGGCCTGTATTCAAACACCATATTTCATTCTGTAATCTTAGCATTTCAGTGGGTATTATCATAACAACCAGGAGAGATCTGTTAGCAGAAACACACATTCCTCTTTTTGTGCTTATACATTTCCTGATTTTGAACACTAACTCCTCAGTGATATTCGACTTCTTTTAAGGTGAATTCTTCTGCAAACTAATGTGCATCATCCATATATAGGCATAAAGGGTTTCAGGATAATGCTAACAATGTCATCCTTTCATATTGGCCAAAATGCCAGCAGGCCTATGTAAAAACAGAAACAGTAGCCTAAAGTGTTTGCACTTGTTATTTCCAGAATTTTGAAAGAGTGACCTAAATAGTTAAAGACTGAATAATTTATGAGTTACTGTGTACAATTAATTACATTAATGTGTATTTAATATGGACAAATACACTAGACTATACATACTTTCTCAACAATTATCCAATGCAATGTAGCTATCACAGCATTTATAACTACTGCTAACTTTAAATTCCTGTCCCTGCTGCAAGGACCTTTAAAATAGCAAATATTATTTTTCCTTTGATTGTTTGTATCCAGAATGAAATATTCACATAGGCTACATTTGTGTTTTATTTTCTCATGTTTTAGGCTGGAGAGGCTGCATTGCTTTCAACCTGGGGACTGAACACAAGTAGCTTTGTTCTCACAGACAATTTGAGTAAAAACAGATTGTAAGCCCATAATTTGGTCAGATTTGAATGCATTAAAATGTGTCAAAATGACGCAAACAGCCTTTGAAGCGTGTGCATGATATGCGGACATGTCAAATCTCTAATCATCGATCCTGCAAAAGCGCATATGAATATGAATGCGCTTTTGGTCAGTAGCCTACCAAAACTTGAAGGGGATATTTTTCGTGCTAATTCAACTTTTTAACAGCTGAAATAAATTTGTCAAGTTTCCTTCTGTGATAAGGATACATCCTTGACGTTTCCCCATGCGTAAGAGTAGCCTACTCGATAAAGTAGAGAGTCACTAAGTTATATCGAAGCTGAGCACAAGCCTAAAGTGAGGGGAAATTCCACAGTGGGCTGCTGCATTGAACTCGACAGTGATTGGATGCAGCGTGGAAGTCAGGCCGCCTCTGTTTCTGCTTCGGCTTCCTGCCCACTTTCAGGCTCTGAAGCGGCGTGGTTCTCATTAGAAGCTGCGGTGAAATGTGGACGGAGTGCGTTTTAATGGCGCCTGTAGTCGATTTCCCGTTATAAATAAAAGAAGAAAGACAGAAGAAAAAAAAAAGAATGAAAGCGGCCGTCAGAGTCTGGGGCGTGGCCTGCACGTGAACCTCAGACTGTCATTGGCCGCGTAACAGGAAGCGTTTCCAGCCAGAGTCTATCTCCTCCAGCATCTGCCCAAACTGTGGCCCCGTGCTCCTCGCAAATTCCACAACAATGTCAGAGCGCAACACACACCCACACACACACACACACACACACAAGGTTCATCTCAATTAACGCCCACGCATCCTCCTTGCCACACAAAAATAAGGGGGTTAATATCTCAGAGGTGTGCGCACGAGGATGAGCCATGCGCAGCAGCACGAGCTACATCCCCAGATGTCAGTGACAGCCACCTTCAGGCATCCGCACCGAATTGAGCAAGGCGCACCAAAACATGTTCCCGGGTTTGGATGACCATATGTGTGTATGCTACTGTTCCCAGCATTCCATCAAGAAGGACTCTATCTCTGGCCACATCCTCCTCCTGCTCTATACCCACGTCACTCAGAGACCGAACCGGCAGCTCGGGTCCAGGCAGCCGCCTGTCAGCAGCCTGACCGCCGTGCCACAGCGTCATCACCACCACGGTTCGTCGTGGAGGCTTCTCCCGGCAGGGCTCGGATCGGATCCGGGACTGGAGTCAGTGCTCCGTCACATCTGCGATGGACCTCCTCCGTTTACAGTCCTCGAGGGCGGCTTAGCGCATCTGTGGATAAGCGCCAAGTCTCAGCTGCAGACCTCATAGAACTACTTTGAGCTTCCTCGTGGAGGAGAGCGGCCCTTGACAGGCGCTAAGAGGAAATAACGGGAGTAACGGAGGAGTAACGAAGAATGTCATTCGGTTCCGGTCTAGTTCCAACAGTCGCAGGTACAGCTGGGGGGAGAGCGGATAGCGCGCAACCGGGGCCAAATATCACAAGGTAGGCTATGGAAGAGAGAACGATGAGAGAGAGAGAGAGAGAGAGAGGATGACAGAGAAGCAAAACAAATCAAAAATAGGAACATTTTAAAAAAGAAGAGTGAGGAGGGGAAATGAAAGATGATCGAATTAGAGGGGAGGATAAGAAAACAGTAAGAAAAAGTGGATAAAAGACAGAAAGCGGGGGATTAGTGTGAGGAGATGTAACCTAGGCGGGGTGAATGGATAGAAGAAGAAAGAATTGAAGAAAACAAAGGGGGAGGAGACTCATAAAACAACAGATGGAGGTGGACTCTGTAGCATGCAGGAAAGAAGAAGAAGAAGAGATAGAGAGAGAGAGAGAGAGAGAGAGAGGGGGGCCTATGTCAGAGAGCTTGGTCAAGGCAGCAGTGTGTTAGTGTGTGTGTGAATGGGGGGGGGGGGGG
>NC_048421.1:21749720-21798153 GCF_013103735.1 Etheostoma cragini
TATATATATATATATATACCTAATATGCCTACATATACAGCATGTCCACACAATATATGACTACTGCACAACAAGGACCAACGACACACGCACACACACACACTTCCTCTTTGCATTTGCTGATTATTACAGAGACAACGATGCAGGCGAAGTTTGACTTTATTCCTCAAAGAAATTAAGTTTCTTTTCACTGTGGATTTTGTTCTTCTCTTTAGCAGTTAGCAGCCAGAGACCAGTTCTTTTCCTTCTCAGCACACTACTACAGGGCAGAAGTGTATTTATTGTCGCCCTAAATTCACAATAAATTATTTTAGACGGAAATAAACACAATATGGGGCTCTAACTGGTAAGAGAAGCATGTGCTAGTACGTATGGATCCTATTTTGTGCATTGAAATTGATTTAATCTAGTTTAGTTTTTTTTTAATACCTATAAGGGGAACCATGTTGAGATCATATCTACTCATTTGGATGTCATCTTAAATCATGATGATTAAACCTTAGCTTTCGGCTCAAAAACAACGCGTAAATGTAGCTTTAATTTAGGAGTATTAGCCGTGGGCCTGCTGCAGCCCAAAGTGCTTCCAATCAAGCTCAATAGAGTCAATACTGCAGAGACCAACAATAACAGCTTGATAATGATAAGTGTGTGAAAATATCTTAGTGGATGACGTCACAACAAAAGGCTACAGGGCTGTTTTCTGTTGCAAAGTTTTAATATTATCACAACGTTTGACTTTCAAAAGCCCAAAACACAAGATGTTGACAACACGTATCTCGCTTTTTGCGCGTGCTCATCCACTTCAGTCTGAAATGAGACACTTTAGTAATTAATCCATGACTTCCTCACGCGATATTTCGTGTGCTCGTTGTAAGTGCTGTTATCTATTTTGATAATTATAGATATCCCACTGGAGTAACTTATTGACTTGTCTGGTCGGAGTGACCACATGCAATAGGCATAAACGAATTAAATGAAAATTAATAATTTTAATAATAAAAAACAGCAGCACAGTGTCAAGTCTGCATTTAAATATTATTTATTAGATAGGCTCTGATTATTATCATTCTACATTATAATAATCAAAATAATAACTAGGACTGCGTTAGCTGATTTAAAATAAAACTGAAGTACGGTTGTTGTTTTTTCAGTGTGAACTGAGATATGTACTCAACATAACATCTTCCAGTGTTGTTTATTAGTTTTTCATATTCATATATCTATATGCTGATGTATCGTTTTTAGGAAGCAGTGTTGTGTGCATGGATGTTGTACCCGCCTCCAACATCTCAAATGAAGAAGTAATTTCCCAAACAACAATACGTTGGAAAAAATGTGTTAATGTGTACAACAACATGGAAAATTAACCTACACTGGAAAGCCATAGTTCTCGCGAGAGCACATTTTGAATTTGAATTGCTGAGTCTGGATTTCCAGGCTTCAATTAACCTGTAGTACGTCAGAATGTAATACGGTTAAATAACAACACACACACACACACACACACACACACACACACACAAATGGATAGCTTAAAATAGCGTACTAAGCGGAGATAGTAATTATAGTAATAATAATAATAATTACAATGATAATTATAATAATATAATATATAATTATAATTTTTAGTAAAAACTGTAATAACAATACTAGTCAAACAATTATTTGGTGTTATTATTATTGTTATTATTATTATTACGGCAAATTCCCTCTCTTGCGTGTGTATGTGTGTTTGTGTGTGTGTATTATTATTAATATTGTTATTAGGCCTACGGCCTGGTTCCTCTCTCTTGTGTGTGTGTGTGTGTGTGTGTGTGTTGAAGTTGAAATTTCATGATTTTAGTTTAAATGTTATTGTGTTGTAATTTACACGGATTTGATCCCATAAAGTCCTTTATATACAGGACATATAGGCCTATATCCGGTTATCATTTTTTTTTTTGCTATGATTCTTGAAAAAGTTGATACATGATTTGGTTTGGCCAGCGATGCTAAAATCGTTGCAGGTGGAAGTTTACTTAACACATCTTTACTTTTCTTTTTAAACCCTTCAGTTCCATAAGGCCTGGTTGATATATATACACTAAATGACTAGGCTAATTTATCAAATATGGAAGTTGTCTTGTCGCCTTTCATCCTCTCTAGATGACCCCGTCAGAGGCGCTCGGTCCCGGCTGCGCATTGCCCGGCCGTCGGGGCCTGCTTGTCGGCCAGAGCCGACAGGAAGAAGCGCTGTACACCAAGCCGCAGACCCTGGAGCAGGAGCTCCTCCTCAGCCTGCAGCAGAGCCGACAGCGCCGCCTGGAGACCAGCAGGAGCGTAGACCTAACACACCGGTAGGTGAGAAGCTGGAGATGGATAAAACGGCTGCAACCAGAGCTACCTCAACATCTAATGGACTCATGAAGGAGAAGAGGACTATATATGGAGCTGGAACACAGAGAGGGAAAGCTGGGTGTGAGTTGCTGCTCTTTGCTGGAGATGAACATTTCAAACACACACAAACACACACACACACATACACAATGCTTGGTCCACAGGATGAGGAGACAGCAGGATGTAGCCATATAGGCTGATATATTATGGAAAAATCGAATATAAATCTGTATAGCTAGGCCTAAATTTTATTTGATTTCATTTCTCATCCAGGCAACTTGGACTCAGTCTGACTGTCTTCGTCTGGTGAGTGTGTGCCTTTTTCACACAGGAGGTCGTTGATTGAAAGGTCACAGACTGTTTACAGCGTTGCGCTTAATGAAGCTTTATGTATTTATCACTGAGCCTGAAGGCTGTGAACAAATCAGGACTGTAGCAAGGATGTAAAAAAATAGTGAGGTCACAATGCACCCCTCACCTTTTTCACGTTTTATTTAACTGTTCATATATAGCTATATTTTCCAATATTAAGGTCTGTTCATTTATTTTCCTGTTTACCAAAAAGTTGTACAAATTAAAGGGGATTCCATAAAATGTCTTCTTTCAGACTTTTGGAAAAACAAATATCCAAATTATACATTTAGATGTTTATTTTACCCTACTTTGTCCATTTGCGCCTTTAAATGTCTCCTGAATCGACCAAAAGCTATAGCATTAGATAATGCCTTGGATTTTTCTCAGAAATCTCCACTTCAGGAGCATGTGCATACACCACACTTTCATTTCATTCCACAGTTTTCATTCCTCTCCATATTCTGAAGGTTTGAACAAAGGCATTTGTTCAGATAGTCGGATTTATGTAACATTTCTTTCCTTAAAACATGGCAAAAAAGGATTTTTTGAATGGGTGTTGAAACCATGATCTTCATTTACGGAGTGATAAAAGGAGATTTTCAAAATCCCCTCTGTAAAATGTGTTTTTCCTAATATGTCAACAAAATGAAAGACATATTTTGAATCTGGCTTTATCCAATATGCAGATACAGATTCTGCATATTTAGCAAGATAATGCATCATTTTCACATTTAGACGTAAGATTTGTAATACAAAAAATACTTGTCTTAATGTCAGTTATCAACTGGGGTATTTTCATAGGGATGTATATTAGTTACCCCCCCCAACCACCACCCGAACTATTCACCTTTGGTATCTTCCCTTACAATGAGTCTACAGATACTGGAATCCCCTTTTACCCCCCGATATACTCTCAGCATCCTCAGTGATAGCCCTGCAAGAATTATCATCGCTTTTAATTCAAGATCTAAAACGTCTGTATTTGTATGTTTGTTACCAAAAACGTCCTTTTGTGTACATTCTGTGAAGCTGCTATCCTGTCTGCATGACTCTGCGTGCTTTTAACCATGACACATTCACTTAATAAAGTGCTTTGATTTCTCCCGCTGCAGATGCATGTGTTTGAAACAGCAAGTTTAAAAGAAAGTTCCATAAATGATGATTTAATAATCTGTGGTACTGAATTCTTTTTATCCAAATACAGCATGGGCTGTTTGACATTGAAATCTTGAAAGCAGAAAGCAATTCATTTTCTGAACAGTTGAATTCCATGAGTTATTTATGAGTTAGTTGTTATGGTTATGCATTTAGCTTGCCTCTGTAATTTGACTTGAAATGAACCAGTCTGCATGTCAGGGATGGTCCAACTGGGATACACAAGCAGACTAAACGGTACATTTAGGTTTATGTTTCATCAGATACTTGGCACTGTAAATAACACAAGAAATGTAGATTAGTAAGTTGCATATGTTTACCTTCTCTGCTAAAGGAATCCATAAAAACACAACAAATAGAAATGACATTGCAGTACGTACTGCAAACTGTCACATGAGTACTGCCACTGCTGTTGTAGTAATACCAGTGGTGAGTAGTATTCGTCCCAGTGGAACTAGCACCTTGTTGCACCAGCAGTAAGATTAGCAGTAGCTACCAGCTAAAGTATAACATCCTCTCATAGTCATGCCAATGGGGATCCCAACTCTTAACACTTCTGCTGTTCTAGTTGGCTTTCCAACTCACTCCATTCTGTGGGAAACATGTTGGTTCGACTGATGTAATGTTTCCCGTGAGAGCTTTCTAACTTCTATTTCTGAACTTTGACGAGTTCCACTTCCTGTTCATTTAAGTGAAAAGGCAAGAAATAAAGTTGTGCTTGTAACATGCTTTAAACAAGAAAGGCAGTGATATTTAATTAGTAATGCATATATGGACCTACAGTATGTTTTTGCCCGATCACTTTTTAAAGAACTATTCTTTAAGAGATGGCAGAACTAGAAATCATTGCAATAGTACTAGACTGTAGTATTTAGTGTAGTACAAATCCACCATGACATCAAGCTCTCTCAGTATCATCAGGAACACATGCATGGATTGAGCTGAAATAAATGACCCCTGTTGTCTCTGTATTTCTCTTTCCAGACGTACCAAGTTGCTCACTAACGCTCCTTTCACGAATGCACTGCAAACCTGAAGTAATCCAGACCTTGCCTGGCAGAGCTGTATGTGAGAACACACATGTCTGAATCAGTTGGAACAGACACTGAACAATCTTCAGAACAGTAGTCCACAACGTCACTGATGCTACGTCCATTATTTTTACCTATAATGGGGGACCTAATTACTCGGACATTGTCAGACGTTTTTTAAGTGGGCCTGTCTAGTTTTCTGTTACCTGCAGCTTAGATGTTCAAGACAGTTGCTGAAGGGTAGAGTCAGTTTTTTAAATATCATCTCACAGTGGGCCTACATACATAGTTGCAATGGGTTTACACATGCATATGATAGGGTGAGGTTATAAAATCGTGCCGCAGTTGGAAATCTTGGACAGGATACGACAATAGCTCCATGTTGCTCAACCTGACCATCGCCCTGTTTCATCGCAGCACTCTGAGTCATTACATTGCATGAGAAGCGACCCACAGGGCTTCAATGTGGAGCTTTGATCAGGAACACATGGCTGAACTTCCTCTGCTGCTGCAATAGCCAGCTGCTGTCCGTTTGTTAAGAGAAGAGAGGAGGAAAAGACACCGAAGTGAAGGAAACAACGCAGACTGTAATTCAGTGGAGAGAGTGCTGAGTGGGGCACGCAGGAGAAAACAGAAGGAAATAAACAAGGAGAGGAAATGGAAGGGGAGAAGACAGATAGAGAGAATAATTGTAAAGGAAGGAGGGCAGCCTCATTTTCCGAGCTGCAGGTCTAAAGGCGCCATGTTGAGACAGCAACATTTGTGCAGCGCCACACTGTCTCCTGCCTCATCTCTGTCCTGTGTGCCTCCGTGTCCGTCTGAATGCTTCTTTCTTTATCCCATCTGTCTCTCTCTCTCTCACTTTTACTTTTTACCACAGGGGTAATTGACCAATTAGTTTATTGGTGGTTGGAGGAAGTGGAGGAGGAAGTTATGCCAGTGGTGTATGTTTCTACATAGTGTGGTTTTACGGCTGCCTCATTGCCCCTTATTGCCTATTGGTGGTCAACAAAAGACACTCCAAAGGACGGTTCTCGCCTCCTGAAAAGTTTGCCTTCATTGACATCTTTCCTGTCTGTCTCACTCTCTTTTTGTGATAAGCGTTGTCTCTCAAATGCACATGGCTGATTCTCTTTTTTCTTCAGCCCCGTCCACTGAAATGATTCCTTAACGCAAGTCGTGTATTTACTGTCCCATATGCTCTGTTAACTCAGCGTCGATAATCTGCTTCAGATGATCGCGTAACCGCTCCAGACGTTTTTCAAACGTCTTTTCACATCAGGGTCACGCAGTTGGATATTCATTAAGCCAAGCAAAAACCTGGTGCTGAAGGAATTTTACTTGTTAGATATGATTTACTGCAGCAGTCGGACCTCCTGCTGCTGCATTCAGTCACATGCCCTCTTATCATTTGATTATAACCAGAGCAAAGCAATACTGCAAGTCTGAGTTATTGTACCTTCATGACCATTCAACTGTAATTCACTTAACGTGGATTTGCATTTGTCAATCTTTGAGATATACGTAAAAAATGGCCTGATTTCTTTAGGTGATTATGTGTCAAAAAAGGGGAACCCCAGATGTGAAGCAAAGGAGCAATAGAGTTTGTGTTAATGAGTTATGTAAGTCATAAACATTATACAATAAAAAAATGGCACTCGTTCATTCCCTTCGCCATGATCTTTTATAGTCCGAAACTGCACATCCTTAAAAATATTAAAGGGAAAACTCTGGTTTGGCACAACTTGGATTTTTTTCATTGGTGTCCCGTTTCATACTAACCGTCAACGTTGGTGTATTTTAATCATGACTATAGTCTTTCCCTAAATTTAAAGGAATCAAGATTTTTGGAAAGATGCTCATTTGCTTTCTTGTTGAGAGTTAGATGAAACAATCAGTACCACCCTCATATTGTGGTAAATATGAAGCCACCACCAGGAGCTGCTAATTTAACAAAAAGACTGGAAGCAGCAAGCCTGGCTGGGTTTCCAAAGTTACCAAAATCTGTCTAACAGCTGCTCTAAAGCTCACTAATTAACATATCTCGTTAGTTTATTCTGCACAAAAAAGTGTAAAAACAACACCCTCTGGTTTTATACACCGTTAAACTAGTTTGTGGCCCAGACCGAATCAATTCCTGGTGTCTCTGCTTGTTGTCTGGCAACCTCATGTTGATGACAAAGACCCAGGAAGTCATCTGGGCCAACGTTATTATAGTTTTGAATTTTCAACTAGTTTTTAATTTTTTTTTCATTTCAATTTAGTTTCAGTTAGTTTTCTGAGTATGTTTGCTAGTTTTAGTTTTGTTTCATTTTCTCAGAAATTATTTATTTTATTTTTTATGTATTTTGTTTCGTGATTACAGTAGTTTTCCTTTGTTTGTGTTAGGGCCAGGTATAATGTCTTAGAAGTATGTAGCTATGTATAAATACAAATCACATGGTTTGACAACTGCATAGGAATAGCCTTAATGTTTAATGATTACTCTTTGTGCTAATTTAAAGCTTTACTGCGTAACCTTTTGACATTAATGAACGTTACAAACTGTTGCATTCAAGCCAAATGAGTCGCTTAAAAAGCTAATTAAGACTATCAGCTCCACACAACTCTCTCTGTTCAGTAGATTTTGTCGACCGTCGACTTTCCTGAGCAGAAAATCAAGTGAAGATAATCATCTCTTCTGAAGTCCTGGGTTTTTCAATGCTCCCTGTCCCCCTTTACTACTAGCAACTGTGTGGGGGAGGGGTGGGGGCACGTGCTCAATCACGGAAGACTTGTATCATGTGGATGCGCCAACAGTGTTGTTGTCATTACTTAGATTTTCTAATGGGGGCGACAGAAACTACACACTATAGCTTTAAGTTCTGATGTGAAGCAGTAACATCACCTGAAAAGTCAATGTCACCTGTTCAGTTTCTGTAAAAAACAAAAATACTTTTTGCTAATTTTTTAATAATTTTTTAACCTGCCAATATAATGTAGATTCAGTAGTTTAGTTTAAATTTTTCTTGAAGGTTTTTACTTTCAGTAGTTCTGAAAAATATTTTTCCCTGCTTATTTCCCCTGGTCTGGGGAAGAAGTAGTCAGGCAGTCCCTTATATGTTCACACCAGATATGAGAGTGTTATCGATCATTTTATCTAACCTAACAAATACTGTTTTTACCTAAACTTCCAAATGTTAACCATAACGGACAGGAAGGTCATTTGTAAATGAAACACACTGACAATCTCACCATGACCCAGTTGTCAGGGTTACATTTCACTTTCTACAAAAAGATAAATATGAGGCAGAAGATTATGTAAAACAAAGGATTCTTAACAATTAAGACTAGGCAACTAACCAAAGATTGTTGTTATGGTTTGTAAAAAGGAGAAAATTAATTGAAAGTTTGGCACGGAAGTCTCAGTATTGGACAATTCTTACATAGCGCTTTTTTAGTCTTAAGACTACTTAAAGTGCTTTTACATAGTACAGGAACCATTCACACACTGTGGCTGAGGCTGCCGTCTACACTCACGCACATTTACACTCTAAGGGTGCACTCAGGGTTCAGTGTTTTGCCCAAGACAACCTTCCGATTGGCAGGCAACTGCTTTACCCCTGGCAACAGATGCCCCAGACTTGTGTACAAAGGTCAAATGTGCTGAATGCACTTTCATATTGATACATACATAGACATTTCTTCTTGCATTGGCAACAAATGCCGATATTGGATCATCCAGAGATGCTAATTAGTCCTACTGGGCTGTGATGAGAAAACAGTCATCAGCCAATTGTGTACAGTGCATGTACATTGTATGTCCCCATTGAAGCCCCATTGGTTTCCAAAACAATTCTAAACCTGCTGTTGTCACTCATTGAGAAAATCTATGTTCAAGCCGTTTTGATGGAGAGTGTTGTCCTTTGCTCTGTTGTGTGAAATTTCCATAACCAGCTGGAGAGTTTTACTCTGCTGCCGCCAAGAGTAGAGTCCCTGGATTCATACAGGAGCTGTGTGATGTAGGTAGTTTCAAGTTGTTGGGCTGGATGCTTAAGATCACAGGAACCTGAAACTGCCTGAATCACACCTGCCTCCACTGCACACAGCTGCACGCCAACAGACAGCAGAGGAGGAAAGCAAGCTGACTCACCCCTAACCAGCTTATTCTATCACATGTTCTTTGAAATTGAAAATGAAAATGGATACATGTTGGTTTTAACATGTGATGCACCAGAAGTCACAATGAATATATAATTTCTTTGTCTGCAGCAAGGTGCTTCCAAATGTCTTTATACTGTTCTCTCTGGTGTCTGTAAGCTCTTTTCACTGGCTGTATTTAACATGGATCTAATGTAAAACTTACAGCTTTTATATGTGTGTTGTCAAAATGTCAAATGTTAAACATGATTGCCGTTCAGAAAATGTGGGTAAAAATGTAGACAAGCAATATAACATGAACTAGTCAAGGTCATTTCTAAAACAAATTATTCAAAATAAATTCTCTTTTTAACTCAGTTACATGAGTTACCTCGAGAATAGGCATAACTATGAAGGTAAATATGGTGCAAAATGTGAGAGCGCGTAGAAGCGATTTGAGCACTTGTAGAACATGATTTGAGAGCTTGTAAAAAAAATCTGTACTAGTAGATGTGATGTGAGTAATACCCAATGATGGCGGTCCGTCTGCAGCTGCAGGACCTTGAGCTCACGACAGTGTTTCAGTTTGACTGTTAAAAGTGTTGAGACATTTAAAAGGTATTCACAGTATAAAGAACCGGGCTAGCTGCTAGTTAGCTAACGCTAGCTTTCATGCCACATAAATAAGCCAGGCAGAGTTATCCCTCATCTGCCAATAGAAACCCTGCTGTCCCTGGTCGTCCTGTTGGCTCAGAGCTTCACAGACTAAGTCCACAGGTACAAATTAGTTTTCCACCAAATGTACCGCAAGAATAGTTGCAAAGGTCAAGGGCGCAGGCTCGCCGCTGTGTGATGCGAGTGTGATTCCTCCCTGGCATTCATCACAGTCAGTGCCACTGATTGAAAAGCACAAAAGGCGGAGCAGTATAGCCTGTTTGTCCTTTACCGGCAAACGAATTTCAAGAGGACCCATGATTCTGGAGCGTCTACTCAAGGGGGTGAGCATCTCCTCTCTAAGCGAAGCTCCCTTTGGCGCCATTTTGATGCTAATAAGCCATCACCTGCTGTTAGCATTCCAATGACTGACATTAATTTTGGCGTCAATTTGACAGCAATTAACTTTAAAACTGAAGTGTCTAAAGACTCTATTTGTACATTGTTTATTTCTAAAGAAACACAACAATGTATAAAAGGCGCCATTACCTTAAACCTCACGTTATGGCTCAGTAGCAGACGTTTTTGTAAAAATAGGCTAACGATTGTGTCATAACCACAGTAGAGGAATTATCGTATAGCATATCTCTTCCTATCATTGTGAAGCAGAATTCACCAAGCGTTGGATTGTTCACCCACCAATAAGGAACGTGAGCTGGGTTTAGACCGCCGAGAGACAGGTTAGTTTTACCCTAGTTTAACATGTAGACAGTTTGGACTCACATTAGCCGTTTAGGTTTAAATACTAATGTAAACTAGCATTTTAGTTAAAAGTAAAAAAAAGTCTGTGCCTATGTTATCTCCTGAGACATACGCTCTTTGTCTCTGCAAGATTGGGAATGATTGAGATTTCTCTTGCACAGCTACCAGAAGACTTACAACTTTCAGACACGTTGCTCACGTCACATCTACGTCTTCAAGCTCAGTTGGAGGCTCTGCAGTAACGTTCAGCCATCACTGGAAAAGAGCTTCTAATACTGGTCTCCTTCTAGAGCAACGGTAACTCTTGGTCCATTTTTTTAACTGTCTTCATGCAAGTGTAAATGTCCATTCCAAGCAAATAAGAATACTTGAAATTGATGGTGGTGGTCAATTTTCATTTAAAAGGACAAGTTTGTGAAGGGAAATACATATTTTGATGATGAACAACTACAACAGCCGTCAAAAAAGAACAGTTTATTAGAAAAGTTGAACTTTTTCATCTTCAAAAAGACAATCCAAGCTGCAGAAAGAGAACTCTGCGTTGGCGTTTAAATAAGTGCTTAGGATTTTTTTGAAAACACAGTTTACTCCATAGGATTACCATGTAAAACAGACCCTGGCAGCTTCAAAAAAGACGGCAAGTGTGAACATAGCCTTAACAGTGCCAATGTCACGTGGACCTTTTGAAAAAGAGAAAACAAACAAACTAGAAAAGAACGCCTTGTATCAGAGTCCAGTCCGTTGCGCACCACAGAAGTTAACAACCCTTCTCCTGGCACTGGCAACCCCCAAATATCCACTGCACCTATGGCAAAACATGCACAATAGCTGCAGCATAACTACACTAGACATTTCTTTTTACCCAAAGTAAGGACATTTCTAATTCAAAACATTTGACTTAAATGACAAACAGTGTCTGTGGAAACAAGACTGTGTCCACCGCCAAGGTGTTTTCAGTTATTTTGGCTGATTAAACTCAGGGTAAAGTGAGCCATTGCTGTGCTTAGGTCATCAAACCTTCTGTTCTCATAGTATTAACAGGCGACACAGCTAACAGGAGAGTTAGGGGGATGTCAATCAACCACAGTCCTGAACCAAATAATTGGAAACATCTGTGTACTTAGGGTCCATACCATTTGTTTGTATAAACAAAAATTATGTTTAGGTATTTCTTACAATGAATTACTGTGCATATTTCTCTTCAACTGATCTGTGCCACTGATTAACATGTTTTAACTCTTATATTTTGAAGTGTCTGGCCTGGATTCATTATTGTCTATGAGAACACACTTTTGATAGTCCATTTCGAAAACGTGATATTAAAGGAATAGTTCCATATTTTGGAAAATGCACTCATTTGCTTTCATTGTAAAAGTGAGATGAGAAGATCAGTTTCAGTTTCAAGTCGCCATACAGACTACATTTCTGTTTATTTACGGTTTAAACGAACTAGATATGTGTGTGTGTGTGTGTGTGTGTGTGTGTGTCAGAGGGGGCAAGAGGTCTCATGGAATTGGCCTTACCTGCTCCAACTCATGTACCCTCTGAAGTGCTGTGATGATGAACGCTGGCCGTGTTTATTTTAAAACATGTTTTATGAAGTTCAGTGAGCCACCATGAAGCTATAAATATGTTCTCGCTCTTCCCCTCCTGTGTCAGTGGCGCAGGGTTTCTGTATAATTTGCAGTGCGTTTAATAGCGCATTAACATTTAGCAGCCATAGTTCAGTGTCTGGCTGCGTTCTGGCGCCCGTACAGCAGCGTGTACAAGCTCCCCATTCTCTCAACATTACATCAAAGATGGTTGTTGACACAGATTGTAAATGAAGCAGTTCACTGTAAAAAGTCATGGTGCATTTTATTAAAAGCCACTTATGTTTAATCATTACTTTAGAGCTTTTAGAATGGTCATGGGTTAGTTTCATTTATTGAAAGTTTAGTTTGATTGCATACATAGCAAAGGATTTATCTTATCCACATTGGATGTAGCAATAAATATGACCTGGGGGATTATTGTTTGAGCATGCACTGATTTGCAATTTAATTACATTGACATGTTATGCAACGATTGTAGCCCTTTCTGTGCATAGTTCAATAAAGTAGGGGGCAGAGATTGGACATAAGCTTGCAGGGACACTCCATGTTTACTCCATGTGTAGAGTCACACTCAACCTGCCAAAGTACTTTATCTTATGTGGCTCTGGAGGAGCTTTCGGAAGTTTGAGAACGCAACCCAGATGATGTCATAGTGATCATTCGTTCGTTCATGTTTATTGTCCCCATGGGGAAATTATGTTGCAGTAAAAAATCATATCACATGGTATTTAAAACATTAGGACAGACAAGGCAAGGAGGAAGAAAACCATAACATGTATACATTGCGACTCATAATACAGACCAAAGCATTATGGGGTGGGGGGGGGGACCAGCTGGGAGAAAAAAAAATTTAAATGCCCACAATGCTATTTGCCTTTCTCAGTATTCTGTTTTTGTATAAACTTTCCATGGTTGGAAATGGAATACCCAATAGTTTGCTGGAAGTTATTATAATTTCTCTAATCATAGTTTTGTTTGCGTTTCAGTAGCATTGCCATACCAACAGATGATGCCAAAGGAGAGAACACTTCCAACAAAAGCACAGTAGAACATCTGAAGTATATTCCTGCTGACATTAAAAGACAACAGTTTCCTTAAGAAAACAGTTTCCTTGTGATGTCATTAGGGTTGTACATCATACCTGCAACAGGTCAAGTAACACACTGTCACATATGGAGAGAAATGGGAAAATACCCCAAAAGCTCCTCAGATGCACGGATATTTACTGTCAGTGTGGTAAATGACTAAATGATGCTGGTTGACGGTTGTTACTGATGGATGGCTAATGTAAGCTTGAGTGGGAGGCGGCTGCAGTACAGTCATAAAAACTGTCGTCTCCAACTTAACCTCAGCATAAAAATCAAACAGCCAGACAACACTTAGCCTAATGATACCTGGTGATTATTTCAAATGTGTAGAGATTTCCGTATGGGAAATTTCCGGCCATTGTGCTGGGTCATTGATCCACTTAGATGGAGAAAGACTGAAAGGACATGAAGGCAATCTACCTTAATCAAAGTATCGCAAATGGTCAAGTTCAGTGAGAGTCACAAAAGAATCAATAGACAGGTATAATACAAAAACATAAAAACCAATCGTTCCTTCAACAACAAATCCATAAACACATGACAAAAGTATTATTCAAACTAAATCTTACAAAATGTATTGTATGCCAAAACTGAATCTGCAGAGTAGTGTGGCTGCAGCAGAACCAGAACACAGAAATAATAAAGTTAACTGCAAATACCTCAAAATTGTAGATTTTGCAGGTAAATGGTGGACACCTACACTCTACAACGGACAGATCTCAGGACACTTGGTCTGGTCTTCAGCGAACACATGATCAGTCAATGCATTCTCCTCGTACGAAAACCAATTTGTATGACGTCTTATGAAATTACAGCGACTGCCGGCCCATGATGTTTCGACCAGTCACATGACGTTTGAGTTTAATGGTCTTTACATTGAAATTTAGCCGAGAAATTTGAATGTGAGCCGGATGCATGGGTAAGTTACGATTGATTCAAAGGCCGTTACAGTTAAGTTTAGCTTAAAAAAGCTGATTTTCCTGCAGTGACAACAGTTAAGTTAAGGCACTAAAATGACTAGTTAACCTTTCCTCTGGGCCAATTTGACCTCAATTAATGTTAAGGTCTCACAAAAAGAGCTTGTCATCATTTTATTTTTCTTCGTATATAGTGACTTTTCCTCATTTAATAGGGACAACTATGTAGATATAATTCCACATTGTATGCATCAGTGTTCCTTTATGAAATTTGACCCTAGGATGTTTAGCTGTAGAAAACAGATACACACACTTGTTTTAGGAAGGGAACTATGGTTCCTGCAATAACCTTGATTCTTCACACAACACAGGGGAGTGACAAACATCCACGTTTCTACTGCAGCCTTCTGAAGCATTGCTCCTGGTCCTGTGTGGGCTCTCTCTGTATACTCTCTCCATTGAAATTGGCCTCTAGGCAAAGCTTTTTTTTGCCAGTGCGGTTTCATCACAGCTCTTTGACAGGGAAAGTAACACAGAGGAGACACCTGATCTCACCGAATTCTGTGAAATGAACACAGCCCCGTAACTCAAAATCTGTGGCAGTTTCAGAGAATCGCCAAAGAATTTCGTGATGGGCCCACGGAAGAATTGTGTGAAATTAACACAGACTCTTAAATTAAGGAAAAGGTTGTGGGTGGGCGGGACAACAACTAGTTAGGTTTAGAAAAAGAACAACGGGTTAGTTTAGAAAAAGAACAACGGGTTGGGTTTAGGAACGGGACGGGTTGAGGAATTGCGACACGCGGGAAATGGTCTCCGGTCTCCTGGGTGAAAGTCCTGTGTCAGTCCACCAACCAAACTCCCAACGCAGATTTTTGGGCTTTCATACTACTCGCTACCGTTGTCGCTTCTAATGCTACGTCATATTCTCATTGACTTTACATTGGCATTGCCTTCCCTGGTGGCCACACGGAATTTTCACACATTCCGTACCACCAGTTCCTGATCATTTCATGAAATTCTGTGAGACCAGAATTCTGTGAGACCTGATGATAACGACTGTTGGAGTGTACCATTTGGTTGTCTCCAACCACAAGCAGATTTGGTTGTCTCTTAGCCTCCATTAACCTTCCAAAAATGACTTTCTTTGCTTGCCAAATTATCTTTTAAATGGACAAACATCATACGTGTAATTTGTGTCTCAATTCAAATGGGATCAAAAATTAAGTTGTCTCTCTCCTTTAAAGTCCCGTTAGGTCCACCAGAAGAGGAGGGACTTTGGCTCTCTATGCCGTTGTTAAGCTGTTGTAAATCTGTGTCAATATCACCTGACTGTAGCTTGTTTGCGTTGCTCTGCTCTTCAAACCCTGGCAAAACAGGTAGGTTAGCATGGCTACACATGATGAATTCAGGTGGATAGTGATTGTTTGGCAAAACTCTAATCCTAAATCCTGCCCCCACTGAAATAGAGTGGAGTTTATCGAGTTGACAATCCTGCCTGATATCAGTAGTGGGGTAGTAATTAAAGGGAATGTAAACTATCAAACACTCTTAAAGATGTGAGTCAGCACTTAAACCTTTTTCACAATCTTTTTCATTGTAGTGAAACATTTGTACAATACCGGGAAAACAGTCCGGCTTCCATCTGATTGACCAACACAATGCTCATCCTCTTGTATTGTATGTCTATGTTTTTACCGTATTGTATGCCTTGCTGTAAAACTAATTTCCCTCTGGCAACAAAATTAAATTGAAGTCAACTTTCCCATTGTCATTTTCAAAAAATAAAACTCTTTCTTGTACTACCGGCCTCCTGGCAACCATTTAAGCTTTGCTCAGTGGTCGATGGGTGTATAAAACATTCATAACCCATCTGGCACTAGACATTATCACTAAAATTTCAGTATGTAACCACAACAACAATGCTTCTCTAAGATTAACACATGGTTTTTGTAATAATAATACTACATTGGTCAATATGGGGACTTGAACCAACAACCCTACAGTTCTCAACCCAACTCACAGAGCTACTGCCATCCCCACAAACCAGCATGCTGACCAAACTAACTCAACCTCTTATTTGATTTAATCAATAGCTGTATATAGCATTTCAAATACTGTAAAAGTCATTTATTGTGTGAAGAAACCATGTTTTGATATATACGTTTTCGAGCTACTGAGATAAACAGAGAAATATCAGGAGATTGACTAAAAAATAGCGTGTGTATGTAAATTGTACTTTGTGATTATCTGTTCATCAGTGTATTATCTCTGTGAAAACTGGAACCTTTCCTTATTGCTTTGGTACCAAAAGCCAGAGGTTCATTGCATGTCAGTAGGTTTGGGTAATTCACGTAATTGTACATTTATTTTTGAAATTTGCACCATTAATGTATATGAACAGAGGGGGCACTGCACTTCTAAATAATATTGTGGCAATCTAGTTCCAGGAGCTTTATTATTTCACTTTATATTGTGCTTGCATGGTGCACATTCTTAAATATATATATATATATATATATATATATATATATATATATATTTTTTTTTTAAATCAAATTAAAAACTAAGTGACAGACCTTGAGCACAGATAATGTTTTCTCAGCATGAGAATATTGTTTACTTTCTGCATCTCTCTCCATAGAGAGAAGCTGCTGTATAGTCTGTGTGCACTCGGCTTAATGGGAACTATACAGCAGAGTACATAGACAACAACGCACATGGAGAGATGAAAGCTTTGCCTAACTAGTTCCTCACATCTGCCTAATCTACTGTGTGGTGTGTGAGGCTGAAACAGAAGAGACAGTAGACACAGACAGTCTCTTCTTTATTAACATTAAGTTAAGTATTCCGACGCTATATGTTGAAAAACATGGAGAGAGTTGGAAAATCATCTGCAGTTCTGCAAATAAGGAAATTGCAGTCACAGTGAGTGTTTACAACGCGGAATATAAATGTGGAAAATGCACTCATAGGCATTTCACACACACACACACACACACACACTTACACACACACACACACACACTAAATCATATAAACCACACTTTCCCTAAATTACTAAATGTATTTTTGAAATTCTCCAAAGAAAAAAAAAAGCTTGTCAAGAGAGCAAAATGTGTCTATAGATAGATTTTAAGTGATCTAATGTTTCGTTTGCAGTGAAGTCTGAGGATGGAAGCTCAAACTTGGCCATGCTCCTAACTTTTACCGCTTGATGTGAACCCAACCTGAATAAGAAGGAAAATACTACAAAAGTACAAACAATACCTCAGCAAAAGCCTGATTCTTGTCTTGATTATTTATTTTTTGGACAATTTCCTAGAATTTAATACAGCGTAACATGACAGCAAATTTGTAGACACCCAATCAAAAAAGGCTTTTGGTGACATAATGATAGGGAATATATAGATTAAATCGCAATACCAAGTGTTCCACATAACACAGAGATATGATGCTGAATGCTATCATATTAAAAAGAGGCTGTTATAAATGTTAGGCATATGCAAGCTAAGTATATAGAATATTAGCATATATATGACACCTTAATTAACTTACTGTTGTGATGCAAAATAAAAGGGCAACTGCGGTGACAAATGAAGTGCTCTCAGCTGGAGATAGAGTTCAGTTATAGCGTAATTAGCTCCACACGTACAGTAATATATTCCTCAAAACAGAATTATTGCTCCTGCTATGGTTACGTGTGTGTTTTGCGATGTGGAGAAGGAAGCCCCGATACAGAGCCAGGGTTGTTCTTCTGATCCATGGCCAAATACTGCTTTATGATCAATATAACAATTTGATCACCTTTGTTTTTAATATATCTCACAAGGCTAAGCCTGAAATCAAATTCAAATATAATTAACTATTTGTCACTACTTCTGAAAAATAAAATGTAGTTTTTAAGGGCGGGCTGTGGGGTTACACAAGTTTATTTCAGAAAAAAATACATTTTTAATATTTCATACTGTTGCTATTTTGTCTTTTCATGTTGTTATTTAGTCTCTGCAAAGCAATGGCAAATAATGTAAAATGTAATTATGGAACACAAGCAAAACATGCTTGTGGTGTTTTAAGAGCATCTCTCTCTCTAACACACACACACACACACACACACACACACACACACACACACACACACACACTATAAGTCACAAGTAACAGAGATGAGGATGATTTAGACTCTAACGCACACATGACTTTGGTCTTTTGCAAGTGTGTGTTTTTTGGCTTCATATGGACAGCAACAATAACAAATGTTACATTACAAAAATGCAAGCTATGTATTCTCGTCATATTATCTTGCACAAGCATGTCGTCATTCAACAAAATCATACTAATAAAGCATGATAACAAAGCAAGTGATTGTATCAGCATTGTAGCAAGATGATGCAAAACGTTTGAGAGGGTTTTTAAGAAGGTAATGCACACACACACACACATACACTTTTCTATCCTTGTAAGATGTGTCTAAGGACATTTCTTGCCGCCGTCCAGAGACCACCCCACATCTTGATACATTTCTACTTCCCCCTGCTGTCGGAGATACTCAGTTGATAACTCTCTACTGACTTCATTTCCAAAGGTAACTTTACCATCTAAGCTGTAAAGAGGCTCAGGGAGACGCCTTCAGCCTCCACAAGCTTTTCAGCTGAGACATTCAATGCTGTTCATGATCTATGAGGCCCAGGCATGGGCTGTTATTAAAATATATAGCTCGTATCCATCAAACAGCGTATCATGCTCAATTGCCATTATTGTATGCTTTTTCATCAAACAAAATAAATCCTAATCAGTCACATTACACATCATGTTGTTACAGGTGAATCATTCAGATTCTGAAAAGTTATTGTTTGACAGTACACATGAATGCATATTCTATTAAAAGACCTGGGTATTGTTTGATGTATTAATAACCCATATTCACCACATCAAGCCCTATTTACCAGATTCATGAATCAATTATAATGAGATTATCTTAGTTAGTATTTATTTATATGACACCATGTATGGAAGATGTCTACATATCTTTACATATACATGTTAAATAGCCTAATAGCCCTTTTAGGTCATAATATATGCCAACGTATGAGTGTTAAATTCCAGAACAAAACGTTAATTCCCTTTTTTACTTCAACTATTTATCTTAACACACTATTAAAACATATTTTTTTGCCAACTGACTTGGACAGTATACATCAATTGTATTATACTGTAAAATATATTTCAACCCAGCTTCGGAGCTGTTGTCCTGCTTGTTCCCAGCCCTGAAACAATTGAGTGTTTTGTAAAAAAAAATTCAAAAAACCCATAACTGTAGGGAAATGAATTGTCTAGTTATAAATATGTTGATGCATCTTTGTCTGTTTTCCTCCGTTTTAGCAAAAGATTCTGAAAGAAGCATTCGATTTGACCCTGACACACATGTCTTGAGTCCAATAATCGACGTTAAAACACCATAAAGCCAAAAAGGATTATTTTGACTGTGTCCCTTAAATAAATAGCCTACGAAAAACAACGTTTTGGCTATTGTGTGATATTTATATATCTATATATCTATATCTATATATCTATCTATATATATTCTTAAATGTAGGCTATGTATGATGATATTTCGGCAACAAAACATTTAATACACTAGGTCAATGACTTTTAATAATTTAGCCTATACAGCAATAAAGCGGCCTGGCGTGGTAATTAGTATTTAAATGTCCTCAAACCTCTCTACTCGACCAACTTTACCAAGGAAATCTCTAAAATAAGACGGAATTGCAAATGCCCCTCCCACCAAGATGACACACACACACACGCACACACACACCACACAAAGACACAGCCAACCACATTCCACGTCGTATACCAACATTCATCATAAAACAAGGGCATTTAGGTTGTGATAAATAATAAATACATTGCTCAGATCTTAATATAATATTGCACCGATGAGTAAAATGTCACAAGAACAATAATAACGTGAAAATATGGATGTTTGATCGAAAGAAGTGTGTTCTTTCTCCACTGCTGGATTCTTCAAGGGCCATTTACGCATGTGTATATTTGACCTTTTTTAGATGAAGTCTGCGTCACACTGTGTTTGCCTTATGCAAAAACTAAAAAATGAAAAGTTAAATGAAGGCGTTTAATTAGCTTCAATGTCTTGAATAAGATTCCTGGCTGATTACAGGCAGTGCTTGCAACCCGAGACTTTGGGACAACATTTGACTTTCAAAACTAAATACCCCGTAAATGTGCGTAAGGTGTAATTAGAAATACGGGTCTAAATGTGTGCCTTCTAAATCCAGATCCGCTGGTGGAAATGAAGGCTTTCGCTCCAGGAAAAAGCAAATCACAGCCTGGACTTCACATAGTTCAGTATTTCAAATCAGAGAAGAGGATCGCGGCCTCAGGTTGACTGTTTGTGCCTCGTTTGGGGAAACAAAGTCTCTCAAACACTCTTTCTTAAGTTTATTAAACTCTGTTTTTAATGAGTAAGCTGCTTTTACGGCCGTTCAATGACTTGTTTATGGGGATGCTAGAAAGAGAAAGGGGATCCAATAAATTAAATTTGCTGTAAATACTTTTATTGGTTGCTTGTAAACCTAAAATGTCCTCAGTTGGTTGATTTGGTCACAGCTTTAGTTCACATTTAATGGAATATATGAGAACCTCTGTTTCCTATCAGCAATCAGTGTGTTGTGAATCTCCTAATTGGTTAAAAATGGTGATCAACTTGGCATAGAACAGGCTGAAATGGTCACGTACTCCATAGCAGTGGTGGATGCAACTAAGTACATTTATTCAAGTAACAAATTTGAGGTACTTGTACTTTAGTCGAGTCTTTTCATGCCAATTTCTACTTCTAATCCGCTGCATTTTAGAGAAAAATCGTACTTTTTACTCCACTACAGTAACCTGCATGGCGACTTTTTGCACACAGAACACATGCAGACTAGTTTATTAAATACCAGATTTCATTATAAATTAAGCTACCCATCACTATAACGACCTACAAGTCCAACTGAAATGATTAAAACCATTAAACTCACATCTGTTTGGCTCGTTTCCTGTTTTTTTAAAATATGAGGATTTTTCTGCATTACGTAGCCTACTTTTTAATTTTTAATAGCCTACTTTAAGTACGTTTTCCTCATGATACTTACATATTTTTATTTAAGTAACATTTTCAATGCAGGGTTCTTACTTGTAACAGAGAACGGTTACAGTGTGGTATTAGTGCTTCTGATCTGAATGCTTCTTATGATCTGAATGGGCTTCTTATGATCTAAATAGGCTTCTTATGATCTGAATAGGCTACTTATTCCACCACTGCTCCACATAAAGACTCGTTTTGGGCCTGCGTGACCTCATAGTCCGATTCCTCTGCGTCACCCTGTGTAAAGCATGCTGGAGGAATATTTAAACTTCGCGATATTTGAAGTACACTTGGAAATATGTGGCCAATGTTAAATGCAACAAGAAAACAGAAGCTTTCCGTATGCATTTGCGCATTTAAGTTATCGTTGCATTCCTTATATCTTTAGAGCACTTAACGTGTGAACATGTGTGTTAAGGGGGGATTTTTGACCGCGTTGATTCCGTCACAGCACTCAGGCAACGTGTAGAAATTAAAGGTTGTTTGCAGATAATGTCTTCAATCTAATTTCAGCGCCAGTGTCTCCAATTAACGCGCTGTTTGGTTGGCAGCCCGGCCTGCAGGGCGGAGGCCTTCCGAAAATTACAATTCCCACAGCTTGTGGTCTGAGGGGAGGCCATTTTGACTGAAAAATATCCCGAGCATCTAGGACTGGAAAACAAAGTCGGTTTCTACTTGAAAACCTGCCGGAAACACCGCCTAAAGTGCAGGGCTAAGATTAGGAAATTGAAAACACAAAATGCAGTTTGAAGTGACGCATGCGTATTGTGTTCCTCACAAAAAAGAGGCCCCTGTATAACACAACACTGTGTTAGGCTACTTATGTATGGTGTAGCTCATTTAAGCCATTTCTAAGCAGAACCCTTCTGAATTGGCACAGGTTATGCATCTCAAAAATCTTGAATGAACACGTCTCTGGTCCTTACTGGGGTCGCTGGAATCCACGGAAGTCCAGATGAGCAGGGAATGTGTCCTGTAGGACGGTAGGGTAGAGGAATGTGGTAAATTCAAGCTCAAAGGCCAAAGCTGGGCGCCAGAGTCGCGACTGATGTTTAAAGGATTCTTGGTTTGGGTTTTTGTTCAAATGAAAGCGCACCAGTCCCTCAGTCTGTCCCCAGTCTCATCATTTGTCCTCAGCAGATCTGAAAGCAGCGCTGTAGCCTAAACCTTCATCCTCGTAAATAACCGCGTTAGCCCCATAAGCAATGCGTAGTTCATTTCGTCGTAAATAACAGTGTTAGCTGTATATGGGACGTAGAGGTCGGATTTATAGCCACGACTATAGCCTGCCATCCACAAAGAGTCCAAGACTCCACGTCTGTGATAATTATGAAGAAATAAAGTCTTACAATCCCTGGACTTTGATAAAGGTCAGCAGGAAGTCAGGTGTCTGGACAGACCGGCAGTCCGGTCTGCTGCTGCTCTTCACTCTCCTCATTAAAAAACGAAATTTCATCCCTCAAACGCTGCAGACTCAGAGGCGGTGAGAACAAGAGGACACCACCGCTCGCTCCATCCTAGACCAGCAGAGCCAGGTGGCCTACTATTCCGTTGCAGAAGGAAACTACACCCTGCGTCCAGTCCCCCCGTGCCTCCGCCGAGCTCTTGTCCGAGTTGTGTTAACTCATGGCAGGCTGACTGCTGAGTGAGGAGCGCCCTTCACCCGACCGGGGGAGAGGCTGCAGCAGCTTCATTCGCCTTTACGGTCCGCACCACCACAAGCCATATATCAGCCCTATAAAACCAAAGCAGCCGCCCTGATGTAGGATTTTATTATGGTATTAAAAGGACCCCCAAAAAAAGTGGTTGAAGTAGTTTGCGCTGTAAAGACAAGGGGCATAACCACGCAGGGCCCGATTTAATGGCCGTCGTTAACAAAAATGACTGTTAATCTGCCAATAAAACAGTGTCAGGCGGCTTTGCAGCTCACAGAAGACCTTCCACGTATATTCAGAAAGTGGGTAAATAATTACGCACGCATAGGTGTGAATTTTACTATCTATCTCGTCTCGGATAGAACATATCTGGGCTGTTGACTCGACTCAAGTGCAGGACTGTCGGCGCTCACTAATGGGGTTTTAAACGCAAACTCCCTGAGGTTGAGATTGATTTAAGTGATTGCTTGCGCACAATTCAGCCAGAGTGGCTGCGCTCCCGGTAATACATTGGCTCGCGATTCACACGGAATTGCACGCGCATCTATTTTGGTAAGGTAAAAAATAAATTAATAAATAAACGCATACAAATAATGGCGTCAATTATGTGTCAGCTATTGTCTGAGCTCTGCATTTCATGCACACTGTCGAGACCAAGCATAATTTAACAGTTGGATATTATTCTGGGTTGACAGTCGCCACAGATACGCAGACTAGATATACGGATGGACTGTTCATTTTGCATATTGCATATAAACAAGGCAATTTATGTAGGAGTGCAATCTATTAGAAAAAGAGAGAGAGAGAGATAGAGAGAGAGAGAGAGAGAGAGAGGGAGAGAAAGGGAGAGAGAGAGAGAGAGAGAGAGAGAGGCCCGCGTGCAGCATTGATTTACGCTCCATTGACGCTTTATCAAGCTCGAAGAAAAAGTCCGGCCAATCAGTTTGCGCCTCGCGCACAGACCAGACAATCCCCCCGCGCACAGTGCGAGGCTGTAGGCTGTAGCACTTTGTTTCGCTATAGTGAGCAAGTTGTTTGGAAGGAAGGGGACTAGTGGAGGAGCGCGCGCGAGAGAGAGAGAGAGAGAGAGAGAGAGACACAGAGAGAGAGAGACAGAGGAAGGGAGGGGGCGAGCTTGCAAAGGACAGAAGAGAGAAAGAAAGAGAGAGAGAGGGAAAGAGAAACATCTCGTAATGTCTCTCTTCTTCTTCTTCTTCTTCTTCTCCATTTAGTGAACTCGCGGCGTTTCGCAGATAATGTCCGAGAATGTCCATTTCTGGGACTTTGAGCAACTATTACGTGGACTCCATCATAAGTCACGAGAGCGATGAACTCTCAACCCCGGCTCGCTTTCCCAGCGTCCAGTATTCCAGCTCGAGCTCCGCCGCAGCCGCGGGCGGAAGGCAGCCCGGCGGAACGGAGCATCCCGTTCCAGACTCGTACCCATCATGCAGCTTCCAACCGAAGCCTCCAGTCTTCTCGTCGTCCTGGAGCCCGTTCAGTCCACACCACGGTGCCAGTGGCCTCCCTACTGTCTACCACCCTTACATCCCAGCCCAGCACGTGCCCGCCGCGGACACACGGTACCTACGCTCGTGGCTGGACTGCGCGCCGCGCGGCTCCGAAGCTGTCCTGGGGCAGGGCCAGACGGGGCAAGTCAAGCTGGAGCCTCAGCTCGGCCATCTTGGCGTCGAGATCCCACCCAAAATCGGCGGTCAGCACCAGCACGAGACCACCACGTACATTTTGGAGTCGACGTCCACGGCGGCGCGCGATCTAAGCCACCATCAGGCCGCCATCCCGAGAGCAGGGTTTGAAGAAAATAAGGACATTTGTGAAGTGAGTGAGGACAAAGACGGCTTGGATCAAAGTAAGTTGTTAAAGCAGGAAATAGCGCGTGGGAGAGAGAGAGAGAAAGAGGGGGGGAGAGAGGGAGAGAGAGAGAGAGAGAGAGAGATTGTAAATGTTTTTAATGCCGCCATAAAACAAGAACAAAGAGCCGGAGAGCCAAAGTGCCTCCACCTTCTGCTTTCTAAATTTACTGTGATATTTACCCAGGATCATCACTGAGTCGGCTCCTACAGAAACGGATAACTCGGTATAAGCAAATAATTAACTGGATCCTGTGACGTTACCGTACACCGACGTCTTTCTACTTTTCTAATTTGGCACATACTTCAAATAAACCATAAAACGGCTTCACAATAGGATCAACACCTAACACTGTCTTGACCAAAAAGTCTATATATGTTCAAAATGCTTTTGCATTATATTACTCTGTATTGAAGTGATGCTGTTATGCATCCATATGACAGCTTGACAATAACTTATGGTAGTTAGATGATTTTCGGACTTTACGCACACGCTGCGTAACAGCTTGTCTTGCGTGAGCTAAAAACAATTCATGTTTCTTTTCTATTACGCATGATTGTTTTTGCAAAAGATAATAAGGCCCCTCTATAACCTATAGATTTACCAAATTGTACCAACACTATATAAGATTATGTAAGCAGTGACGCTCTAAATGAGAGGACAACCAGAAATATAATGCTGAGAAGGAAACTCAGAAACCTCATAGTCAGAAAATCTGAATCTGATATGATTAACTTTGCTCTATTCTGCTATTTTTCTTCCTTACATGTATTCGTCTAATAGTTATGACTGGTTTTAGGGCACAACTATTGTTTTAACGTTAGTAATTGCTCAGGGCATGCGCACTGCTATCCTGCTTGAAAAGGACCAAGGGCCAAATGGTCAATGCATTGGGTTTGTCTTTTTATTTTACTTTATTTTTATTTTTTTACTGCAGGTGGATTTGTGGTCATTGGTCATCTTAGTCTCTTTGTGTCTTTCTTTCACACAGGGGCGCGCACATGTGCTTGTTTGTGCGCTCCATTGCGTTTTAAAGCTCCTCGTGTCAGGCAGTCTGTTACAAACCGGGCTGAACAGCCAGACCAAATTGTAAAAAAAAGAAAAGAAAAAAAAAAGCTGTAGGTCTCCTGGTCCTACTGCTCATGTAGAGCTCGTACACGCACTGACCGAGAGTCAGTGGACCTACCGATCTCCAGTATGGAGACCCCGATCTCCGGCATGGAGACACCGGACAGTCTAGACTATCTTTAAGGAAACCAGTCGACTGTAAGTGACGCTGCAGCTCCAATACCATTACTTCTGTGAGACACCCAGACATTGTTTATTGCTTTGCTTTGCCATTCATTCTGCAATCAATTGCTTTCCATCATTTTCCATTGAGACGCATGCGCAGGGGAGGGGCGCTCGGCTCATTGCCATATTTATGTTCCAGCATTTCTTTGTAATGACACTTTTCTTAAGTTGCAAACATAGCCTAATAATAATAAGGAGACAGCATCTTGTTTTCATTCTCACCCATTCAATTGCGTCTCTCTGTCCTTCAGTTGAAACTATCTAATGCATGCCAGCTACAGGCCCTGTCTTCTTCTGAGCATCATAAAAAATCATAAAAGGAGTCAGGCCCTCCATCATTGACACGAGCCAAAGAGCAGGCGATTAGTTCTAAATAGAACGGAGGCCTCATAACTCAAGATCGGGGACTCACTCCGCCGTACGGAACTCACGGCCGCTCACACCTGAAGGGGATCTCTGGACTCTCCCAGCATGCATCTCTACAATCACCTAACTCCCACTTAGCTTCTGATGGTCTTCCAATCTCTAGCTGAGGGTGGAAGACAAAATAGTTCAACTTCACATAAGTCACACAATCATCGCCTTAACTGTGCTCTTTTGTGAGTTTATATCTGGAAAACGTTGGCATTTATTGTTTTTATAAGTATTGCTATTTTAACAATGATCACTCAAACTTTGCTGAAGAAATGCATTGAGACATTCGAAGTTCATTCCGATCATTTATTTGTGTAAATTCAGGCTATAGACTATTTCAGTCAAATATCTCGCACTATTTATCAAGGTATTTTAGTCTGTAGGCTGCCGGTCATGCAGTCGCACGCGTTTGGCTGTTTTATTCATCTGCTCACTCTGTAATAATAATAATAATATTTTACCTGTCATGAAATCGCAATCATCTTGAAATAAAGCTGGATGGTTTGGCAAGTAGCACAGCTTTCTTCTGTTTTTCTATCATCACTCGCATTAACAACAACATTTAATCCATCACGTGCTGGCGTGGTTCCCTATAGCTCCATGACTTATTTTGGGTGGGACAGACAAACGCTTCCTGCGTGGAATTTTTTTTTTCTTCCTAATTTCATATAAATTTCTCAACCGAGGCGTATGTGATGTGAACGGGCTCTGTTTGCCTCCTCTAATCCCGCCGGATAAATCTAGTTTCTGCCAGAGGAGTCTGATCCCTGCGTCTGAGCGCGTGGCCGTTTGATAAGTGCACTGTGTGTGCGTGTGTGTGTGTGTGTGTGTGTGTGTGTGTGTGTGTGTGTGATCGTGTGTGTGTGTGTGTGTGTGTGTGTGATCGCGTGTGATCGTGTGCATGAGCGAGAAGAATGGAGGCCTCCGCAATGGCCTTTTCAGAAGAAGAAATACAAATCACAAATAGGCTACCACACACACACACACACACACACACACAAACACACACACACAAACACACACAAAGCTCCCTTATTACAGCATCTGAGCATGCTATCCAGCAGAGGGGGAGCTGGAAGGAATCCAGCAGCCTCCAGTCTGAATTATTAGACTTTCCACCAGTGACACTGTGTGTCCCAGTCTGGCTTTGTGGGAGTGAAGACTTGTCTGTAATGGGTTCTAGTATTCAAACAGCATCTGAGAGTCTCCCTCAGTTATAGAAAGTATCTCTCTGAACTTTTTCTTGTGGTTTGTTTTGGGATGTGCAGTGTGTCAGTGTGGCAGGTAGGGGGCGCTGCACGGATCAGCAAGTAAAGGCTGTTTCTATTGTTCACATGGCAGCCATTTTAAACACTATAGGTGCAAATTACATTTTTCTATACAGGCTTAACACTACTTTAACCCAACTCGACTTCACTGATGAACGGATTGGTTACTTGTTTAGCAAGCAACTCCCAGAGAAAACGCTTGGACGTTGGTTAGTGCAACCTCAGAATAGTAAATTACCGAAATAAACTGACTCTTTGCACTTCTCTCCTTTGTTAATATGAATTGTGACCTTTAAGGGAATTAAGTTGGAAATGTCAACACATTATGCTTCCTAGCTGAGGCTGATTCGGATTGGCTGTGTTGGGAGACATTACTTTGTGTTGCAATGGCAGAACGGTACTAGTTTTTCAATGGTAAGATGGATCTTTTGATATCAAAAGTGACAGCACTATTTCATCCTGACATACCCACAACTGTGTGTTGTTTTTGAGTGATAGTTAAAGTTGCCTCATAGCTGTTTGTTTGACTTGTTCTGGGTTAAAGGGACAATTTGACACTTTGCGTGGTTCACTTTCTTGCTAAAAGTTAGCGGAGAAGATTTCACAGGAACCATCTAGCACGACCAGCCTGTCAGCCTAGCTAGGACTGATAACAGGAAACAGCTAGCCTGGCCTGTCCAAAAGTGTCAAAATCCACCTAAGCCCCTAATGATCACTAATTTTCTCTTATACTGACAATAACGTAAGAGTAAAACCTAACATGGTAGCTAACGCTTATATAAATGTTTTTCCAAAAAAATGATTCTGGCATGCCACTAGTAACCTTTACCTTAACAAAAATATGTGAACTATGATGTCAGCCATGTTTCTAATACCTGTAATGATTAAAACATGACAATGAAAATACAGATTGAGAACAGTAACAGAACACTAGTTATCAGGAATGGGACAAAATATCAAATCAAATCAGCCATATATCGTTGTCCTTCGTGAAATACGATAATCGATATGCTTGTGCCAAACACCAATATTTCACAGAATAAGGTGCTCTTAATAGATTAACCTGCTCCCAGCGACGCCATGTGACACATGAATGATGCTAGCCCAGGGCTCTAACGCTAACATTTTAAAGTGGTTGCCGAAATCACCAATACAGTTGCCGTGTTTTAAACTGCCTATTTTTGGAGCAATTCATTTCATATGCAACTATTCCTCCCAATTTAATAATGAAACTATGAGAGAATGGCTTGCACTATTATTACCCATCCGTCTTAAATAGGGGTGCAACGGATCACAAAAGTCAAAGTTTGGATCAGTATTTTGAGTCACGGATCGGATCAAGTTTTGGATCAAAACAAAAAATGGGGGAATTTAAATGACTATTAAAAATGTAATAACATTAACCATAACCTTTTACTAGCTGTCAAACGATTAACATATTTAACCACGATTTATTGCATTAATGTCATAGTTATCTCACAATTAATTGCAATTAATCACACATTTTTATCCATTCTAAATGTCCCTTGTTTTCATTTTGGCCCATTATCTTTTTCTCATTTTAATGCTCTTAACATGGAAAAGTGGATCGGCTTGCATTGTGCAAATGTTTTTTTTATTGAAAACAACATTGGCATATAGCCTACTGTAGTGTTCAATTTCACATTCACATTCTCACTTGGAGCAAATAATCTCTCACACAGTGTAACACTGCCCATCAATAAAAGGATGACTTGTCACTGGAACCATTTGGCAACGTTTAAGTAATCTTTCCATTCAGAATCTTATTGGTTTCCATTTAGTCATCTAATGCTCGCCATCCACTCAAAACGTAACGTTACTACTCTTTGGCTTGCTTGCAAGCCCAAACGGTGTATGTGCAGCATCCCTGTTGTTTTGTTTCCGGTCTAGCTAGATCCTGTGTTTTTCTAACGTTACTAGTTGTTGCAACAGCATATGGAAAAGAACGTTAATCTCGCGAAAAGAATTCACGCCGTTAAAATGGGTTTGCGTTAACGCTGTTAACGACGCGTTTAACTGAATGCGCTACATTTAACAATAATTACTTCTTTCACCAGCGAGATGCTGTTTAAACGTCAAAAAACAGATGAGAAAAGGATATTTTACAATAACCTTGAATGCACCACGATGTTACCAGTTTTAAAGCAAAACTAGAGAACTTTTCCCGCTTTCTTCCCCCTACATGTTGGAACCAGATCTGCCAAACTTGCATAGTGCGGTTATAGCCATTAGAGAGCCTCAAAGCCTATTACAAGTTGCTCATCCAAAGAAATGATTTTGGAAGCGTTATTTTCAGTTACAAAAATATAACGCAACACTGATTCACGTCTGTGTTGTTTTTCTGACAACAGCAATGACCAAGTGCTAGGTTACTAGTTTGTGTCTTTTAGCTCATAGCTTTAGCGCCATCACAGTTGTGAGTCCACGCCGCTCCCCTACGGTGAGATACAGTCACACTGTAACACTGTTTACCTGTCAGTACATCCAGTACTGTAACTAAGGGTAGGCTGGTGTCATTAGTGTTGACATGCAGCAATGCTTCTGCTGTTTCTAATGTCTGTTTGGAGCATCAGAGGGCAGCGCAGACGTTTAGCATTTAGTGGCACCATTACAAGGCACCAAGGTAGGTTTTTATTTGTTTCTACATATTAAAGAAAAAACAAAAATAGGTGGTTGCCAAAGGGGTTGCCTATTGATAAGAGGAACAATTGAAAAAACTCGCTGCAGAATTGTGTTGCTTTCTAACAGTTTGGACTTGCAGTGAATAAAGAGAGAAAACCTGTACTTACCTTACACACGCATATTGTATTCATAGTTAGACCAATATTGTGATGCAACACTATAGGATTTTTCTAGCAATACATTGCTTATCGCAGAACTGATGTATCGTGATTTTATCGATATTGCGGACCATGTATTGTGTATAATATTGTGACAAACCCTGTGATTGCCCCTACTAGTTATTGACATGGGATGAATAACTTCTGGTGTTTGGAAAATGTGAGTTGTATCATTGTGGATGGGTCCTGTTAGCACACGCTCACGGTCATATTTTTGTACTCTGTGTCCATTACATGTGTTCACGTGAGTTGGTGTTTCAGAAGTCCTTAAGGCAAATGAGTTGGTACCCTGTATGTGTTGCCAAAAAGGGAAAGATTCCTAACAGAATACTGCTTTTATGCGCAGAAAAAAATGTAATTCTTCCAACTTCCAAACTGTTTAAATTCATGAGGATACTGTGAAGGCTGAATTTGAAGATCACCAATTTGTTCTGATGAAATTGTTAACCTAGACTCTTTGAATTCAGTTGCATCTGTACCAGTTGTAGTGTCAGCATCTTGGCACATAACAGCAGGACAAATGTAGGCTGAGTTTCCCTCCCCAGGTATTTAAAATGGCCTCTGTATGAAAAACAGCACCTTTCAAAACATCACATCCAAAGCCGACATCCAGCTACAGATTCTCTTTGTGTTCCTGGTGCTGGGCGGCCATCCAGTATAAACTACAAGATTACACTTCAGTCTTTGTGCTGCTGCTGCTGCTGCTGCCGCTGCCGGGCAGTGCGAGAAAGTTATTACCCCCGAAGTTTATTAACTTATAACCCGGGTGAACAACCCCATTAATTGGCGTGTTGCTGTTGGTGGCTGGGTGAGATGGGGTGGAAGGGTGGGGGAATAAAATACGACTCCTTGAAATGTAATAACGTGCCTTTGGGATATACGAGAGGTCAATTTCTGGAACTATTAGGGTGAAATTGCTAAGGGAGGGAGAAAGAGAGGGAGAAAGAGACAGAATGTGATATTAGTCCTCTGGCTGTTTTGGTCACCGTTTCTATGCAAGCAGCATTCATCATGGTGGACACACACACACACACACACATAAACACACATAGGCAAAGACACACATTGGCCTACAATTGAACACATCGTGCCGCAGGGCCATAGCTTTACGGGATTATCAATTTTTTTGTCCATCTAACCAATGCCACTAACCAAGGCCTAACGAAACAAATTCCACTTACAACTGTAAAAGCTATACACACATATCCCACCCCGACACCCATTCTTTATTTCTATCTGTCATCATCTTTACTGTCATCCCACCCCTTGGAGAAAAAAAAGTGTATACCTTCCAACATCCCTACTAGCACCCCAACTCACCACCCTCCTCCACCGCTCCAACCCTCAACCGTTTGTCATCCTGGGTGACAGCCACAGTCGAGGCACCGCTCCGAGGGTAATGGATGGTCCTGGAGGTGATTATACACCCGGGGAATGCAAAGCACCCACTTTACAGTGTGACAAAAGCACCGCACACCCCCACCCAACCGTCCATCCTCTTCTCACCTCTTTACCAGGCATTATTTTGCTCTGAGATGAAATCGATCCTGTACATGCTGGCCATGCTGGAGGGAATTGATTCCAGAGGGTATTAAGGACATATTTACCAGATGATGGCTGCTAACTAACTTGGCTGCGGTGAATAACACTGGAAGGATATGAGCTAGGGTGTGCAACACTGGCAGCCATCTTGGCTTTGCAGTCTTGCTCTGAACTCGATGGCCCTGACTCTAATGTGCTGCAAAAACCTTCACATTTTAAGACAAAAATTGTTAGAATTGTGCAATATTATTAATACCTTCACATGCCATCTGAAAATTACAACTTCATTTCTCTATACTTTGACCTTAAATGTCAAAATTTTATCTTCCGGTTAAAATGTTGACCAAGTATCCCAGAATTTTAACTTAATATCAATATTTCTTCTTTTCATCCCGTTTCCTGGTGTGAATCTTGCATGTCAATTATTTAAATATAGATGTATCTAGTCAAACCACACTGCTCACGGTGCCACACAAAACAGCTCTTTGTTCACAGCTGGGAGTTAAAAGAATCATCGTTATGAATGTCATATGCAGTTTGTGAATGGTCTTGGCATTATAGCAAGTGGGATCGTCGTGGCAGTAAAACATTACCAGTAAAATTGACAGGCGAAGCCTCCACCCCGTGAAAGTTATGGAAAAAGACCGACTCCTTAGGAAGAGACACATATATTTTAAATCTCCTCGCTTGGTGTCAAAAAGCACGGAAGCTCAGGCTTTCTCCATGGCTTGTGAGTGATAAGATCATCCCTTCTGCCATTTTAGGCCAGATGACTGTGCCTGGATTTTACAGGGAGAGAAAATCTCCTTTAAAACCCCTTGCCCATGCAGACCTGTTCCTGGACGCGAGGATAAATCTCTTGTTTCTTTGCAGTTTGCCAGAAACAATGACAAGCTTTTTGGCCCTAACTGATTTAGATGAAGCTTATTTCCCCAAATTCAGCCTCATGGTTAGACTGCATGTGTGCTGTGTTTCATTCAGTCTGACTTATAAGGCTTTAGTATAACAAACAGCCAGTGACTCTATACAAACCAGGTTTTATACCAATAAATCAAGAGTGGAATCCTCTCTTTGAGTCATATTTGGGTTGAGCACCAGACTTGGGAAGCTCACCTGGTAGATCAGGCGCCCTTAAACAGAGCTTTACTCTGTGACACAGCGGCTGTAGGTTTGACTCCACCCTACGGCCCTTTGCTGCATGTTGTTCCCCTCTCGCTCTCTTATTTCATGTATTCAGCTCTCCTTTATAAAATCAGGCCTAAAATGCCCAAAACATCTTTAAAAAAATAAGAAAATGTTTCCAGTGTGTTCTGCTTCCTGCCCCTTACTGCTCATCACCGGAGCATAGTAAAATGTTTAATTTTCTCACCTGTTCTGACTAAAATTTAAGAAATAGATGACATTTTGCTGATATTTTAACCTTTAGCTGTTTGCATTGGATTTTTTTTACCAGACTCTAGCTGGAAAACTCTATTTGTTGGCATATATGTTGGGATGTGAAATGTGTGAGCCTGACCTAACCACAGGAAATGATTGCTCATGGTTAAAGGTTTTATTTAGAAGATGTATAAGTAGAAATGAATCTGAATCAGCTTTGGGCACTCAGAATGATCCTGCATGGGTTTTCATAGTTGTTTATAACGGATATGTTTTTATGTGAGATTGGAGGTGCTTGGAGATTTTTCTAAACGGATCAAAAACTAATATTTGCAGATAGAAAAACGTGTTAAATGGATGAAAATAGTCAAAATGAGAAAAGAGCTTCCTTATTGCCATGGTGGAGCTGTATTTTTATTAGCCTTAGTAGCGTGAGAGTGCCTTCACGCTGCCTCATAGTTGAGATGCTTTGGTGCTTTGCAGATAGCTCTCAGCCCTAAACTAGACCCATGCGTCCCAAACGAGAAGTCTCTGCTAATTACATCGGTCTGAAAGCTATAAAGAGGGGTGGGGTGGTGGAGGAGTCAGGGTGGCCTGGCAAGCAAGACACATGGAGAAAAAGAAAAACAGAAATTAAAAAAATCAAGACAATAGTTCACAACTTTCCCTCCACCGAAAATGGATAACATCCAATTTACAAATGTAGGAGCCTACATTTATGCATTACAACGTTGTCATTTACATCTCAAAACACACATTGCAACAATATCAAGCATTGAGCTTGTCGCATATCTGATGTGGCAAAATGAGCTGAGGGTTATCATACAGCCTTAATTTCAATACCTTTAATTTCACTGATGTTGACAGCGGACGATGAAAGGGATTCCATCATATCCCCCATGCATATCCCGCAATGTAATATTCTTTTTGTCCCGTTATGTATGTTGATGTATGTGACGGTGTGCTCGGCTACAATGTGATCACCATCCTCACGCGAAACAGCAGTATGAGGCCTGTAAAACATCTTCCACGATGTGTTTTCGTGTATTTGCTCTCATCATGCCGAGGATAGGGCTAACTACGCTCCCTTTTTGTTATTGTCAAAAAATGTGATATCGCAAGAAACACTCACGACTCTGCCTCCGTTATCATTCGTGTGTTATCTCCGTGATAAAAGCATCTTACATTCATCCGTTGAACAGGAGCCTCCACAAAGCAGTCAGATATCTCCCCGCCTGCCTTATTTACAGCAATGACCTATGTCAGCAAACTCATTGGCTAATTTAAAACTAGGCCTACCCATTGCTTTTTTAATGATTTTGCCTAAATTGTTAATGCAGTTGGTTTAATTTTGCAAAGGTCTGAACCGGTTCTTAAAGCTGATTCCGCTAAGAAGCACCAGGGATAAGCAATAACGAGTAAACTAATAAATCCGCAGTTTTCCATTTTCTTTCGCTCTACTTCATAAAAATCTCCAATATCGAGGAGTTATTTTCAATTTCCTGCATGCAGCCTTCGCGTTGGATGTGGCAGGCCGTCTGTCTTCCACGTGTCAAATAAAACATCCGTACGGCCACACCATAACCTTAAATTACGCAACAAAGTGTCAATTGAACAGTTCGTTGTTTTTGAGCGAAACATTTACGCACAAGGTTCTGCAACTTTTACGCACGGGTTTTTTTTGTTTCTTTTTGATGTTCTGCCACTCTCCAAAGACGGGACTGGAAGACACAGTAATGTATTTTGAATTTTATCATTAATTGCCTTTTATCCTTTCTTTCTCTCGTTCCAGATGACCCCTCGGCCAACTGGCTGCATGCGCGCTCCTCCAGGAAGAAGCGGTGCCCGTACACCAAATACCAGACGCTCGAGCTGGAGAAGGAATTCCTGTTCAACATGTACCTCACACGGGACCGGCGGCACGAGGTGGCGCGCGCACTCAACCTGACGGAGCGCCAGGTGAAGATCTGGTTCCAGAACCGGAGGATGAAAATGAAGAAACAGAGCAAGGATCAACCCAAGGACTAGCGGGAATCTCACTCGCGGACGCACATACACATCCAGACACACACACACACGCACACACACACACACCTGCTATTTCCAATTTGTTTAAATTTCCAGCCACTACAACGTAAGCTTCAGTCCTAAACCAATCTATACAACTGATCAAATGCTGTATTGATCACTAACAGTCTCTGAGGACGCCGCCATGTTAACACTGAAGTCTTAAGAAGCTCGGAAACGCTACGTCTGGTGTTAGAAGGAGGACACTGTTGAACTTTGGAATCATTTAAGTTTGGAGTCATGGAGGATGAAAAAACTCAGAGACCAACAGCAATCCCTCCTGGACCTCCTCTCGATGAAATAGGTCGGATTCCATATAAAACTGCAGATGGACCTGTTTGTTTGAATAACTGATAGCTCTTATTTGTCCGACTTTTTCATAGTTGTATACTCTATTATTTAGGCTTTGATATTAGGCTGCATTATGGAAGCGAAGAAAGCAGCCAATCGACTGGTAATGCTAAAGAACTCTTCCTTTTAGTTATTTATTGTTTCGTCGCAGACGTCGGAGGCGCGCGGAAGTGCTGAAACCGAGGTTTCACGTGGACCAATAAACATGGAGCGGAGTGGGATGAAGACACACATACACACTCACACACACACACACACACACACACACACACACACATACACACTCTGGTTCATCCTTTTTCTTCTTTCTCTCTTTGCTGGCCGAATTTGATTAGAAAGCGCCCGATGCTCGGCGTTGATACAAGCAGGAAGCCGCCGTTTGTTTCCCGGTTGTCGAATGTCTAAATGTAACGAGCAGATACCGGAGGGGTAGGACGAGTGATGGGGTGCCAGGGATGTTAACCCGACTCAGCAACCGGGGATCCGCTAAGGCTGCTGTCGATATCGTTGATCTCCACCCTTCAGCTTGCTCTCCAGATGCTTTACGCGCTGCTCATCTGAGGCCTTTAATGACTGTCGATAGTCGTCTTCATGGGCCTGGTGTTAGCAGAGTTGATATGAGAGGAGAGTGCAGTACAAAGCACCAGATTGTTTTAATCATATCCCTCCTTGTTTAAATTAGGCCTCAAGCAAGCATCAGGACTCAGTTTTCTTCTCCAATCCCGTGCCTACATGCTTTCGCACCAGGCACTCTCAAAGAGCATTAAACACAAGTGACACACGCGCTTCTTGACTAGACCGGCCAGGGCAAAACATCTTTGGCTCATAATTCTTCCAGTTTACTTGCTATTTGCAGTCAAGGTGTAACCATTTTAATTTTATATTCCAGTGCGCGAAGTCATATGCATATGTACACGAAGCACTGCTCAACAACCTTATTCTCAGTCACCATCCTTAAATCTTTATTCAATATGGTTCTGGCATTGCATCTTCAAAAATGATCAGCTCTATTTTTATACATACAGAAAATATATTGTGTATTGTGCTATGCAAGGCGGATTTCCCACTCGTTACAGAAAAAAAATACGGATAAAATAATACCCTACCGTGTGCGCAACGGACTGAACAAAGAGCGAAATACCCCGATGCGCTACTTAAATAGCTTTTTTTTCTGGAAATATTCCTAGAGGTTCTATAACAAGTTTATATAAAAAAATACATAACAGAACACTTGAGATTTATTCCGAAATTATTTAGCAATAGTGTAGATTTACATTTTACAGCTCGGGGTATTATGAATATCAGGTCAGACTTTATGCAGACTTTTTATTGATCTGAAAGTGAAAATATGAAGAGGCCATGTCGGAAGGCTGGCCTGCTACGGCGTTATTTGAAGTGTCGACATAGTTAAATGGCGTCCGATGGCAGTTTTATGGACGGATCATAAACAACACATTGGTTTTACAACGGTGTGTGCGTGCGCGCGTGTGTTGGGTGTTTGCGTGCGTGCATGCGTTTGTGTGCGCGTGTATGCGTATGTGTGTGTGTGTGTGTGTGCTGTAGCCTATTGCTGACCACAAAGGCTGCTTTTGCTTCCCCATTGGAAACATTTGACACACACATAGTTTACGCACAGTTGCGCGGCCATTGCCTCCAGTTTAGCTGATGTTATTTGTCATTTGTAGTTTCCACGCAGCAATGAACTGGTTAAAAGGAGCCTTTTTTGGCCAAGTCTTCAACAGAGAAGCGCTGCAATTTCTCTATAAGCATCAAATCTCTATTTACGAGGAAAAATGTTTACATGGTTTTGCGCATGCCTCAAGTCACTTGTCATTTGAAGACGTTATTTCGTCGTTTAGCTCTTAGTGTGTTACATCTGTCGGAGGGGAATGCTTCCTGAAAATTTAAACAGACTTAATAAAAGTTTCTTGACAGGACATATTTCTAATTTATTGTATATAAAGTGAGTAACCTCGTCTTTCGTATTGGAATGAGTTAAATATGCTAAATAGTGTTTTGTCTTATTGGGACATGACATGTTATTGTAATATAGACGATTTCTTTCTTTTTGTCTGTCATGTTCTTTAGATTCAGTTTTCCATGTTGTGCCGACTGTCTCAATGATCTATTATGATGTCAGTCCGATGAGCTCTTTGTGTCTATTTGTTTCATGGTGAACAGTAATGAGTTGTACTCTGCTAAGTATTGGGACACAGAGGACGGAAATGTTTGATTAAAAATGACGCAAAGCATCTATATAAATGATACTTCTTATTTTACATACCTGACTCTGTTACTTTCCGCCATTGCTATGACTTTAGTCTCGCTTCCTGTCCCAGTATGTACTCTCCTGACTGGAGGAACAAAAGTTTCTGGAGTTATTAATTTCTTTCCTGATGATAAATATGGACAGAGCTCCACAAGCCATGTTATGTTCCCTTCCCGTATTTTTTTTAATCATGGAAAATCTAAGCCATGCGGCCGCAGTAAAGCTATTATTAACGAGCAGGCAAACTCCAGTCACTCTGATCCTCTCCTCTCTGTGAAATGTTCCAGTCCTTCTTGTATGTTTTCCTCTCTTCTATGTGTTGTTGTCTTTTTTTTTGTGCGATGGCACTGCTGATGCTGGATTCCTATTAAAGAAGAGAGTTTACAGTACGATCATGCTTCGTGTCGTTGCATTTCTGCTTCTCAACAATCCAATACAAGTTTGAAATGCAGTTATATAACAATAGATCACATAGACATATCAATAATAAAGAGCTATCGTTTCTTTTCTTCTTCTTTGCTCCTGATTGAATCTGTGCGAAGAGAGAAAGAGACAAACGGGGCTTGGAGAGGACCAAGCGGATGAGCCAGCATGTGTTAAAAATGTGTGTCTCTTCAGTTGTACACTGAAGCTTAAAGGACATGGGGCGTCTGTTTGGCTGCCACACCAAAAGACTGTCATAAACCCATAAACACCCCCACCCACACCCCCACACAGATGATGAGTGCATTCATTAGAAGCGTCGCCATCCGTCCATTAGGAGCATGTGAAGCCTCTGCGGTTCCTGTGTTTGTCTCCGGACCAAATGACTGAAAGACACAGAGTCTGAGGAGAGCTGCTGCACAGAGATCCTGCAGTTTCCTCTCTCGCTTCTGACATTGTGTGGGATAATGTCTAATGAGGCTTAGAGCACGAAGCTGGAGTTGCCGTTTGTTGCTTTTCACGCAATAGAAGCAGACGCAAACCATTACATAAAATAGCAAAGGTAACAGAAGCAAAGGGACATTCAGTAACCCTTTCAGCTCCATTATATTTAGCCCCAAAGTAGGGCTGGTAACACTTTTGGTATGTATGTTGATAAGTATACCAGAACAGTTGCAAATTCATGCCAGTGTTACCTTTAAGAGCTCTGTCAGGTCATGGGTCCATACATTCTCCAGTGCAACTCCACCTTCCGTGACAAAAAAAGTAATTTTCTGGTAGGCTAATCATTTTATATGTACAGCATTTTAATATTTAGGCTGGTCTCTATATGTCTTAATTAAAATATCTGCCTGAAAACAATAACTATTTTAAGATATGGAGTCTAGAAAACAGAATTCCATGACCCCTGTTTCCAGTAGCAGCTTTAGCCTTTGTTGCAACAGGACTAAGAAATGGATAGATAGATAGATAGATAGATAGATAGATAGATAGATAGATAGATAGATAGATAGATAGATAGATAGATAGATAGATAGACAGATAGAAGCAATAAAATGGGAAATTACAGTGTTGCAGCAGCAAAATCAGTCACACAGCACAGAATATAAACATAAATGAAATAATAGGATAAAATACACATTAAATTACAATAGGATGACATACAAGACCAAGTATTTGAATATATACAAAATGAGAATAACTTCCTTTAAGAGTATAGCTTTCACCTATGATTTTAAAGCCTTCCCCCAGCCTGCCTATGGTCCCCCAGTGGCTAGAAATGGCAATGGGTGTAAATCAGACCCTGTGTATATTGCTCTGCTTTTGAGATAAAGAAGCTCAGATGGGCGGATTTGAAATCTTGTCCCTTATGAGGTCATAAGGGGCAAGATTACCTCCCCTTTCTCTGCTTTGCCCGCCCAGAGAATTTGGCCCACCTGTGAGAGTGAGACATCATGTCTTTCAAACTGGAAGTTGGTCAAGACCATAACCCCAGCCTCCACCTTGCCCCCCTCCTCAAATGCTACAGAATCAGAAATGTCACATACTAAGGAAAGCTCATTGTGGGACTGGCTCTAGTGGCTGTAATTCTGGACCAAGGTTGAATTCTGGGAAGGAGACTTCAGATACAGGATTGGGGTACCACTAAGGTACATGTAAAAGAGACTTCAGATACAGGGTTAGGGGATCACTAAGGTCTATGTAAAAGAGACTTCAGATACAGTATTAGAGGCCCACTAAGGTCTATATTAAATCAACCAAAGAGCAGCTGCGGTCAAATATCAGTAGTAGAGCAGTAGGACTAATAAAGTTGGAATAGTGGCATTAGTAGCAGTTGTCTTGGCAACACTTCATCTCAAGCATCTATAAGCACATATGGAGACTAATTGAAGTGGTTTGTAACAATAGACAACAATAGATTAGCACACTATACTGAAGTTAGCAAATTTTTCTGAACAAGTACAACTCCTCAAATGAAGCACAACAAGGTCTAACAAATAACTGTGCACCTGAATAAGCCCTCACACTGTATTATACTATGACTGGACTGTTCATATGCATGCATAAGACATTCCCATATGGATTTTAAAACTGTAGGAGATTGTTTAAATGCAAAAAGACAAATTAATGCATGATCAAAACTGTTGTTGTACACTTAAAATGTCCTTGCATCTGCTTAAGCCTGTATTATAAAGTACTTACTAACTGTTTATACACCAGTCATGACTAGAGGAGGCCATAAAGGAGGAGTTATAGCTGTTTTATATATGCATTGTTACACGCAAACATGTGTTCTCGTATCTGATTGGTTATATAAAATGGGGTTTTTGGAATAAAGTGTTAGCATTACCTGTGTCTACTAACAGACGAGCAGTGATGGCAGTGTGAACAGCCCTAGTGTAAAGAGGTACACAGTCTCGTCACAGTCTTCCCCCTGCATTGCTGTGCCCAACCAATGAGGCCTCAGGGCTTAAGCAGATTTAGGCTTGGGCCCCAACAAAGCCATCCCATAAACCATCTGCGGACTTGACGGCGGATGATTGTGATACTTCTCTAAGGTCTAGCGGGGTCGGAGCTTCATTAAATCCAGAAGCCCTGCACTCTGCTGCAGTCCTCCCTCCAGACTCAGCTCCATACCCAGGGAAGGGCTGCAACTGCAAGCTGCTTCACCCAACTATGTGTGTGTGAGTGTGTATGTGTGTGTGTGTGTGTGTGTGAGAGAGAGAGAGAGTGAGAGAGAGACGGGGGGCAGTCTGTGACACATTGCACAGTAAATCTAAGAGAATGCAGCTAGCAGGAGCCTCGCGCAACAACACATATTCACATCAGGTTAAATCAAGGATGAGTTTCGGTTGTAGAGGCACAGAAACACCAGGGACATACCATGGTTACGTCTCAAGGGCAGCATCTGGAGCAGCACTGCTGTTATTATGGGTAAAATTAAAAGTAGCAGACACAAGCAGCAAAAGTAGGCTGACCAAAGAAAGGGAAAGATTTGATACTAGTACAATCATTGTCTTATATAGCAATTTATTAAGTTAGTAACATTGGTAATTACAAAAGTAGAAAAGCACTCCTTCAGTTACCACCAGCACTTGAATCCGGCTGGAGTTTGTTGATTAGATCTTCCATATTGCCAAGCGATATACTGTAAATAAAAAATAATCTAATGTTACTATCTGTTCAACCACTGTGATACTGTATGATCTGGATCCAGGCACGGAAACCTGGATCGGGAGAGTTTTTGGATCAGTCTGCTTCTAATAAAATGGCTGTGTCCATCCCTGGTCTGAAGTCAGTTGTTGTTGAGTTCTGCTAAAATGGTCACCCATACAACACAACACAAACCCACTGTACCCCCAACCCCCAACCCCCCTTTCTCTGTAACCCCTCCAAACTGTGAGGCAATGGAAAACTCCAAATTGGCTCATTGTGCAGTAGTTTAGCTGTGCAGCACTGTAAAAGCAGTTTATTTACAACAAGCATGCTGTTTTTAAAGTATTTTACTGTAAATACAAAGTTTCTTACCGTATTATTTAAATTCACAGTAATAAAATTCCCACCTTTTCCGTTATTTTCCAAGATGCATTGGTTTTAACAGTAAATACCTGAAAAAATCCAGATAGTTGTGCAGTACTAGTGTTATTTTATCCCAGAATGCAATGTCATTTACAGTATGATCATGTATAACATATAACGAACGGTAAGCCACTGTGAGATTTTAGCTGTACATTAACATCCAAGGTTTACTGTGTAACTAGGAGCAGGCTTCATCATTTTAGTGACAATTTCAGATGGTAGTTAGGCCGCACAAGAAAAACCACATGCAGCAGGCGAAATTCATATTTCAACCTAGGCCAGACGTGTCCAATGCAATATGTCTTCACTTTATCCTCTCATATTAAAATAGAGACTACAGATAATAAGAGGCATCACTGACACTCTGGGTGGATGTTAGAGCGTAGCAGGCCCAGAGCAGCTCTCCCCTGGCCCTCACACTGAATGAGCTGTTATACACAAAAGAGCTTCTATAATTCCTCAAGTACCTGAGAATATCACTCATATTCATAAATTTTCTTATGGTTATGAGTTATGGTCCCGCCGATACAAAGGGCTGTGTGGATCAGATCATGTCAGCCATTCTGGGCTCATTAACAGTTAGATGGCAGCCAAATGCTGCTCCGCGGCTCTGCACATGTTCCAGCTGCCTCTAACTGGGAAGACAAAATATAATAATAACATCAAATGTAGTAATAATAATAGCAATGTACACATTACAGCTGCATCTGACTGGGAAAACTAGATATAACAATAACATCAAATATACTGACAAAATACATGTTACAGCTGGCTCTGACTGAGCAGGAAAAAAATGAGCTAAAATAGAAAAGTATGTGCACAGAAAGCCTAATAACATCAGTATTAGCATGTGTTACTTCATTAACACCATAAAATATAATTAACATTCAAATGGGCATTTTGCAATCTTTCTGGCCTGCTCGCCAAATACAAAACATAATGCAATAAAAAAAAAAACATTTAAAATAAGAAAGTCCACTTACTTAATTTGTTATGGAGATTTCATTACAGGCAAACAGCTTGAGAGAGACTGTGAAGAGTGAAAACTCTGGAAAAAAAAGCCTTAAGAAAAAGACTATTTTTTCCAAAACACACACAATTACAATAAAACAATAGAGGTATATCAATGAATTCACGTTTTTATGATATCTGCAGAAGCTTTAGAAGGCTAAATTTAATTCAAACATTAATAAAAATAATATATTGGCCTATATCTGTAGCCTATATAAAAAAAAAAATCATGTTACATAATTCAGGCTATTTTTTATATTACTGACAGACAAAATAAAAAGTTCAACACACCTATTATTTTTTTCATGCAAACATTTCTCCAAAATCCAAAGCCAATGCAATAAAAATAAAAATAAAAATAAAAATAAAAATAAAAATAAAATTAAAAATAAAAATAAAAATAAAAATAAAAATAAAAATAAAAATAAAAATAAAAATAAAAATAAAAATAAAAATAAAAATAAAAATAAAAATAAAAATAAAAATAAAAATAAAAATAAAAATAAAAATAAAAATAAAAATAAAAATAAAAATAAAAATAAAAATAAAAATAAAAATTTGAAGAAGGAAAAGAAAACGTTGTGTTGCAGATGCTTCAAAAAATTTAAGTAAACCAACATTATTTCCCATTAAGGTTTTGAATAAGAATCCAACTTGCAGCAGACAGTCTGATATTATTAGTTCGGCACGAAGTTCGCCCCTGTTGGCCCATTACTTCGAAAACGCTTAAGACAGCGGCCCATACACAGTCCATCGCCCCGTTTCATCCAAATGATTAACATCCATCTGCATACACAGTAGTTGCGTTTCAAAGCCACAAATCTCAGACCAGTTTGATTTCTCGCCCAGTGGAGCTTCACAGGAAAGATGAGGCTTCCTGCATCTATTTCTTCTGTAATTGTAAAACCACAAGTGGACTGAACACCCATCAGGGTTTGTTTCATTTGTTTTGTTTTACTTTGCTTTCAAAAAAAAAGAAAAAGAAAATTCGGATAGTAGTTCTCCCTTTGGGCCAATAAAGCTCCAGCAGCCTCTTTCTCCTGCTCTTCCGCTCCGTTCTCACGTCAGTTGTTTTGCACACTTCCTATTTTTCAAACGTGGAAACCAACAGCACGAGAGGAGCAGGATGTGTTGCACGCACCGGGGGTCTCGAGCTCACGGGTAAAAAAAATAAAAAATAAACCCAAAAAAAAAGGAGGAGAGGGGTGGGAGATGAGAGATGCGGGAGCGGATGCGTGCGGGATAGAAGAAGCCGCCGCCGACTGTCGTTAAAAGAGCAGAAAGGAAGTCGGAAAAGGAGAGGTGAGGAGAGAAAGAGGATCCAACGCGATGCGGCGCAATAAAAGAATATGACGGCAATAAAAGTTTATTGCGTATACATTTCTGAAGGTTACGAACTAAACGGCTGTAAAGCAAACACACTGAAATAAAGAGAAAGAGGGGGGGGGGGGGGGGGGGGGGCGAAGAAGACTCACAGCCAGTGGAAATATTAGAGGAAAAGTTTCAAATCCCCCAGCATGATAATTTATTGGGTGGTTATAGTGGGAATGATAGGCGCCGGAGACAGAAGAAGAGAGCAAATATTAGTGTTAGGCGTCTTCCAGAGGTATGAGAATGGAGAGAGGCAGTGGGGAAAAGCCCGGGCATGCTGGGAATTTTCAGGATTGGGAGTCTTCTCGTTTGATTTGGTGCTCCAGTTGTGTAGCAGCGTGGAACGGGGACGAGTCTCCTCTCTCTTCTTTCTTTTCAGCTTTGGGAGTTTTAAGGTTTTGCAGCTGTTTGGCCTTATTGGGGTAGTTCTTTTCACCATGGCGCTGTGTGTGTGTGTGTGTGTGTGTGTGTGTGTGTGTGTGTGTGTGTGTGTGTGTGTGTGTGTCTGTCACACACGCTCACACGCACACACTCACAAACCCTAACAACAACAACAACACAAAAACACCAGATAGCAGACCCCGACGTACAGCGTGTGTTGTGGCCGGCTCCGTGCTACTATTCCCGGCTAGGTGCACGGCGGGGCCCGGGCTGGGGAAGAGACATGTCTGGATGATGTTGAACCATATGTGGAAACACGGAGGGACCTTCAAAAGGGGTTTTGCCTCCAGATGTGCTGTCTACGGGTTTAAAACGGGATTTCAACGGGATAGGCTGCTATGTTATTATTTTTTAAATCTCGCGGTATGTCCTTTCTCTGGGCTTTCACCGTTATAGAGGGTCATATTTCCACAGGGGTGAAACTGAGGATCTGGGCTCTAATCTCTTCAGATTGGTAACAACCGCTTTTACAGTCTGTTTACAGCCTGTAATTTAGCAATCTGCTCGAACACACACAAACACACACACACACACACACACACACATACAGGTCCCTAACACATAAAAGCAACGATCATCTGTTGTGATAAAACGAGTTTTTCTGGGTTGAACTGGACGCTTCTTTTCTTATTCTTTTTTTTTAATTAATTGTTTAACAGTTTACAGCGATGACGTCTAAAACGAAAAATGATAACAGAATCAAAGAATCAAAGAGAAGATACAATCAATACAAAACTGTAAATACATCTTAACATGTACAATGTTTTTAAGTGTGTAATTCCATAATTTTTAGACTTCTTTTGTTTAATTCTGTTGCATTTGATCAGTATTCTGTATTTTAAATGCATACAGGCCTATATAGAAACCACTAATTAGTTATTTAAATGTATAGCCTTGCCAGGACATATACACCAGTAATACCCGCACATATCCCTGTTATTAAAATGCTAAATTGTCAGTAACATATAGGCAATTTAACACATTTAGGAAAAAAAAAATATACACCAGTATAGATACAGAGCTATAGCTTCATACAGACTTAGCAGTGTCAGCCTAATGTATTTACTGCAATAACAAGGAAAAGCGCTTGAGATAATATTTAAAAAAAAATATGAGCCTACATTCAATTCAATTTTTCAATTCAATTCAATTCAATTCAATTGTATTTACATAGAAGGAAGGTGATTCAATTTTTGCGGTTATGAAAATAAAAAGGGCCTAACATTTGGAATATTATGAAGCCAATAGCTAACAATATATTGCGTCAGTGCTGTATTGACCCACGCTGTGGCCATTTCTAATCCAGTGTTTTTCTGTATTAAAACTCATTAATTTTGTCAAAAAAGACAATGTTTGGTTTGGATTATTTTCCTTTACATTTCATTTCCATGTGACAGGACTATCTTTATCTAGAAAATCCCAAATCAACCCTCACATCTGGCCTCTAATTACAACTGCTTTATGTTAAAGCAGCTTATATAGGCTTTTGTGCAGACTTATTAGAACTATAAAGGTGCATTTAAGGCCGACTATGTCCCTGTGGCCTTACTGTAACCCGCCGCTTGGTGGCACTCTTGCTCCACCGATAAACAGGCCTCGCCTGAGGCGTCATGCGTTCATGGAAGCTCCTTTCCTAAGGGGAAATTATTTTATTTCTTTCCTTAGTGTATTTAAAGGGGGCATTTTTAAGGAGAAGTGTTGTGATTATGCGTCTTTTTGACTTTGCTTTAGAACATTCTGACATCCGAAGCAGTTTCAGGTCATGTTCACATCGTACGAGGATGAAGAGGAAGGGTTGGGGCCTTGGAAAATAGGCGTGCAGGATACGTATTGGCTTCCAGGAAATGGTTATTTTTCCAAGTGCAAAATTTACACCAAAGGACGTTTGCACCTTATCCCCGTTCCGGCTCTGCTCATGTAGAAGGTGGTTGCGTAATGGGTGGCAGAAAGGTCAAAATGTGAGGGACGTCTTAGGCTGACTTGCAGTGCATGTGAGAGGTCACATAGTTCTGTGTGTGCACGAATCCACTCTTTCCAGATGTTTTAGTCAGTGTAGATTTGACGCAGAGGACGTGACGCAAAAAGACCCAAGGGATGACATCTATGATGTTTCTTCCTCCAAATGCATTATGGTGAGTGTGGAGCCAGTTATTCAAAGTGTCCATGATGATCATTTTGGCCGCTTGTTGTTTGGCCCAAGTGTGTGTGTATTCCGCTGGAATGACCCAACAACACGCTTCCACGGCCTGGCTTTGACAGCGGGGCATCAGGGGGCAGTTCTCCAGGCACACCATGCAGACAACAGATCTCATAAGCAAACACTTTATTGGAAGGGTAAAACACGGCGCAGTGAAGTTTCAGCTAGATCATATTCTGGGCAATAAATAGGAAAAATACTGCTGCAATTACTCCTCGGGAAGTCGGACGTACAATCAGCTGATTTACCACAACCCAGTCTGTAATTCAGGCGGGTGCTGGCAACATTTGGGCCTCTTGTGTCCACGCGGTAAAATCTAGATAAATAAAATTCGGGTAATTACTTTTTTGATTTGGCTGATGTGAGCCGCAATGGACGCGATAACATCCATGTTGGAAATAAATTGAAAGCTCCAAAATAAAAAATAAATAATCTGAAGGATAAATTCTAATTTAGGTCTCACACAGGTGAGACCTGCAGGACCCTCCATCACCCAGCCCTCATATCTGATTGATCAGGATTTCCCAGGCCTGTAGAGCGCACAGAATTTGGGGAAATTATTCTTGATCTAAGTAGAAATAACTCCACAGTTGAGTCTGTTGGGCTAATCGCTGCACTTTAGGCCATTTTACTGTTTTATGGGCTCCGGCGGTTCTACAAGGCCCAGGTTTTACCTTCCCACAACTCATCCTCATTAGAAAAGCCCTCCTTCTCCGTCAGCTTACACTCCGACAAGAAGGACCACAGCCTTATGGAAAACATGGCGAAAAATGACAATTAAAAACCGGGCTGGGATGAGACGTTTACGGCCTACGGTCGCGCAAAGGGCGCGTCGTAAAAAACTCCTTTTTGTTTCTCTGCTGCAAGGACGTAAACAAGCAAGCACTGCCCCTCCGCTTCAGGGAGCTTTATAGTTTGTTAAAGCGTTTACAGCCACTTTCTCCGAGCCTATTACCCTCCCCAGCCCTCCTTACATGTTTATGGAGATCATATTTATAAAAGTATACGATGATCAGAATGCAATCGTGCAGGAGCTCGTCTATTTTCTGACCAGCAGCAGTCAGATTGGAATGGAGGACAAGAAAGGCTGTGACAACTGGTTTGAAAACCTAAATTACATTTATAGGCTGGTACATGTTAAAACCAATACCAATTAGAAAGGAATAGCCATCTCCACTCTCTCTCTCTCCCTTCTCTCTCTCTCTCTCTCTCTCTCTCTCTCTCTCTCTCTCTCTCTC
>NC_048421.1:21798253-21800246 GCF_013103735.1 Etheostoma cragini
AGAGAGAGAGAGAGAGAGAGAGAGAGAGAGAGAGAGAAAAATATGAAACAACTCATTTGCAGAGGAGTAAATCACGGAATACCCGTTTGAGAGCGCGACAGGGCTCCTGCTTACAGCGCTAACACCGGAATTGTGATGCGCACGAGCCCTTCCTCCTCCTATACTTCTCCCTCTTCTTCTCCTTCATCTTCTTTTTCTTCTTCTTCGCTGGAGATTTTATGGAATCGGTGTGATTGTTGTTATTGTTGTTGCGGTGGTTGTGGCTGTTTGCGCTCTGGCTGGCTGCCGTTACCGTTACTTACACCGCTTGTGTGTTGTGGCCGTGAAGTGAAACGCCACAACAACGGTCAGCGACACCGGCGGCAGACCTGCCTCACTCTCTGTCTCTCCCTCCCCTTCGCCTCTGTGTGTGTGTCGGTGTTTCTGTGCCTCAAACCGCACGACAGAAGCAGAAAAAAAGAAAAAACAATTGAAAACCGCGACTCGCTTCCTTCAGTGCCACTCTTGACTCTTCTGAGCCAAACTGAAACAACAATAAACACCAACACAAAAGATGAGTTCATATTTCGTCAACTCGCTCTTCTCCAAATATAAAAGCGGGGACTCGTTACGTCCGAACTACTACGAGTGCGGTTTCGCGCAGGACCTGGCCGGCAGCCGGCCCACCGTGGTCTACGGCCCGGGCTCCGGCGCCACCTTCCAGCACGCTCCGCAGATCCAGGACTTCTATCACCACAGCGCCTCCACGCTGCCCAGCAACCCGTACCAGCAGAGCCCCTGCGCGGTCACATGCCACGGCGAGCCGGGAAACTTCTACGGTTACGACGCCCTGCAGCGGCAGACGCTTTTTGGGGCCCAGGACGCGGATCTGGTCCAGTATAGCGATTGCAAACTGGGAAGCGCGCCGGGGCTCGGCAGCGAGGACGCGGAGGGAACCGAGCAGAGCCCCTCACCGACTCAGCTGTTCCCCTGGATGAGGCCGCAAGGTGAGAAAATGGATAGACTGGCTGCGATGATTATATTCTTATTTTTATATCTTGCGTTGTTTATCGTGCCGAATCCTCCTTCCCTGAAGGTGAGTGACCATGTTAGGAGCAAAGCTGCTTCTCCTCGAGGAAGGGAAGGAAGAGAATGTGGACACACAGTAGGAAACAGTGGAAGAAAGTTGGGAAAGTGATTTTAAAAGCACCAATTTAAGCAGGGTAATTTGAGCTTCCTGCGTTCAAAGCACGTTTATGGTTTTATTGGCAGCACCAAAACTTGTGAATGACTTTAGGGTTTAATTGCCCCGGCCATATACCGAGAGAAAGGACGGGAGGAGCTGGGATAGAGAAAGGGAAAGAAAGCAGTCAAAATAGGCGAGAGATGGTAGGGGGGGGGGGGGGGGGGGGGGGGGGGGTCTTCCTGAGAAACCCCCTCCAAAAACCGAGAAACCCCTGCTTAGAGCAGATGGGAAAGAGTTGGATTTAGTTGTTTCCAGCCGCACAGACTCGTTTTAGACATGCAGCTCTGACCCGGGTTAAACTTTTACTGCCTTTTTTTTTTTGCTTTTACGACTTGCCTGTGGTCTTCGGGATTATATGACTACACGGTGGCCAGTTCCCACAGGGTTAAAGCAAGGATGAGTGCATGTGTGTAGGCTATGCGTGAAGATAGACTCTCTCTCTCTGATGTAGCAGCTTCGCATTGTGGGTGATCTCCAAACACGCTGCCTGTCTTATCCGCTGACCCAAATATCAAATCATCCCATGTTTTTCGTGTGCTTCACATTTCAGCTAGCTTGCTTTTTGGGTCCTGTGTGTGTGTGCGTGTGTGTGCGTGTGTGTATGTGTGTGTGTGTGTGTCTCACAGTCTGATTGCTCCAACATGATCAGATTATAAATCTTACAGGAATGGGATTTCTAAATAACATATTTGCATTACAGAGAATCCAAGATAATAATTGATGGCTTAAACCAACACGACAATAAGACTGATTATGCAAGGAGGCACT
>NC_048421.1:21800480-21804561 GCF_013103735.1 Etheostoma cragini
GAGAGAGAGAGAGAGAGAGAGAGAGAGAGAGAGAGAGTTTATTGCTTCTGTTGTCGGTTGTATTTTTTAAAGTGGGACAGCAGACGGGTTATAGCCTGTGCCGGACTTTTGTGGCTTCATGATTATGATCATAAAATAAAAAAAATAATAAATAAAAATCTCGAGCCGCGTTCTCTTTATCCATATAAGACTTAAACCTGCTATAGCAGTAGTAATAATAATGGCTAATTCACATTTACGCACGTAAGACTGAACACTCTTCCTCTTCAGTGCCTCCCAGCAGTGTGTGTGTGTGTGTGTTGTGTGTGTGTCTGTGTACTTGCGTTGCTCACTGTGTATAGTAGTGTATACATTGAAAGCTTCCTGTTCGTGCGGCCTGTAAATTGTCATACTTTACACCTTTGAAGCCCCTTTTTTTATATTTTCCCAGCCCCTTACTTCGCTGTGTGCGTAACGGCTTGTCAAATCATCCCCAGTTCCAAATAGCCTTCTGCCGGCCACACTCATGGGTGGGGGAAAAAAAAAAGTGATTAGTCTCATGATTAATAGTTTTCAAACAGTATACTTGCGCTTAACAGCGTGCCGGTCCGGGTGCAGCCAGCTCCGATCATCCAGGGGCCGAAAAGTCAAAACAGGAAACGAGGCGTTCATGCCGCTGAAGCCCGAGAACGTTGGATTCGCACACAGCTTTGTGTGCACACGGTTTGGTGGATTATTATCGTTGCTCATCGTGAGGATTTATTAGTTTTAATATATTAAAAAAAAGGCGGAGGGTCTTTTGTGGGTGAAACGGGAGGACGGAGCGCAGCGGTTATCCTCCCCGTTTACCTCGGAAATCCCCCTTTAACGAGGGGGGACGTTTCATAATTTGTACCATAAAGAGGGATTTCGCCTCCTCCACCTTTTTATGTTATAACCAGCTCAAGAGTGGCTCCTATTCATTGAATATGTATTGATATGCTCTTGAGTCCCCAAGCTGGAGGATTAATATCCGAGTTGGATATGAGCCATTTTACGACTGTTACAGAATTCTTGATGAATCCTATACTCTCTGTACTTTCTCTTTGAAAGTAAAAATAGAACCCAGTCTGATTAGGCCGAAGAATGAACGTTATGGCTTCAGTGTCCTTTGCCTCGGCTCTCATTGGCATCTGTTGTCGAGTGGAAAGCTCCTTTCTGCTTCCTCCAAAATGTCAACCGCCGACCGCCATGCATTTGTTTACGGCTCATCTAATTGGCTTTGTAAAGGTTTCATAGGTCTTAAAAATGTTTCACTATCCCGAGACTTGTAAGATTTTCTCAGACCACCAAAGACTATCCCTCTTTGCTGACTCTAAATCAGAAACACGCCAGAGAAATGATACAAATTGTAGGATTTATTCCTCCAAAAGCAGTTAGATCCATCTCAGCTGTGTATGGAATGGGTGTATTTGTACAGTGCAGGTTAAATTCTCAATGCATGTTGCTCAGTCAAAAAAAAACTCCGGATCAAAGCGTCCGTGCTGTCATTTTATCCAGTAAAGTGTTTCACATTTCCCTTAATTCATGACTGGTGACAGCAGTGAATGTGGCGCCTACTTCCCTTTGGTCACCATATAGCACGAAATCACGGCGCCAGCCCTGTGACAGATAACACATACAAACATTTACATCACTTACAAGTCCACTCATTTCCATAAAGAGTCCCTTGTCTGCTTCTTATGGCTGTTTCACCATGAAAACAACAACTCTGTGCCCATATACGGACACTACGTGGAAATCCAATGAGAGCAAGAGAGTTGCAGTACTTAAAAGTAAGAAGCATCCTGCTGGATTTAACTTTGTGGTACATATATAATGGATATTGAAGAGACTTTTCACCCTGTACCTGCAGGCTTTGTATAATGTGATCAGCAGATATACTTATTATAGCAGTAAATATGCTTCCTTTGAAGACATTACCCTGTCCCTTAATTTAATCCAGAAACGTTCCAGTCCTGTAAGAAATACACGTGTATGCGTGTGTGTGTGTGGCCAGATATAATAATTGTATCTAAATTCTGCCATTAGTGGGTTCTATTCTTCCCAGTAACATTAGTTGTAGCGTGGAACAATAACGCAAATTCTGCATAATCTGAATTTCCCTCCAGATCAGTCCATTTTTTTACACTTCAAATCTTTATGATCACTGGTATTTTATACCACAGCACGCGCAGCTCCTTTTTTATGATGCAATAATCAAAGAGGAACACAACCAGTTCGTTGGAGTTATATCACTTACACAAATGTCCTGTGTGTGTAAGCTGTCGGAAGATTAATTGTGCCAGTTTTATTCGCCTTTATGTTATTGAAATATACCATGTAGTTCATTTTGAATTTTTTAAATGACGATTCAAGTTTCACGGTATGCATGCATCATGTGTAATAAAAATGCATTCATAAATGTGTTTATCCCTTCCTTTCTCAGAATTGAAAATCAACACTTTTCTTGACGCTTTCTATCAGTTTGTTTTGACTTTTTCTCACGTTTTTGTCCATTTTTTCAACACTTTTGACGTGTTTTTCACTTTTTTCAACTAGTTTTACAGTTATTTTTGGATTTTTTTATTCAATCAACCTCCTTTATAAGAAATTATTCCTATGTTTGAGTTATAAAAGCAAAAATTAGGAATTTTCCAGACTAAAATTAAAGGAATGCAAGCATTTAAATGAAGTAATTACCATATAATAATCATAATAGTATCATCCAGTGAATATTTGAAATAAAAGAGCTTGCAAGGGCATCAGGCCTGTTCTCTTTTTCATAAAATACATTGATTCTATTTCACATTTTATGAATTAACACAAAGTCATAACCCTTTTTGTGCAATGCTTGTCCAACTTGTGTGCAGTAAACGCAACATCTGACCTTGCGCGTGTATTACATGTTATTAGTTGTAGCCTATACAGAGAAACGGAAAACAGCAGAGTGACTGATAACCTGCTGGTTTGAAAATATCATGTCTCTACCTGCACTTTACATTATTAGCACCATTTCTAATTAAAAGTCTTCCTCCGTTCCTTGGTCTCTGTCTCTGATCTTTACGGGGAGGGATCCACTTTCCCTTTTAAAAGTGTGTATGATGTATTTATGGCATAACATATTCATGTGCACTTCTGTAAGTGTTCAGTTCCTTATCGTTATGTAATTGTTGCAGAATTTGTGTTTTTGTTCTTGGACTCATGTTTAAAGCGTAGGCTCGCAAGATTAGTGTGTGTGTGTGTGTGTGTGTGTGTGTGTGTGTGTGTGTGTGTGTGTGTGTGTGTGTGTGTGTGTGTGTGTGTGTGTGTATGTGTAGACAGAGAGGTCATCCTTTCTGTTGGAAAGTCATTTTAGAATCACTCTAGCACCATATACTGTATATATAGATTTTTTTTTTAGATATTTAGTTTTTTCTTTTTCACATGTCGCATTCTAAAATAAAGGACATCAGCAATTTGACACGAAAACATCCCATGTTGAGTGAGGAACTCAATGTAAATTTTAATTCAATATCAAAAGTAATTTCTCCTCAAATTAATGAAATGAGCCAAATAAAACCAAACAAGTTCTACATTTTCAAATAGTCTGACTTCTGAACAAGGCTTCCAGCATCACGATATCAATTACTCAATGAATCAATGCGTTGATTATCGTCGATCGATTCATGACGTCAGACGGTTAATTTGTCATCAATGAATTGTTCATTATTCAAAAGACATGTCACACAACAGTTTCTTTCATATGATCTTTTTTGGGCTGTATCATCATATATCGACTCTGGGTTTGGGACTCTCTATTGGACCAAAACATAGTTGTCCCGTTGGGTCTTTTGGAACTCTTTCTTTTAAAATAATTAATCAGATTGACAACGGCGCCCTCACTATAGCTACATAAGCAAAAGTTGTAATATTTCAGTCAATTTGGTCTATGTTATTGTATTGTTTAATTGACATGTTTTTCCTCAACATGTCATAACAAGCCACACATGAATAGTCTATCTATAGCCTTTAATCCCCTATGTTAGGTTGGTTTTCATGTAAGGGGCCATGGTGGTATAGTTTTGACACTGATAATGTCCCC
>NC_048421.1:21804661-21832023 GCF_013103735.1 Etheostoma cragini
GGGGGGGGGTCTTAATTGAGGCCATTGGACTGCTCCGCTTTCTCCACAATTTAATTGATGGAAAGGAACTTGAGTCTCCAAAATGGCGAGTGGTGGGCCGGACGGACTGGAGGGGCCTCGCGCCTCTGTCTGCTGACTGTAAAAAAAAGAAGAAGAAGAAAAAAAATGAATGAAGAAAGAAAGTGAACTTTAAAAAAAGAAGAAAAAATACATGAGAAAACGTGAGGCGGGTTGGATCCATCCAAGTCAAATAAACATAGTCTACTCTAGTGTTTAAAAAGAAAAAAAACAAGAAAAAAAAACTGAGTCAAATGATAGCTTCCTTTCTTTGTGGAACAATTATCGTGGAAACATTTCTATATTGTTAGAAGTTTATCATTAACAATTTTATCTTTGGCAGCTGTATAGTTTTTAAGTTAAAAAATGATGATGGTGCACTTTTTACTGTACTTCTCACTTCTATGTTGTTGTTGTGGCAATGATTGATTGATTGATTGATTGATGATGATGATGATGATGATGATGACGACGTAGCAATTAACGAAATTTCCAACAACATGAAACTGCCTATTTATGCCGTTTTAGTAGATCGGGTCTCTTTTTTACACACTCTAATTGTCGTTTTAGTTCGTTTTTTGGTCGTTGGTGTTTGTTTTATGTTGTCTTCCTTTTCTCTTTTTGGGTAAAAAGCATGCGCACAGTGCAGATTAAAAAAGAGAACATTCATAAAAATAAAAAAAACAAGGAAAAATGTAATAAACTTGTTGCGTTCTGCATTTAATGTGAAGTGTCTGTTACTTGTGGTTCCTAGAGTCTCTAGAAGTAGAATGGGAGCCAGAGCCTTCATCTATCAGGCTCCTCTCTTGTGGAACCAGCTCCTGGTCTGGGTTTTGAGGGCCGTAAACCATCACCACATTCAGCCAGACCTGCCTTAACCTTTCTCTTCATAGTAGTAGTATCAGATTAATTTACCATATAATCAACGATATAATCAATGTGGAGGGAGGCAGGCCTGTACAGCCTGATCCCGCAGGGGAGAGTTCTAGCCTGACCATCCGCTGATCCTCTCCTTGACTTGCCTTTCTTAATTATGACTGTCGGGGGACTTCCTTTGACACACTGAGAGTCTCTCTCCTTTATCTTTCCATCTGTGTGCATCCATGTCCCAGAAATGCTTGTTACTAACCTAGCTCCGGGGAGAGTCCTTATGTCTTTTTTCACCCAGCATGGTACCTTGGATTAGGGTGGCAGCTAAATCATGGTGGCAGCTGTGCCGATGATCCTGCTCCACACCCTGCTATGCACCCTGCTACGCTCTGCTGTGCCCTGTTATACCAACAAATACTATTTCTGGTCATTGTTCCATTATCTTTATTGGGACTACTATTGCCATTGTTCATCAGACCCCCAACCGGCACCGTCAGACACCACCTACCAAGAGCCCTTGCCTCCTTGCTCTTGGAGAAATTACTAGAATTGTTGTAAAGTGTAAATTATAGAGTGTGGTCTAGACCTACTCTATCTGTAAAGTGTCCTTAGATAACATTTGTTTGATACTACATTCTATGATTTGATACTATACATAAAATAGAACTGAATTGAGTTGAATAATTAAAAACATTATTCAAAAGAAATGCTATAGGAGTTGCTTCCATCTTTCATTTCTATATTACTTTGTCCACCCTTTCTTCCCTTCCTAACTCTTGTTTCTTCCCTTTGTCTTCTCCTCCTCTCTTTTCACATCTCTCATTCACTTCCTCTCTTTTCCCTCTGTCAGCCCCCAGACTGATAAAACCGTTCAGTTCACGAGGCCAACCATTTAAGCCTCGACTCGGAAATCTCCTCTTAAAACAACACACACACACACACACAAAATCCACATCCTATCCAAACATGCCTTTATTTATGGCCTGGTCCTCCACCTCCACTTACATTATTCCAGCCTCACTATTACGCTGCCTTCCATCATCATCACGATGACGACTTGAGTTCGGATTGTTTCCATCTGGGAAGATCAAACACACTGAGCATGCATGTTTATCCATGCATATTTATCTTCATACACTGAACTTCACCTTGTTATTCAGACAGTAGAAGGGTGTTATCAAAGTGCCAAATATTGGTCTGATCACGTTCCAGGAAACAGATGTATTGTTTTTTTGTTGAAAGCTACAGGAAATCAAACACAGCCCGTGTACTTTTGCATGTTAGGGCAGAGGCTGCAGACTTTACAGAGGCTGTGCACACCAACAATAAGCTAAGAGTCCACATTAATGCAGTCCGGTTTCATTTTTACATTGCTCTTGTGGGCCTTTCCAACTTTTTGTTGTCATATTGACACTTTAGCCCACTCTAGTCAAATGAGTAACTTCCACGAAGCCTAAGGCCTCACCAAAGATTTAAGAAATGAGCAAAATATTAGCAACATCAATACCAAGATATCATAACGTTGCTCCATAGTGTGGGTCAAATTCCAAAAACACTTTATGTCTGATCTGATGACATCATCAGGGTTATTTTAGACTGTTTTCATAATGAGTAAAGGAGTGCCACTTTAGGTTGTACAATTCATTATGGCTTGGTTTGGTGCATTAATAACACATATGGATAACATATAACAAATACTTTTCAGGGATAGCACCAGGAAGTCCTGGATGTATTTTCATTGCTGTCCACCAATCTTTATCAAGACAGAGACATGCATTCAATGTCTGACATTGAAACTCCAAGTTGTCAAATCTGCTCATGGCCAAAAAAAAAGTCAACAACAGGGCAGCTTTGTTATGTGCATGTACAGGGTAAATGTCCCTAAACGGGCTGGTGTTATATGTTGAAACCCCACCTGGCCCTAGGTTATCGGCACAAATTTGACACAGGTGGTGTAAACAATAATGTGATAATGAACCAGGTAAAACTTGATTCTAAAAGACTAAGCCCCAAGGTGAAGACCTTGGCAAAACCTACTATTGTTTATGACATATTCTGACAAATTTCATTCAAACAAAGGACCAAAAGCCAATTAAACCTGGAAGGGTGCTCCAGGCCTGTGGTTGGTAACTTTAGATCAATGTCTTCAGAGTTGACAAACTCACAGCTTACAGTATCTTGTTCTTTATTCTCTGCTGCATATTGATCAACGTGTTTTTAACAACTTTACGTATGCTGTCTAACATCTGTTCTATGTAAAAGCCAAAACTGGGAGACTTTTTTCACATCACATCTGCTCTGTCAGATGAGAACAAACGTCTGGCGTCTAGTGAAGTGGACATGTGATGTGAGTCCAACGTCCTTTGTTCCAATGAGTTAACAACAGGGACATGACACTTGCCCTTATGGAAAGGTAAACGACGTTGTGGTCCTGTGAGGACAAGTTGTTTTACACACATCCAAGCGTTACCTTTCCGGTATGCAACAAACATGGCCTATATTTAAAAGACCTTGATAAGAAAAGCATCAAAGTAGAGTTTATGCAAATCAAGCACCTATATTAAAGCCCCACACTGTTCCTTTAGTGTGTGTGTGTGTGGCTTAAACAACTAACTTTTTCTTTCTAATTCTTCAATTGGCTCACATCTTGCCTGTTGAGGTCAAATCAAGACTTTCACGCATGTGTAACTTTGGCCTGTTAAACATTCAGCACAGAGATTGCATCCTACTGTGTGTGGTAAGTGTGTGTGGGGGGGTTAGGGTTACATCACAGGTACGGTTCAACTGAGACCCAAGCACCTGCGCGCCAGGTGAGTTCCCTCTGTCAGCCTGGGGGGGGGGGGAAATCCAGTGCCAAATCATAAAGGCGCGTGTGATTTATCTTAATTGGCCTGGAGTGTGGAGACAAGCCGGCAGTTAACCATCAGTCCAATTATAAAATATTCTTCTTGTTCTTCTCTTGCAGGAAATTGTCATTTCTTGTGTTTCTTCTTGTTTCTAATACAGGGTTCTAGTGCTGTTTGCCTAGCCTGCAGCTGTAATATTTCAAGACACCCTGGTAAGAAATATGAACCTGTAACTTGTTGTGATTGGATTATTAGCTGAATTAAAGTGGAGTGGGGCCTCTTGTAGCCGCAGTGGTTGCAATATTTCATAGTGAGCCTTATTGCACAGTGATTTGCCCGCTTCTACGTCACCCTCTTGTGTAATGCTGGGTATTCTGTTTTCATCCCTGCAGTGACCAGTCAGCTGCGACACCCTGTACAGTGGGAGCATCACAACAGCCTGATCTGTTCTGCTGTGTGGGACCTTTTCTTCTGCATGCGTGGGTCTCTACAAGGTATGCTGGGATGGGACGTTTGTCGAAAACAGGGGAAAATCCATCTTCTCTTTTAGTCTTGTCTGCGACTTTTGCGCGTGCCTCGAAGCAATCCATTCCAAGTCCAATCAATAGCCCATCTAATGGTGTTTTCCGCCTTTTGCGCACGAGTTAACCCGCTCCAAACCCAGCATGTAGGACAGTAAAGATTTAAGTGTGAGCTCCATGTTTGTCAGCATCAGCCGTTTTGTTACCCAGTTCTAAGTGCGCTCAGTGATTGGTGGACACGTTCCAAGCTGCTAAGTATTGATTGTCTAAGGTAGATTGTAGTGTATACTCCGTGTATGTGTGTTTGGAGGAAGGGGGGGGGGGGGGCGGCAGCGGTCACTGTGTGTTGCATTCTACCATTATAGCCTAATATTGCATCCAGGGGGGGAACCCCGGCGGCCATTGGGCATCTTGACATCACATGGACCCGAGGTCACGTGGTCCGCGAGACAGAGGGAGGGGAGGAAGAAAGTGGGGTGGGATGATTTTTGTGTGTGTGTAAATCTAGACAGTAATGCCCCGCCGATAATTCACGGTGCCTCGTAAAAAGTCGACATTAAATCGCCCCGGGCCTACAAATCACCGGCGCCAAATTATGAGTTCACTTGACTTCGCCAACGCGCTGTTTTCCAAATACCAGCGAGCCGCCGCGAGCTGCTCCGCCCGGCTCTTCACAGATTCTCCAACTTCTCCCTTCCCGACTTCCTCTGCTGCTGCTCCTGCCGTGTCTTCTTCGTGCGCCCTCGCGTCCAGCGGACACCACCTCCATGTCTCCAGTGGGAGAGGCGGCGGAGAGCTCCCTCTCCCTCCCTCCTCCTTTTCTTCATCTCATTCCTCCTCGTTCCCCCCCTCTCCTACTTCCTCATCGCTCTGCGTGTCTCTATCGGGACTGAGCAGCAGCAGCAGCGGGAGTATCGAACCCTGCGCTCAGCCTGAAGTGTGCACAAGAGGGTCTTTTAGCGCGCCAGGAGCCGGGCAGATGTGGTCCTCTCTGCAGGGATCCGCCACGGAGCGGTTCCCCGGTAGACTCCAGCTGCTGACTAGGCTCCCTGAGCCGGCCTGCAGGAGGCAGACTTGCCCAGAACAGCCGGAACGGCGGCAGTTAGAGGAACTGCGGATTTACCCCTGGATGAGAAGCTCAGGTGAGGGAAGAGATGAGGTGGAAGTGAAGTCATGAGGGGGATGAGAAATGTGTGAGGCCTCTCAGGTGAATTAGAGAGAGAGGTAAGGGAGGGGGGGACTGGATGACGATGTTTATATTAATAAGTTGAGAAAAGAAAAGAGGGATGGAGGCAGGGGTGGGAGGTGGTGGCGTGTGCATCAAAGAGAAAGATGGGGGGTGGGGTATTAGCTCGAGCCAATAATCACGTTAAACGCTCTTTAAACTGTTGGCCCGGTTGCGCAGCGGCCACTGCCGGTAGCTGAACTATGCCTGTCTGTGTCTTCTCTCTCTCTCTGTGCAGATCTTTTATGGCTCTGCGACCTCCACGAAACATAATTTAAGACGTGGTGAATATTCATTAGCTGATATTGTATTTCAGGAGAGGACAGGGGACCGCTGGAGTATCCCAGATTATCCCAAATTGTGACGAAATCCTCCAGAAAAAAAAAAGTCTCCTTCCCATCCTGACGCCGATGGTTATCGCTCATATTCGGTGTTCAGTGCTCAGCCTCTCTGTCCTGATAGTCTTGTGTTTCTGACTTGTGTTTCAGCTCTGACTGGCCCACTGAACGCCCATTGTGCTATTGTACTGTCACCACAATCCGCTAATACTACACTATAAATTAGCAGATGGGTTTGATCTCTGAATGCCTGCCCTTTCCCCCGGTTGTAAAGCGGCTTTGTGCGGCAGCAGCAGCGGCGGCTTGGCGCTGAATGGATGCGGGGCCTCGGAGCCTCGAGTCACAACAACCACAACCACACACACACACAGAAACACACACACCACAAAGAACATTTTCTTGCCTTAAAATACTGAATGGTAGCGCGTAAAACTGTGAAAAATGGGGTTTGTTAGTGCGCAAAATGGACATTATGGATCACGATATGTTGCATTAAAAAACAGCAGCTTTTTTAAATATATAGTATATGTGCGTAAATCTGGTTAATCCCACGTTTTTTCTTCCAATTCAATGATGTTCTTTGTTTCTATCGAACAGACCTCCCACACACACACACACACACACACACACACACACACACACACACACTACAGAGCTCAGTCTAGTTCATGACAGTTATGCTGAGACTTTGTGATAAAAATGGAGAAAATAATGAAACTTGCTTCGTGAAATTAGACGTATTTGACTTGTTTCTGTTCATATCAAACTAATTCGTCGGGGTGTGCTTTGAAAACTAGAGTTGAGAAGGCAACACATAGCCTATTATGAACTATTAATACAATTTTACACAGTGAAATAAAATGAAAGCTACGTTTTCATGACCTTGATATGAGGAAATCTTATTTTAAAGTTATGAAAAGATAATCGTATGTTGACAATGTTCAGATACATTTCATCACACGGAATAAAATGAAATAAAATGAGATACACAGTGGAAGGATAACAAATGATTTTTATTACAGGAACGTAGACGCACAGACACACACTGGAGGAAGAGAAGAACGTATGTGTGTGTGTGTGTGGGGGGGGGGGGGGGGGGGGGGGGGGGGGGGGGGGGGGGGTTGAAGGGGTCGATCCAGCCAGCCGTAATGAATTTATAGATTTTAATTTAGATCCGATTCCAGTCTGAGGCTTGGAAGAGAAAAAAAAAAGTCCCGGATGTTCCCGTTAACAGCGACGGATGAGCCAAACGCACGAGCGCTTATTAAAGAAGGTTTTACATGGACGCGCACGTGCGCGGTTAGATAGCAAACCATATAACATACTTACATACGTGTGTGTGTGTATGTGTGTGTGTGTGTGTGTGTGTTAGAGAGAGATAGTTAGAGAGAGCAAAATACACTCACTTCTTGTTGATTAGCAGAAAATTCCAACTCGAGCTCCAGCGCCAACAAATCACAGCCGATAGCGCGAGAGCAGGCGAAATATTACCAACACACACACACACACACACACACACACACACACACTGCATAGAATTACCTCCCTATGCAGCATTAAGGAAGTGTCACCCTGATAAGCGCACCCACTTACACGTACTCAATCGCGCGCACACTCCCACGCTGCTGACACTCAGTCACACACACATACTGACCGCTGCCTTCCATAAAACTGTGGTGCATGTAAAATAGCCACATACAAAATCGCAGCAGCTGATATGAGTTGTGTTTGAGTTCACTTAATTCAGAGGATTGTGGGCTTTGGAAAGATATTTCAATATAAAATATGTCAATGTTAAAGAGAGCCACAAATACAACCTAACAGAGAATTATGTGTTTTGTAAATCTTTATTTTTTATTTTCCTTTCCCTCTCTCTACCGTAAATCAGTAGCTTACTCTTTGAAAATGTTTTAGACATGGTTTCATCACATGAATAAGAAATGAATTCAATTAAACAAAGGGGTCATTGGAAATGTCTCAATATAAATATGTAACACAGCACATAAAAAAGAGGTTTCTCTGCTATGTATTTTTAAGATAGAAAAATAATTTAATTAGATGCAGGAATTCAGAAAATAAAAGAAGCGAGAAAATACTGTGTGTGTGTGTGTGTGTGTGCAAGCAAGTTTGACCACATCTTGAATTTTGGAAATTCTCCCCCTCCCCCTCCCCATTTTAGATGAATATATCTAAAGTTTTATTATAAAGCCTGAAATATATTTATATTATATAATTGTGGGTTTAGATGCTGTTTCAAAGCCATCATGTGGATGCTTTTTTAATCAGATTTTATCTGTTATGAATCAGAACTACATAGGTATAAATATGTTGCAAAACTAATATATGTTGTAATAAAAAAAGGAAATACAGTATATTCCCAAAAATGAAGGCCTTCAATACTCAATATCCAGCCCTTTGTTTTATTCTTTAATACATATATTGATTTGGGGGTCTTAAAGTTAGCACAAAGCTATAGGTTATCAGCCTGTAAAATACCCAAAATGAGAGTATAAACTCCTCATATAACTTTATAAAACCCCAAATTCCCACAGAAATACTAAGGACATGACTATGAAAACTATGAAAATCAATATCAAAGGGAATCCATTTTCTTTCTTTAGCTCATTCACACCCAGAAAACAGACAGTCGGAGGCCCAAAATTTATTTTAACAAAGATTTATGCCACACATTGGGAAAAATGTGCTGGTCTAATCCTGTTTTTATTCATTTATTTATTCTTTTTTTGTCTCATAGTCTTCTCCTAAACAGAGCTCAGCTGCCGTGGCATGCGCTTATTGAAGAAGATAACTTATTTAGAGTAAAAAGGTGTCCGTCACTCTGTATTTCCTGTGTTTCTACCCTCTCATCTCTTCACTGTTTGGTCCGGTGAGGATTCCAACCGAAATTCTTCCATCACACATTCACGAGCCTTCACTAAACACCAGCCAATGCCGTTAAAGTACGCACACACAGCCACGAAGCCCAGGGTGATTGCTCTTTGCTGCATTGTGAGTCCGAGTCCATTAAAATGCCCCATAGTAGAAATGCACAAACCACAAACTTAAAGGTGTGTTGTATCTGTTTTGTGAAGAGTTTGAGGGTTTCAAATATAAAAAGTCCAAACTTCAACCCTTACCCCCAATGGCACCGTCACTGACTCATCCCTGTGATTGAGCACAGGAGTTTTCTCTGGCAGAGCGAGAGAGAGAAAGAGAGAGTGGCCGGCAGCTGACCTCTGAGCTGTGAAACTGTGACCCAGTTTCTCCTTAACCTTCAGGCGCTGCGTGACCTTTGAAGACAGAAGGTCAGCGTGGTTCCTGTGCTCATGCTCAGCACGGACGCATGCACATTTCACATGAGGGGCAATGGATGTCTTTCTTTTTCCGTCTGTCAACTTGGTAGTGGTCTAACGCAGCCATTCCCACCCAGGGCTGGGCCCACGTGGACCCTAGGGAGGACTTCTGCAGTGGCCACGGGGTACATGGAAAGATAGTATTCATAATTTGAATAAATTGAAAGTATGATTTCATTGAAAGAGCATATAGCTACATTGTAACATGAATTAGCCAGCAACCGGTTAAATAACTAAAACTAATGGCGTGACCCTCGTGTTGTCTTCTCGTCAAAACTGAAAATCAACACTTTTCTTGATGCGTTTTATTGACATTTTTAACATTTTGTTACGTTTTTTTCCTTTTTTTCAACACTTTTGGCGCTTTTTACAATGTTTGTCACTTTATTTGATGTTTTCAACACTACATAACACTAACTTGTTCACTTTTTCAGTTATTTTTGGAGTTTATGGTCAACAAAATCTCATCTCATCTCACAAAATCTCATTTATATGACATTGTACCTAATGTTTGAGTTAGAAAAGCAGAAATTAGGAATTATTTAGACTGAAATTAAAGGATTGTATGTTAATGGATAATCACAGACTGGAATATGTCAACTTTTACTCAATACTATTTCAAAACCATTCAGTCTTTTTCAAATAAATATAAGATTAATGAAAATAGAGACTTGTACTTGCCAAAGAGTATTGTGTGGAATCCATCATGTTATTTTGGGTAAAAAGAACATTGATATAGGAAAATGGGTCAATTTGTCCCAAGGACAACACAAGGGTTAAAGTAAGGTGATCGTGAATTAAAAACACAAGTCCATCTGACAGGACTGAGGGGGTACCTCAGACCAAAAAGGTTGGGACATGCCTGACTCGCAGCATGGCTCTATTTCTGTTCTTGTTATTTATTCAAGGAAACTGCTACAGGAAGTCTCTCCGGAGTCACATGGTACACTCTTTTCCACCTTAAATTCCCCTTTTAATTATGCAGTAGACTCAAACCTGTGTACATCTCCTTTAAGTCTGTGGAGTAAATATTGAGACAGACGGCTGCTGGACTAACAGTGTAACCACATCTTTAAGGTGTTTACAAAGCCACACTTCAAATGGGTTTGCCAGGAAATGGAGGTGGCGGCACGTGGCTAGCAGGTTTGGATTAAGACTAACGCCAAGGTACAAACTGGCAACAGGCACAGAGGTCAAAAATCAAACAAGGCTGTTATACCCTGTGATAAAACCATGAAAGAAAATAGTTTATATTTTATTTCACATTTTTCAATTTTTTTAATGTGTTTAAATATCTTTTAATGATTTTAATGACTCAATGTTATGTTGTTTTAATTTTACATATTATATTAGAATTTTAAATGTTTAATTTTTAATTTTTATTTTTTATTTTTTTTATTTTTTTTTATTATAATTTTTTTTTATTTTTGTTACATTTAAAAAAAAATTAAAATTGTATAAATGTAGGATTTCAATTTTAATTTTTTTTAATTTTTAGAAATGTAATAAAAACTGATAGTAGTGAGTAATGCATCCAAAGTAAACCCTTTAAAACTCAGAAAAAGTCTAATAGTTCAGTAGTCACACTAGTAGCGACACTTGCATCACCTGATAGAGGTCACATTTTCCAAAATGTTGGTCCTAGCTCACTGTGTGTGGATATGTTGGCAAACTTTCAGAGTATAACTTCCTTTGAGCTCCATTCATCAAATTTTTGAGGCAAGTAAAATGCCAATTTTTTGAAGGACAGTATAGAATGATAAGTCCAATTTTCCTACTGTTTTAAATAATAAAAAAAGAAATTAAAAAAGGCTGGAGCATGTAAGTGGAATGTTTGAGGCTGTAAATTGAATGAATCCGCAAAGATGAACCCAGAAAGCCTTTATTTGATTTTTGAAGGGGAAAAAAATATCTTAAAAAAAAAAAAGTTAAACATTGAAGCCAAGTCGAGTCAAAATTATGACCTAGGTCAAAAGTTGCACAACTAAGTCAGAAGAGTATAAACTTAAAAACTTGACTTTTAAAATAGTGGATGCTAGTAAAAAGACAAAAAAAACAGCAAAATAGTAGCAAAAAATAAGAGCATAAGCATAAATTAAGAGCAAAATAGTTCACATAACTTTAACCCTCTTGTTGTCCTCAGGTCAAATTTGACCTTTTATTTTTTTAAAGAAGCTAAATCTGGGTTTCTTTTAAGCAAATTTCCTAAAAATAACACAGATCAGTTCCCTACTCTTCATTGATTTTGGGTTTTGTATTCAATTTTATAGCATTTATTTTTTTTAACTATTGACTTGGTTTTAAAACAGTATCTTGCATGACTTAACTTCATGCGGTCCTAAGATCTTAACTATTAGTCACAATAATTCATAATTTCATCATTTTAACTCAAAAGTTGGGTGTAATTTCACATTAAGCATGCTCGTTGACCATTAGTTCCCAAAAAAGTGTTAAACTGGTGTTAATAAGTTGGTGTTATTGAGTGAAAAAAGCCATATTTACGGGAAATACTTTATTATTTCACCAAAAAAAGAATTCATGGTTACAACATGCATGATTAATCTGTAACACACGACTTTCCTTGAGCAGGGAGACTAACTTAGACTTGCGCCATGCAGGTGCCGACAGACGGCGCGGGCGGCAGACGTACACGCGCCACCAGACGCTCGAGCTGGAGAAGGAGTTCCACTTCAACCGGTACCTCACGCGGCGGCGGCGGATCGAGATCGCGCACGCGCTCTGTCTCACGGAACGGCAGATCAAGATCTGGTTCCAGAACCGGAGGATGAAGTGGAAGAAGGAGAACAGGCTGACTGAGAGCGGCTCCCCAACGGCACCGCTACCGCCACCCGAGGAGGAGGAGGAAGAGGAAGAGGAGGAAGAGGAGTGATAACAATGACTACTAGACACTTTAACACATCCTAACACTTGTTTTTTTAACTCCTCATCTCAGATATCATTCTTAACGTTTTAGGGAAATGAAATAAAAAGTGATGTTTTCTGTTTTATGAGCATTCCATGCGTAAAGGAGACCGGTAGTTGGAACATGTCGGTCTTTATTTTGGAGCTCTTTTACGCCTGCGCGTTCAAAATGTGAAACTAATTACATATACCACCTATTAATTTGTTTAGCTGTTACCCAAACTTAAAAATCAAGGTTTACTCTCAAACACGACGAGGATGTTTCCTTTGACCCCATAGTCCGGGTTAGTAGTACCACATACCCTGGGGTCAAATGTAACATGATGAAATCAGGATTTTAACCAACACTTGATATTAATACTTCCATTGAACATTTTCATGACTTTTAAATATAATATTTGTGTGTGTGTTTGTGGGTTGAGAGCCACAGCTCCGTCCATCTTTCTTTATCCAAGTCCGACATGTAAAAAAAAAAGCAAATAAGGTGCTCGGGGTAACATTTCGTAACCCAGACTTGTGTCCCAGCTAACTAAAAGCTAAATTAAAACATTGTTTTTCATAGGAAAGCTTTAATAGAACATGTAAGGGGAGGGGGGGGGGGGGATCTCCATAACTGGGAGCGCGCTCTACCAGGTAAGCCACCCAGGCGCCCTTCTAAGCCTCTTCTAAGCACTAAATGCTTGCTCTTGGGGGTCTTGTTGGGTTTTTGTGAATTATAAGTTGTGGTCTAGACCTTCTAGAGCTGTAAAGTGGCATCAAATAACTCTTATGATTTGATACAATAAATAAAATTGAATTGAAGTGAAGCTATCTTGTGATTTCTGTGCATACAAAGCTGAGCGTTGGTGTTAAAAATGGCTCCAGGGAAGCAGATGGGAGTGGAATCATTCAGTTATTTAAACCTCATACCTAACCTGCTCCATTCAGGGCTGTCCCTAAAGATATAAAAACCCACCAACAAAGCTCAGCACAAAAGCGTTCCCAAAAAAGGACATTTTTCTATTATTAATTTAACTTTCTGTAAATCTCATCTTGCAGGTCTTAATGGTGTTTCTAGCTATGGCATGTAATTCTGGTGGCAAGTTCCAAGTGTTCCCTTTTCATTTAATGAGTTTGATTCCAAGCCCTGTTATTGAAGAAATTACCTCAATAGTTATCAGTTTGCACCTGTGTTTTCTGTGGGTTTGATCCTGTCCCTATTCGGTTATATTTTTTTATATTATAATTATAAGGTGGCTAACCCAAAGATACACAGGGTATACTGAAGGTCCACTGAGTTCAATGGAGGGATAGCCTGTGACCCAATAACTTCCTGTCAGTTATGTGTTGTACATGAAGTCTTGATGTCTTGAAACAATGATATGCTTTTTTTTTTTAAATAGCTATGGGCTGTCTTTACTTTCTGTTTTTGAAACTGTGTTTTCATGTTGCCTGAGACATACAATGTACTCAAAAATAAAAACGTCAACTGCAATGAGTGTGTTGTCACATATTATAACATATGTCTCCCTTTCATCAGGAAGTATTCCTAGATAGCAGCTATTTAGGATTGTAATGTTGTGGTTCTATTGGAATATGAAACTACTTCATGGCATTAACCTAAACAGACTAATAGAACCACTGTTACACTGTCAATAAGAATAATATAGACAATAATAGGTCATCAGTAAAGATCTGAGACAATAACTTCAACACGTGGTCCAGTAAATCTGGATTATGGAGCCAGCACTCCACACTTCGACAGCACTTATTTCTTCCAATCATGCTTCTATTACAATGTGGGAATAAGTAGCTGTTAGATGAAAAATTCTGTCTGCAACAGAAAAAAAGCAAAATTACTAGAGAAAATCGCTGTGAGTGTTGGTCACGTTTCTAACTAATGTGTTGGCACACATTTCAGCCCATACAGTTTTCTGATGTGCATATCATTTCATGTATAAACAGTGTATCATCTAACATGTAAAATCTGATGTAAAAATACAACATACACATGTGTTTTTAAAATTTTGAAGGAGTACTTGGCCTTTCCAGGTATTTTTCGACTCCAATAGTGATTGTTTGTGTGTGTGCCAGCAGCAGCTGGAGAAGCACGCTCCCATGAGAACACAAGATTGCACACACTGCAGCAGCCGAGGCTTTTATTAAGTTCTGATAGGTTTCACTTTGAGTTGAGAGTGTAATAATGACTGTCACTGGTTATTTACTGCAGTAATGAGTGCCAATGCGCTTTTATAAATACCCTCACCTTGTTTGCAGGTGTAAATATATTAAAGGGCCACTGTTACAGCTATTAGCTCAATAACATTCAAACTTCCAGTATTTACAATAACATCCTAATTTAACAGTGGTGCAATTCGGGCTTGAGCTCCCATCCTTACCCTAAAAAATATGTATTTATATCTATATTTACATGGCCTAAATATAAACAACATCACATCTGTGAGTTTCGTAATTAACATGTGCAACACACATCTGGAACATGAAATGGAGGTATTAGATTATAGGCTTATTTCCTAATATTTTTAGGCCATGTCTGACACTAAAAGTATCAGAAAGATGAAGAATTTTGACACTTACATTTTTTTTATATACATATAGCTCAATTCTCATATTAGGAGCAAGAGATGCGGTTGAAAGCACCATATCTTTGTTAGAATAAAAAACACAGGCCTATTACTTTTCTTAAAATGTATGCGTAATTGCATTTATTTAGTCAGTTAGACAGCGCATTGGGAAATAGCTGATGCTTAACACGTTGTAACGAAGACTGAAAACATAAAAAGCAATCATTTTACTTCATTGCCTGAAAGTGTTACACACATTGCACTGACTGTACCAACACATGACACCGAAAAGCCCGTGGACTTATTCTTCTCCATCACCAGTTCGATACAGAAAAACGTAAATCTACATGGAGCTGATATGATCATGTGACTAACCTGACTGATATAGTGCCCAAATATTTCCTCCAAAGAACAAAAAAAGCAGATGTTTGCATTAATAACAGAACAAAGTCACATTTAAAACACAAAGTATAATAATACAACTCGTTCATACAACTCGTTTGTTTTCGAAGTAAAGGTGTTCTGACTTCTTTTGAAGGGCATATATTAATAATTCAGGCATATTTGAAGATTTCTTGATGTCTGTGTGGTTTAAAACAAGAGCAAAGGATTTGTTTGAAAGCTATTCCTACTCCTTTCAGACCGAGAGACACCCGTACTCCAGCTCACTGCAAAACCTGCTGATGTGGGGGCAGTTTCTCCCATTTTTACCTCATACTTCGAAGCCATGCGTGCCAAAAATATCCAAGCCTGTTCCATTCAAGCTGCGCAAAGTCTCACCAAATCCAAACGAAATTTCTAGGTTGTATGGTTGCCTCTGGAAGTCCTCGGCGGTCTGTAAGACAGCATAAACTGGGACAGGGCGGTGGTGTGTGTGGGGGGATGTTATAGCTGGTCCTGATGTCTTTATTGCGTCCATGAAAAGGCCGGAAACCCCAATAAAAGCAACGAACACAAAGTAACCAACAGTGTGTGTGCAGCCGGCTCTGTGTTGCTTCCTTATTTTCTGTTAATTTTTTACCCGAGACATTTTCAAAGAGGAAGCGTTGGATCCGCTCCCGCAAACCAGATCCCTTGTGGGTCAATGGAGGTCTAAAATCAATGTCTGTTTTTGAATTGGATTCGAACTAAGCATGCGAACTTAGAAAGGACACGAATGCGAGGTATTAGGTCAGACAGAGTTGGCCAGGTATCCTGTTAATAGCAGTTTGGATAGATATTTTATTAAAAGAAACTGCAATGATACGCAGAACGCAGATAAAGCAGACCAACAGTTGACCAGGTAACCGCCGACTGTGCGGTCAAATGTGGGTCGCTGCGGGGCCCACATGGAAGATCTTGTCTGGATTTCAGAGCTTCTGAAGATTGCAGTCCTGAAAATGTGACTTTGGATACATTCTGGGCTTGGACCGTGCGGTCTCATTGAAGGACAAATAGGAGTTGTTGATGTGGTTCTGCAAAAGAGAAGGCATCAAGCTTATTCAGGATTCAAGATGTTTGGGGGCTCAAGCTCCAGGAACGTCATTTCAGGTGTGTTTTTAAATCTATCTGTATAGACAAAGCTTCCAAGGCTGGTTTAAACTGCTGCTGTGCAATATAATAAGAAGAAGGGGGGGAAAAATCCCCGCAGCGTGTGTGAGCATCCTGCGGCTCTGGGCCTGCAGGCCGTTAAAACGGTGACGCGTTGCCGCATTGCGAAAGCGCTTTTACGCACGGCTTTTCGGGCCCACGCCAGCTCTCAGGTGATGTTGTCGCTGTGGCTGATCGAGCCACATTTATTTCACCTACTGTGTACACTTCAACCTCTGCAGCTTGGTAGAAAGCCTACTACACACAATGGACACGGACGACCCCAGACGTGGTTGATAATAAGAAGAATTTGTGTCATCTTTCCACAAAATGTAATTTTTGCCAACATGGCACAGTTGTTGGGTTTCTTTGGCGCAGAGCGACACCATTTTGCTGGATCTCCATCCATTTTATGGAGAGACACTGAGGTTTACACACACACACACACACACAAACACACACCGATGACCATAATAGGTGTAGTGCTTTGTGTGTTCTGAATTAGCCATGACACTTTTGGACACCACGTATTTATGTCTCACTATCTTTCCTTTAACAACATTGGAGCTTTTTTCTTAAATCATTATTTTGGTTTGATTTCTCATAAAAAAAGAAAAAAAACATAATAATCTGACAACACTTTTCCAACCTAAACAAATATCTGATTTGGTTCGTTCAAGTCCAACATTTGTGGAAAAATGGAGCAGCCAATGCCAACCACAGACAGAGAGAGGGTTTTTAGGAAAAGACAGGAAGAAAGAAGCAAAACGCACAGTTTCTTCTCTGTGCCGTGCGAGCTGCCGGAATGCTGTTCTTAAGAGAGGCAGAAGAAGAAGAAGAAGAAGAAAATGGCGGCGGGAAGAATGGGAGAAATAGAAGGAGCAGCTACCCTCTGACTGCACTCCGTGGAGAAATGCAATAAATTCCTTGTTGTTTTATGAAAATTTACAACTTTGTGATACAAGTTTATGAGTGGCCGCGCGCGGGGATTGGCCGACGGGCTGGTCATGTGGAAGCTCTTAACGTGAACATGAACTTTTTATGATTTCCCAAGTGACTATATTGCTGCTGCACTCCGCTCCGGCCCGAACAGCAGCCTCTCCTCCCTCGCTCTGCCCGGGGCTCAGGAGGCGCCGCGCGGAGCCGGGCAACCGCGAGGAAATGAACGCCCCGGCTCTAATTAAACGGACTAGTTAATGAGAATACTAGTTGTGACTGAGGAAACCGGCACGAGGAGACGTTAACAACAACCCGCCCCCTCCCCCCCCCCCTCCTTCTCCTGCTCTTCCTACTCTGCCATGGCTCCGCGCTCCGTCTGGTCTCGTGCTGCTGTCTACGCTAAATCGGTGGACCGAGATACGGACAGTTCCGCTGTGATGCGGCGAAGAGGGGCCGGGCCGCCAGACCAAAAACTGGGGGAAATATCCATCCCAGAGATGACATTATGATTTATTTTTCTAACTGCAATTTCACATTTTATTCATGTAATTCCTCACTTGTCACCGCGAGGATGATGATGCCGATGACGATCGGGGTGGTGATGAAGATGACGGTGGTGTTTTGATGATTGGGTGACAACGGGGGGAGCCCCCACCCCCCTCCACGTCCTCCTCATCCTCACCTCCTCGCGCTGCCACCCCTCTATCCAATTAGGCTATCATCCATCCACCCATCCATCCATCCCTCCACCCATCCATCCGGTCTACACACGGTTAGGGCCGTGTCGTGCCTTTCCGGGGGTGCCTGACTCGCTGCACGCGGGACGCCGAAGTGAGCTGCAGGTGTGTGGGGCTCGTGACGGATTGTCAACAAAACGGTAAGAGCCATTCATGCACGTTTCTTCTCAGGCGCATTGTTATGGGAGCAAAACAAGTCAAAGTGCAGTGCTTTGCGTAAATCTGCTGCTTCTGGTCTGCACGTTAACGTTATAAATGAGGTGGTGTTATTCCAGCTCAGATTAAAGCCTTTCCTGGCTGGATTAGGCTCCACGATGAGCCATCCAGATGAATTGGCTCTCTAAGTGGTGGGATAAACTGCGGAAGAACTATTTGTCGGTTAGAACTCGGCGGTTTGAGATCCGGGAGATTACCTCGTCTTTTTGCCCCAAAGCCGTTCCCGGTGAACGGAGGGAGGGGGTAGATTTATTCAACACAGTGATTTCATGTGACTGCAGGTGTGCTGGATTTGACAAATCATTATTTCAAATCACGTATTTTATAATCTTTTTATCTTCTTTATTTTTGAAGAAAAGGGACACGTTTGAGCCTGTTAGCCAATTATTTGGTCTTCACCAGGTTGCATGTAATTGTAGTCCAACTGTCGCTCTGTCTGTGTGTTTCAAAATGGCCTTTAAGTGCTCTAGGTGTGTGTTTTAGAATTGTTTCACTTCCAGATCTCAGTGGAGGAGCTTCCAGGTTTCAGCTGCAGTTGTTGACTCTTTGTGTGTGTGTTTGTGTGTGTGTGTGTATAGACACAGGAATGTTGTTTCTGTCTCGGTCCGAACAGCCCACTTTTACGACTTTGTTTCCCTTCTCATATCCTCCCTGCGGCTCGCGGGCTGTTTTTATTTTATTGTCTACACCTAACCGGCCCAGCGACCCCCCCTCCCACACACACACACACACCAGCCTCCACTCACTCACACACACATCTGCAGCTCTGTCTGTCTGTCTGTCTGTCTTCTCTTTGGTCTCCAATTTGTTGCTGTCTCAAATATCAAACACCTTGAAGGGTGTTTGATATTTGTAGGGAATTCCTTCACCACACACACACACACACACACACACACACACACACACATACACACACATACACATACTCATATTTCTTTTCCCCATCTCTCACTCTGTATATGTAATAGACTACATGTCCATGCTCAGCATGTCAGTTTATTACCTAACTAATGAATGACTGCGTGATGTAAGTTAATCTCCAAATTCTTAGAGAGAGTTGTGTGCCAACAACCATAGGCTAATTAGCAGCTAGGCTAAAGAGAACAACTTCTCTTACAGAAATAAAGTCGGTTACAATTATTATTATTAATCATAATAAAAATAAAAATAATTAGAATTAGAATAAAATAGATTAATCTATTTAGACAATGTGGACATATGGACGGATACAAGATGAGTTCCTGGGTGTAGCTTTATGTATGGCTGCGTTTTCGAAGGCTATGAACACACTGATAGATATTAGTACAAAATACACTTCAAAATTGAACCATTTGCCATAATACTTGCACTGATTATCACTGAAACCTCTAACCTCAAAGACAGCTTGTATTGCTGGTGGAACATGGCGCACAGATCTCTTTCCAGGGAAGTCTATGTGCAGTGGAAAGCTTTTATTTTCTTCATATTTGAACCAGTAAATAAACAGCAAACTCTCCAACAGTTCGCAAAAATATTAGCTGTAGGCAAATAATGTAGGATAACTCATGATGATAGATACAGTCGGAATAGCAGTCTTGGTGTGCTTTAGCTGGAGCTCTGTCTGCACCACATTAATAGCACGGCACATTTCCTATAGTATGTAAGTGTATTATAGGTTTGGTATTGTTTTTGTCTCATTCATGATGTGGTATAATATTCATGCTGCGGTCCTTTCCCTTGCACAAATGTCTATTGGAAAAATCTGCAAAAACTCCGGATCAGTTTCATTTTACGTCCAATGCCAGTGTTTGTGTTTGTGTACCACATCGGAGTGTGAGTGTGTGTGAATGGTGAATGTTTTCCTTCAGATGTAAAATTGCTTTGAGCAGTTGTTAAGACTGGAAAAGCGCTATATGAATACAGCACATTTACATTTACATTTACATCTGCGTAAAGCAAAGCAGGTCGCTGTAATATCAGAAGGCGCAAGGCTTTAAGAAATCCGGAAAGCCGTTGTATTAAGTAGCCTTTAGTTTATGAACTATTTCTTCTTATTATTTCTTTCCTTCTTTGATGTAATCGCAGAGAGAGAGAGAGAGAGATTTGTGGCATGGAGGGAGAAGCTGTTGCACTTTGGGGAATGGGGTGTGGAGAAATCCGTGCGTAAGAACGCATCCATGGCTTTGCTCGCACTGTGTCCAAGAAACAAAAGCCTATAGGTATGGGATGTTAAATTCGTGCTTAGTGGTCAGGGTAAGAAATCTTATTAAATATTAAATATTAAGTAGCCTATAGTTTATGAACTAAATCCATTTTTTCTTCATTCCAACAACACACACATTTCTCCGTTACTCATATTGTGAACCCCGCTGCGTAAAGAGGAAGGAGGAGAAAACTAAAACACAGCATAATGCCTGCCTTGGGCACAGAATTAAGCTTTTAATATCAGTTTACAAATGTTTTTTTCAGTAAATATAAACAGGCCTACTTAATTTATAAGTTTGAATCTAACACAATAAACACACAGGAAACCGTACTATTGCAGCAGTTTACAGTAGAAGTGATTATAATTATATTGTAAGTGCATTTTATTCATAGTTAATAATCATACTGTAATTATTGGCTGGCTTAATGGCAATTATCTCTCATTACAAGCTATTGTCTGTAGTAGAAGCAGTTTTAGTATTCACAGTCACGGGGCTCGAGTCAAGTGTATACGTTTATTTAAAGACGTGGATAAACATGCATTTGTACATACATGTGCTATTCAGATACATACATACCAATATATATCATTCATGAACATGTTTATATTCACATATTCTCATTACACATTAATACCCACTTTCAGCACCAGCAGACTATGTAGGACACAGGTCTATGGAAAGGAAGGAAAAATAAAATTAGGAAATTAAAATACAAATCTCGATCAAATCTAAAGATGAAAACAAATTTTTATATATATGTTGTAATGTCTTTATTGATTATTTATGTTGTGTCAGGGACTGCTTTTGTCTTTAAACTGTGGAGGAGGCCAGGTTCACGCATGAGGAACACACCGCACCGGGAAGCTCCAGAAGCTCCGGAGCGGTGGTCACACTGACCCCGCCGGGAAGGTGCTGCTGTTCGGTCTGCTGTGCTCTCCAGTGAGCCGCCCAACTGCTCCTGCACGCTCCCACATGACGCTCTGATGCCATCTAGCGTCATGTTGACGACAGCACCAAACAGTCACAAACGCGCACACACACACATCCTCTGGGTAATACCTACTAAGATAGAGAAATGACATTCAGCCTAAAACTAAAAAAAGATGAATGTATCTCAGTTGTCCTGCGAGGGTGTGATGTCCAGATGGCAACGTGTGCGTGTGACTGTGAGTGTGTATGGTCTGTTGTCGTCTGGTCGGTTGTGTGGTCTGTGTAGCTGTTGACAAACAGATGATGTGCCCAACTTAACTTTTTTGTCTTCTTTGGAATGAAACCAGACCAGACATGACGACAGGCAGCGAGCGCGAGCATGCGCCCGTGTGGGTATGTGTGTGGGGAGTACTTCTAGTCTTTTGTCTCGCTGGTTGTTGGCTTCTTTCCTTCTTTGATGTAATCTCGCAGAGAGAGACAGATTTGTGGCATGGAGGGAGAAGCTGTTGCACTTTGGGGAATGGGGTGTGGAGATATCCGTGCGCGCACAAGAACGCATCCATGACTTTGCGCGCACTGTGTCCAAAAAACAGAAGCCTATAGGTATGGGATGTTAAATGTGTGCTTATTGGTCAGGGTAGCTGTTTCGAAGAACAAAGGCAACCAGAGACATTGTACTAGATTCATTGTGCGCCTACGTATGCTATAGTGTTGTGTGTGTGTGTGTGTCTGTGTGTGTAAGTGTGTGCGTGTGTGTAAACAGTAACTCGTCCTTCCTCCGTGATTTCATCATTTATACTGGCTCCTAATCTGCGGATCTGCTGTGCAACCTTCCGAATATGTACAACCAGGTGTGTGAGTGTGTGTGTGTGTGTGTGTGTGTGTGTGTGTGTGTGTGTTCAAGTGGGTGATCATTTGAATCCACAGCGCTGCTTTTGATTTATGGCTCCAGCTATATCGGACTTTAATCGGTTATTCAAAATCAACTTCGGCGCATTAAATCAGCATCTCCCCCCCCCCCCCCCCCCTCCCTTTCTCGACATCCAAACACCTCGATTGAATTTTTGGTGTATTATAATCATCAGGATGGTCGTATCAGAGGGGAATTCAGCATTATTATTCAGCTGCATATAAACGATTGAAATGCACCACCGTCTTCATGCAAAGTTAAATGTCTCCCTACTATTAAAGGTGAATTAAAAAAAAAACTGTGCAGAATGTAATAAGTGGAAAATAATATTGCGTTTGGGTAGATCTATTAACAAAATTAAAACTAAATTAACAATGATAATAACAAACAACTAAATACGAATAGTTACAACACTAATAGGAGCCTATTCCATTACAATACTAATATAAAAATTTCCTTTTTTAATTGTAGCCTATTTAAAATTCGGACTGCAATAATAGGCTACGTTGTTGTGTTGTATGTATGCAGGTATATTTATATATATATTTATATTTACATGAAATAGCACAGTCTATGCTTGAACAATTGCACCTGCATGTGCGCGTGCCCGCTTCTGCTAAATCAGGATATTTAGCAGAGACTTTGTGAAAAACAAGCAAGTCCTCCCCGTGATGCTGCATTCAGGCGCCCGTTAATGTTTAACTCGTCCCGGGGCCCTATGTGGCCGAGGGCTCGCGTGCACGGGTAACAGTTCGATGAACTGACCCTTAGCACGAGCTCACGGTGCCGTGAAGGACGAGGCCAGCAGGCTCGAGCTGCCTGGAAACGATTATTACATTAAAACCAAAAAAACACCCACTATGAGCCAGTCTATTTTAGCCAGTTCTATTTCCTCACATGATTAACCAAATGGATGATCTACTTGCTGTAACTTTACCATGGCACAGACTGGTCCAATGTATCCAAACTACTTTTTAAGAGACTTTTACGCCTAATCATGTCGCATGTCTATTTGTAGTATTGTGGAGTTTTATTAAATGTAGGAAATATAATTTAAAAATTTAGAAATAATCAGTAATAATTATTACCAATCCTACATCCGGTGAATGAATCTTTAAAATGTTTTTCGAGTGTAATTAGCAAAGCTCAAAATGAAATCCTGGGTAAAAAAAAAGAGAGATAAAAAGAAAGAAATGTCAATGAAATAAATCGCTAATTTTTAATTTCATAGACCGTTAATTATTCCGCAATGATTTTTATTGAGTGAAATGTGGTGGTTTGAGCATTGTCGGGCTGAAATGAACCGCAGATGAACTGTACAGTGCTCGTGTGTGTGTGTGTGTGTGTGTTCGCGTGCGCGTTCCTTATGTGCAACACAGCACATGTGTTCATCTGCTGTTTGCTGCGGGCCTGTTTTTCAATTCGTCGCCATTCCTCGGACTCTTTACAAGGAGTCATAAACGGTCATAAAGCCATAAAAGTCCCGAGGTCACACACACACACACACACACACACACACACACACACACACACAGAGAGAGAGAGCCATAAAGCCATAAAGCAGCAGTCTCACTCCTACAGCTTTAATTGGCGATAATCTCTGAAGTTTCTCAGATTCCTGGAGTTCCTTCAGCAGCCCTTAACTGTTTACACTGCAGCTCAAACCCAGCCACACAGGCTGATGTACTGCCACTGGCAGTCTGGAAGTCTGATAACATGTTTAACACGCGTGCCTGTTATTAAAAAGCTACCATTCGGACTATCACCATGTCACCAAAAACCGCTGTTGGATGGACACATCATGCAGTTATTAATAGGGTCTCATAACTGGTGGTTATTTGGGACACAACCCAGAATATCATCCTTTTTTTCTTTTCCCATATAGGCTAGACCATCCTTATTATTATTACTATTATTATTAGTATTGTTGTTGTTGTTATTATTGGTGTTGTTGTTGTAGTAACAGCCTGGTAGTAGTAGTATATTATTATTTCCGTTGCTGTTTTTTGTTATTCATTGCAGTTATTAACCTAGCTCATTAGTAATATTGAAATTACAGATGAGGCCTATTTCATTTGTTGTAATTCTTGTTGCTATTTCTGCCAAATATGTTACTTATCAAAGGAAAAAGGTCCAAGATGTGTGTCCTATATGGCAACATGTTGGCTGCCTTGTCTCAAAAAGTCGTTAAAACCTTCTGTAGAATGATAAAAGTAGCATATGGATTGTGCTCTGAGCAGGCTACAATGGGCCAACTGTACAACAATGTGTATTTTTATCAATATCTGCATATAAACAATAAGTTAGCACTAAACCACAGTCTATAGAAAGAGCTAAAACACAACCCCTTGACAGTTAGGGCGCGTGAGAGAACGCGTGACAGTCTCCCTTTTATAGCTTATGGCGTCACAATCCACTTATGTGTCTCTCCTGCATACTCACTCTCTCTCTCTCCCTCTCTCTCTCTCTCTCTCTCTCTCTCTCTCTCTCTCTCTCTCTCTTATAAACTACTGCTTCCAGCCGTTTCCCATTCCCCAAACCGTCTTCCTTTCTGTGCGCTGTTTGGTGCCGTTCTCCCCAAAAACTGCAACACACCTGCAAAGACAAGCAACCACCCGCTCAGATAGCTAGCATGCAGGCTAGTCTACAGTATAAATGTCTCCCATGTCCATATGGTCCATGCAATGAGCTCACATTGAATTAAGCAGTCACATGAGTCGTATTACGCTGATACTGCACCTCATATTTAGGTCTGTAGACTATCTTCGGTTAGTGTGTTAAAATACCCCATTAACTTACTATCATATTGACTAGCTTATTTAAATTAATTGCACCCAAAGATGTGAGAACCCTGTTATATGTAGTCCCGGATTTGGTAAAAAACTTGATTAATATAGCCTGCTTTGAACCTAGACTGCAACATAATGCATGTCCAAATAGTCTCATAGCAGGATTTACAAGTGTATTTCCTTTTTAATAACATCCATGTGTAAACTTAATGGTAATATCATGTCTATATATCTGAACTAGTATCAATAAATGTCATGTAGAAGTTTCCAAAGGTTGGGCTAACATCCAAAACAGCTTCATATACTTTATGAAATGTTATAAAACTTCACAATGCAGCATTTTGCTGGGACCTGTTCATTAATGCTGCTTTGCTAATGTATTTAATTCTAACTTTAATTCTCTTAAATGTCACTTTCTAGTTCTTTCTCAACTGCTATAATGGATGCATGTGTCAAAAAAGTCCTATTTACCCTCCAGATTGCTTAACAGGTGCCACTAGGCTATTTTATTTCTTATAGCCTACCAAAGCCATAATCATTTTAAACCCGTGCTAATGCATGTGTGTGTGAGTGTGTGAGTGTGATAGTATTACCGTCCTGTGTGTGTCCCAGGCTGTAGGCCATGCCTGTCCTGCCCCGACTGTTGGTGCTCATTAATGATTAAACCCCAGTCAGCTCCAACACAATGCGGCCGCTTCCCGTTCCCACAAAGCGGAGAGGAAGCGGCGCGTCCTGCCCGTGAGAGAGAGAGAGAGAGAGAGAGGGAGAGAGAGGGAGAGAGAGAGAGGGGTCAAAATGAAAGTTAAAAAGAGAGATTCAACAACTGTCTGTGTGAGCCTTCACAGACAGAAAGCGAGAGTCGAGCTCTAAACGTATTATCTCTCCCTGCTCTAACAGTGCAAGGCTACTTAAAAAACAGAAGAAGAAGAGAGAAGGCATGGAGGAATGGACTGGGTGGGAGGGTGAAGTTAAAGTAAAAATAGAGTCTTTGTCTCTATTTGTCAGTCGGACTGTCTGCAGTTTGGCCACGCAGACAAGTCAGAGCCTGTAGGGAAACAGAGAAAGACCCGGAGAGAGATTTATTTATGGCTGCGGTTATTTTACGACCTCGGCGACACGTATTCCGTTTGTAAGTGGGAATGAAAAGCAGGCCGACTTTTTTTTTTTTTTAGCCTTCTTAAATTTCTGAAATGTCTGTCTTGTTTCTTTTTTTTATCATAAAGAACAAGAAAAAAACAGTTTATTTTGCGGTGGTTTTACACAAAAAAAAATTGGTCTGGAAGGAGATTACTTTCATAATTTTGTAAATCTAAACTACAAAGTAATAGCCTGGAGTTTAGTAGAATAGCGCGCGCGTGTGTGTGTGTGTGTGTGTGTGTGTGTGTGTGTGTTCACATTTTGGTTTCATTTACCTTCAAGACACACACCATTTTAAAAACCTCTAAAGCTAGGCCTGTTATGGTTAGTAGCCACAATGATGAATAATACACTGATAACAACATAAAAACAATAGTAATAACTTTGGGATAAGATTAAGATTTTTTTTTTAAACATAAATCATTTTCGCCATATGCTTTGTGTACCATCATGTACATTTGTTAAGGGTTTAATTAAAAACATAAAAAACTTATTTCAACGACAAAAGTATGCGAAATTCAATCGTTGTCACATGATTTGTCAGAATACATATTTCTTTAAACATATTGCCCATTATTATAATTTTTTCTCATTTTTTTCTATTTGTCAGAATACATATTTCTTTAAACATATTGCCCATTATTATCATTTTTTTCTCATTTTTTTCTATTTATGTGCGTAATTGCCAAACCATGAGTATTTTAACATGTAATAATTACGAAACGTGTTTTCCAGTGCTTTAGTGTCTAACAGTATTTAGGCTAGGAGGTTATTTGTATACATATATTTCACTTGAATATATATATATGACCCCATGGAAGAAACTGTCGGGCGCGAGACTATAATCAGTGTCAAGAAAACGGGAAAAATTGGGAAACTTCGAGACTGTTTTCTTTCTTCTCCTTTTACATTCGGGCCTAATCAGTGTCACAGGGGAAGAAAATAATAATTCATTGCGCACATTGATCAGAGAGAAGCCACTTGCGCAAGAATACAACAGGAGCACGAGAGACAGCACAGCTTGGAACTAACACGGCATGTCATTGGTTCAGCAGAAGGACGTGGAGATGCGTCATCCGGGGTATTTTTCATCAATAAAACATTAACAGACATCAGATCGGGTTCACAAAATCCCTACCAGATTATCAATGACTCTTCCGATGGAGAAAATAATCCTGATGCAAGAAGAGCACACACACACACACACACACACACACACACACACACACACACACACATATATATACACACAC
>NC_048421.1:21832123-21835692 GCF_013103735.1 Etheostoma cragini
CCCTCCTCTCCCCCTCACCCCACTCCTCCCAATCTGCGATAAACTAAGTGATAGCAGCAGCCCGTCGGACTGTCGGCTATAAAACACAACAAATCAAAAAGTGCGGGCAGGGGAAGGCTGAGGAAGGAGGACGGGAGGGAGAACCGTTAGCCGTTAGCCGTTAGCATCCTTCTACTCCTCCTCCTTCTTCTTCTTCTTCATCGCGTGAACGTTGTTGTTGTGTTTGTTCGTGCCCTCCTGTCCTCCCCTCTCCTCTTCTTCTCCTCTCCTCTCCCCTGTCTTCTTCTCTCTTCTCCTACTTCTTCTTCTTCTTCTTCTCCTCTCCTACTTTCTCCCGATGAGTTCCTATTTTGTCAACTCCACTTTCCCGGTCACGCTACCGGGAACGGGTGCCGGCGGGCAGGCGGCGGAGTCATTCCTGGGTCAGATCCCGCTCTACTCGTCGGGATACGCCGCCGACCACCCGCTCCGGCACTACTCGGGGGCAGCGGCCGTTTCCGCCGCAGCGGCCGTGGCGTACGGCGCCAGCGGCGGCGTGCACCAGGAGAAACCGTACCCGGCGTCCACCTACTACCAGCAGGCGGCGAACGGAGCGTACGCCGGGCACCGGGCGGCGCAAGGGGTCGGTGTAGGGGGCACAACCGGAGCCGGTGCCTGCGACTACGCCACTGCAGCGGCGGCTGCGGCGGCTGCGGCGGCGGCCACGAGCTTTTACCGGGACAAGGAGCACCCGTGTAGTCTGGAAGAGCACCAGCTCGCGTTGAGCCAGGACGGCATGCGTAAAGCGGAGTGCGCAGGGCTGAGCGGAAAAGGGATGTTCGGTGAAACGATGGACGACAAGCTCCAGTCCTCAGCACCCATTTACCCGTGGATGCAGCGGATGAACTCCTGCAACGGTAAGTGTCTTCTTCTTCTTCTTCCTTTCCCCCCTCTTTCTTGCATATTTTATGATCCCCGTCATAAAACTGACGTTTGCTTCCTCTGTCGGCCCCTCTTGCTCCCTTTCCTTTCTCTTTTCCCTCCTCCTCCTCTCCCAGTAGCTGCTTTATGATCCCCGTTTGTTGGCCTGTCAGTCAGTCATGTGCTCGGTATTTTATTGTCCGTCATAAACCGGGTTTGTTTGGGTTGGAGCTCCTGATACTGTATGTGACCTGCTGACCGGCGCTGCTATCGAGCAGGGGGGGAGAGAGATAGAGAGGAAAAGCCTGTCAGAGTGTTGTGGGTGAAAACAATGAACAGATAGAAAGATGGATGGACAGAGAGGAACCTAAAAGCATTCTCTAGTTTCTATTCAACCGTGTCCGCCTCAATTATTTAATTCCAATCCCTCTTTCGGGTTGCCTTTAAAATAAATCAAATTAAAGCTTACATTTAAAGAGAAGACAAGTTATTTGTATTTATTTTTCTTTTACAAACTTTTAATGGAAGAATGACATAACAGCTCCTGTTATTTTTGCATCACCGCTTAGCACAGACAGTGTAATTTACGCGCTCTGTATTCATAACCCAACAGATTAGATATTAGACTCATAATCAGGCCTGTGGATGCATATTCGGAGTGAAAGTGCCGGGTCAGCTTCACACGGGAGTCATTTGATTTATTAGAGTGGCAGAAAGACGCACACGCCTGTCCTGTTTTACACTGCTGTGCGAATGAAACCATAAGTGTGGAATTAACGTTGTGCGCCACTGTACGGCAGAGCCGAGTGGCTTTGTTTGGAGGAGAAAAGCGGCCTGTTGAGAGGGCAGTGAGTAATGGTGGATGATGCAGGGCTACTGTTGTACAAAGCACTCTCGGAGTTATGACGGATGAGGTGGAAATGGAAAAAATATATATATATATAAATAAATATATATAAATGAAGAATAAAGCTCAACGCAGCTGGGGAGAGAACAGAGTGGCACAGAAATCCTGAGTGCTCCTTCATAATCGGGTTTGGCTGAGTTTTTTTTTATTTATTTATGGATGTTAAGATTTAGATACGCGCCCTGAGCCACGTGCGGTTTTCCATCCTCGCTCTGCCTTTGGGGATCGATACAGAATCTGAAGCTGCTAAACTGACAACATGGCGATTTGTTTACCACCGGGGGCCAAAATGCTGTTAGGAAAGATCAGAGGAGACTCAGCCATGGAGGATCATCCTCTCCAGGGGGAATAGCCTTACTTCTACTATTATTGTTATTATTATTATTACTATTATTATTATGTTTGTGGTTAAAATGCTGAAACAACGCGTTTCTTTCTTCTCTGCTGCATGCTGCTATTCACCATTATAGGCATTAAAGCGTCATTTGAAAGTGAAATAAATAAATAGCTTCTTTTTATTTTGGCTCAAAATAAACCCAAGATACTAATTCCAGCCTTCACCAAGGAGAAAGATTCTGGCTGGACCAAAAATTCAGGTTATAAAAGGGATGACATCTTAAAAGTCTGTAGAGCCGCTTAATGGAAGAAAATGCGCACTAAGCAGGACACCAAGACACTGTTGGACTTGGGGACTGATTGACAGCTGGATTACAGTCTAACTTCATAGAACAGACATTAGCAGGTGGGGAGAATCCTAAATTGTATCAAATCAGCAATACCAATGAGGTTTTAGATAATGGAATAGGACAAAAACAACTCCCTGAATCTCTCTGTGTGTTATTAGTTTGGTTAAAATGTAACTTTGTCTGTCTTTTATTATCTCTCAGGGACCTTCAGCAGCCCCGGGAGGCGCGGGCGGCAGACGTACACGCGCTACCAGACTCTCGAGCTGGAGAAGGAGTTCCACTTCAACCGGTACCTCACGCGGCGGCGGCGGATCGAGATCGCGCACGCGCTCTGCCTCACGGAGCGGCAGATCAAGATCTGGTTCCAGAACCGGAGGATGAAGTGGAAGAAGGAGAACAAGCTGATCAACTCGTCCTCTTCCTCGTCGTCGTCGTCCTCCACGGTGAACGGCGCAGAGGAAGAGGAGAAACGGACGGAGTGACGAGAGGTGGAGGAAAGACAGACAGATGTGAGACGCGAGAGGAGGATGGAGAAAAAGACATAACGCTGGTGAAACCGTTCCTCTTCCCTTCTCAAAGTTCGTCTGATGGGAAAACTCTGGGAAAAGTAGCCTACGTTTGATTTGATTTTTTTTTTTTTTACCTGAGCAAGGGGTGTCAAGAGAAGGAAGAGGGGGAAGGATTCCTCTTTTGAATCCCTCAAAAAACGGATCCAACTGGCTCTCTGTGTGGTCCGAACAATGGGAAACAATGCGCAACAGACACTTGAGAAGGAACCGTGTGACTGTGTGAAGAGCAGATATAGCCTGCAATTAGTAAAAAGAGAACATAGAAACAAGAACATAAAACGAGGGTGTGTGTGTGTGTTTGGGGGGGGGGGCGGCTTAGGGAAAGTGTATTTAAAAATACACACCCAACAGTGACAAACTGTGTTAAGACACAATGTCTTGTTGCATTCCAAGAACACCACCCCTAACTTCTTATTTGACTGTTTTTTATTATTATTTGGTCAAATGTACTTATTGTCTATCCGGCACTTGTTTTGAAGCTTTAGAACCCCCCCCCCCCCCCCCCCC
>NC_048421.1:21835796-21836554 GCF_013103735.1 Etheostoma cragini
GGGGGGGGGGTAGTCATGTAATTTCGGGTAGGGGTGGGGGTAATTTAACCTCTCCAGGTGTTTTACTTTTACAATATAGAAGGGGGCGCGCGGGAAGGGGGGGTGTTAACCTACTGATGTTATTCTCCAAACTACCTAAAAACGTTCAGGAAAGTGTATATTTTATGGATTTTTACATTGTTTATGTTATTCTGTTTTGTCAAGTAATTACGCATACTACCTATGAGAAATGTTCAATAAAATGTAAAGTAGTCTATGTATTGGGAGAGATTCTTCTTGGTGGGGGGTGTTTGGTTGATACATTCTTAGTTAAAATCCTTATTGAACAGGAATATTTTTGATAGAAGAAGAAGCAGTTTTGTTTTATGATTTAATGGCCTACTAACATCCGCGCGTAATGAATCCAAAACATCTTGCCCTTCTTAGTTGAACCACGCGCGCACGTATTTACGGATTGCGAGGCGAGAAAAGACCGGGGCCGAGGCCGTGATTGCGCACGCGGTTGTCCGGAGGGGAAGTGACAAGGGGCGCGAGCTACTGCTGTTTGCTGGGGTGACCTAATTGATGACCAGACCGAGGGAGAGAAAGTTGACCTGTCCTCGAGCCGACCAGCCAGACACGTCACACACACACACACACACTTTATCCAGACAAAGTGGACAATGTCCTTGCGACCCTTTGAACTCTGCTTGTCCCCTGCGTGACCGGCCCGCGGGTTCCATCACTCGGCAGCGGGGACTTGGGTTTCAGTGATGCAC
>NC_048421.1:21836564-21848442 GCF_013103735.1 Etheostoma cragini
CCCCCCCCCCCCCCCACGCTGTTTTCTAACTTATCTCTTGCAAATGTCTTGCATTATTGACATGACTTGATATAACACAAAGACGCACGGTGGGACAACCAAGCTGTACTTTATGTCTCATTCTAATATCAACTGACATATAAACTTTATTTTAATGAAATCAGCTGATACATATGCAGTATAAGCTGTTCTAATGTTAAAACATCCAGTTCCAACACTCATGGTCAGTGTATATTTTGCTGATATACTGCATATTGCTCTGCTGACGACAGAGGAGACACATTTTGGTTACCATAATGCTACTTGGTTTGCATAAGTTTATCAATTTAGCATACATATTAATAGCCCCCACTGCCATGTGTGGCATGAGTGACATGTGTTCTCAGTTTTGCGAAGAAAAGGATTCTAATTATCCAGCTGATTGTATTGGACTATATTGAGTTTTAGTAAGTCTGCTAATAAAAGACCATCTAGTTGTAGAACATGCTGCCAAGGTTATATAGACTATGGCATGGGGTTTTTTAGTGCATAATTAATACCACACGGAGACAATATAATATTTCAGCAGACTATGTGTGAGAGAAGCATTAAGCTTACATTTAATAGCATTTAATTCAGTTTAACAAGGTGTTGTTTTGCAGTTAAACTCACAATCACTATTAAATTTCTTCGGAATATAAAATGCTGTAACAGGCTGGCTTGGTGTGTTACTCTATGGCCTTTTTGTTTGGCTCGGACCATGCCAGGCAGGGTCGTCGGTTCAATTCCCACAGCGAGACCGTCTGCTGTAAGGAGAAGTGCATGCTGGCAGATGTTCTATGTTAAACTCAGTGGAAAGGGTTTCGCTGTGACCCAGAGGGCTCATTTGACAGGCCAACACGTACTAACTGCACACATGTTTTTTTCATATATTTGACAAAGAATGGTATGGATCTTTATTTTGTCTACGCTCTGTCCTCCACCATTTTTAGAAGTTGGTTCTGAGTGGGTTCAGCAAGAGTTCAAAACTATTTCATTTCATTAGACAATGAACTATTCAAAATCTGTTACATTTGAACTTCAGTTCAAATATGAAAAATCTCCAATACGAAGGCGTCTTAACAACATGTTAACATCTGGATGATTGTGGATGATTTTACCCATAAACAACTATCCATAGAGCGTCTTCTCTACTAACAGGAATCCAGCCCATGAATCCTGACCGTCCTCACAGCTATTGGGCAAACCGGAGAGCTAACAAAACATTATTATAACACCAGAGAAATGCAGTCGTGGCACATTAGATAAGTAAAATCCAGTTTGAAAATTGTGTATTCTACGCTAAAATCAAAATAAATCAGTACTCTTATCAGAAACTGTGGCCTTTGTTTGGACCAAAGTGGTCAGCGAGTTGTTTAACGGTCCAAATATTCAGTGTGGTGGAAATCTATATATAACGAGGGGAGTGTGTTCAGAAGTGTGTGCCAACTGGGTCAGTGCCTCCTTCTCTCTGGGTTCTGTGCTTTTAAGCCGTTCGGCCTGCTTTCAAGCCAACAGATGGCTGATTTAATATAGGCTATTGATATCAATACTCTAGTGAGTAAAACAATAAATACATCTGTTTTGTGCATGTGTCCATCCCTGTTGCTTGCTGCTGCAGTTGTTTTTATTCCCTCCGCTCACTTCGGACCATCCAAGATCCTTTCTATTCCAGCTGCTATTGTTCTTTTGCCGAGGCTCAGTGTGAGAGCGGCTGAGTGTCTGAAATGTGCAACTCGCACACATGCAGGAGCACATTTATGCACACACAGTCCCCCACAGAGCACATTCATTTGTATCATTTCACACACAAAAAAGTCTGGAATTCTTCATGCCCTGTGTTCCAGCCTTTGTGCATATATGTGTGTGTCAGAAACACTGCATAACCGAGTGCGCGATGAGGCCTAACACACACTCATACACACAGACACAGGCACACACACACACACAGAGGCACCCTGGCTGAAATGCATCCCAACCCTGGAATCAACAAATCATAAATCAGCAGATTTCCATCCAGTGTGGACGTCACAGATCAGGTTTAACATTCCTCCTCTGCAGCTGGAAGGGAAGCTGCAGGGGGAATGAAAGAAAGAAAGAAAGAAAGAAAGAAAGAAAGAAAGAAAGAAAGAAAGAAAGAAAGAAAGAAAGAAAGAAAGAAAGAAAGAAAGAAAGAAGGAGTATAGGCTGAATCTGATTTCCCTTCTTAGTCATGGCTTGGTGGCTTCAGACAGTGTGACTTTGGTGGAGAGGGTTTAGATCCTTTGGTTAATGTTAGTGTGAGAAGTTGGTCATTTTCACAGTTTATTAGCAGTATACTTCCTGGGTGACTAGAGCCAGAGAGAAACCTGCCCAGGGTCCGCAGTTAAAAAAAAACTAATACTAAATATGGCTAAATTGGCACATTTGTAAGCATTGCTATCAATGTGCACTGTCCTTGTAACTTTAAAATGTAGCCTTAAAAATCCATAGACGTTTAAAAAATGGAATCTCCAAAAGTGGAGAGGATGTATGCTTACTACAGTAAATTTGACTGAGATAACAGCAAAAAGAGAACACCATATAACATCGCATAACAAATAAAAGAGTAATAGAAGTTTTTGTATTGAACTTGTTGTTGTTTAAGATGGATGATTGTGGTAAAAATCCATGCTATTGCTAAAGACATTGCAACAAAAGTGAAGACGTGAAATTGTTTTTACCGGCCCTTGAACGCATCACTATCTTGTCCCAGCTGTTGTAATGGGCCTGTGCTGCGTTTATGGCGCAGTTAATATCAATTCCTACTTGTGACGTCCCACACGTCATTGATGTTGTTATTCTAATTGTTTCAGGCTGTTTTGTTGCTGTTATTAGACTATTACTGTGATGTATGCTGTTACCTTTTTCAATATAGGTCTGATTGTGGACAGAAGACCTAAACTCTCAAGTGGAGGAGTATTGCAGCATTGGTTGACTGATATTACGAGTCTGTCTGCTGTGTTAGATATTCCATTATTAACAAGTTATTTTATGGTGTATGGTCACAGGCTCCTATTTCCCAGCCTGAGCAAAGGTCACTTAACAAGCCTGGGTGATGAGAGACACACTCACACAGAAAGAGAGAGAGACTATTTTATAACAGCTCTCTCATACTACTTTTCCATTTATACTTTCTCCCTCTCCCTTGATTTCTTATTAATAATAGTAAATTATCAATAATAGTCAAACAGTTGTACATTTTATTCAATTTTACCCCCAACTTGTAATCATTTGTTCTTATATTGTATCTTGTTATTTCATGTATATGCTGTATGTGTGTGATGTGTGTCTATTTCGCTGCTGCAACACCGGAATTTCCCTTTTTTGGGATCAATAAAAAAATCTCTCCATCTAATAAGTGCAATAAATTATGTCTGCAGTAGGTGGCGCTCTGAGCTCACCCCCGGCACCTCCAACAGCGGAATAAAGGGTGTGTGTGTGTGTGTGAGAGAGAGAGAGAGAGAGAGAGAGAGAGAGAGAGAGAGAGAGAGTGAGTGAGAGAGAGAGAGCTTCCCCCGCCCATCCCTTCATCATTAGAAACCTCAGAGCATGAATTACCTCCAAAGTCATCGGCGAGAATTTACGACTGGTCAACAAAAGCACGTGACCGCCTCCCCCCCTCTTCTCTCTGTCTCTCCTCCCTCACCTCACCCCTCACCTCCCCCATCACACACACACACACACACACACACACACATACACACATACACACACCTCAATCCAGCACACTGACACACACACACCACCCCACCCCCATATTTGGACGGCGCATACATAGCTAAAAACGAAGTACAGTGCAACGCCATAATTCACTAATACATCATAAATCGTTGAAAGTACCCGCGTTATAACGACCAAGAGAAATCTAACAAATCAAGCGCCCCTTAGTACTCAGCCGTAAGCCTGCAACTCTCTAAAACAACCTAAATGAGCTCTTACTTTGTAAACTCGTTCTCGGGGCGCTACCCAAATGGCCCCGACTATCAACTGCTAAATTATGGAGCCGGCAGCGGCGCAATGAACGGCGGGACGTACAGGGACTCTTCCTCCGCCAACATGCACCATGCGACGGGCTCTTACGGCTACAGCTACAATGGCATGGACCTGACCGTCAGCAACCGGGGAGGGGGGAGCGGCAGCGCCGCCAACACCGGAGGACACTTTGGGGGCGGCTCGGTCCTCGGGGGCTCCAGGGGCTTCGGTTCCCCAGCAGCGGAGACGGGCTTCAGACAGCCGTCCAGCTGCTCTCTCGCCTCTGCGGCAGACTCCCTTCTGTCACCCGGTATTGGAGAAGCCAAACTGGGCGCCCAGAGCTCGTCTCCCCACTCGGAGCAACCAGGAAGCGGTAATCTCAGCTCTCCAAATCTGTCCTCCACCTCCTCCGGCGGCAGCGGCACGGCGCAGCGTTTCACGGAGCTGGACGACTCGTCGCCAGAGACCGAGGAGTTGCAGCACAAAAGGGAAGCCGGCCACGGAAGCAACCCGCCACCCAGGACCGGGCACCCGCAAAGGCAAGAGGGCGGCCCGGCAGGATCAGCCGCTGGCAGCACGACGGGAAGCGACACCCAGCCACCACAGATATTCCCCTGGATGAGAAAGCTGCACATTAGCCATGGTACATGCTGCTCTTGTGTTTCCAGCTTATTAGCCCTGTATCATAGGGCGATCATATTCATAATGCCGAAATATGTTTGGACACATGGGGTTGGGGACAGTTTAGGGCTTGTGCAATCTCCATGGTGCCCTGCGCCTTTTTGCACATACACTAAAGATTCAGCAGACTTATGCTGTTTTGATATGAGTCGAGTAAACTGACTGTTGAGAACACACACACACACACACACACATTTAGCCACGGTTCTTAATTTTGGTGTGTGCACCCCACGAAGCCTTTTCCACTGCGCCAATTTAATATTGTCACATAAGTGTCAGAAATCAGTAAGCGAGGTGTTTGGACCTCCCAGTAAAGCGCAAAATGTCTGTTGCGTTTTGCGTCTTGCTTTCCTGCAGATACAGAGCCAATATCACCGTGTGTGTTTTGTGCTAATTTGGAAATCAGAAAGTCAGTAAACAGGACAGCTGGCCAGCCCCTGGTTAACCAGCTGCAGTTGTGTGTTAGCGTGTTTTCTTAGTGCATCAGGGTGCAATTCGTTTTGCATTTCCCTTCTGTAGAAGCTAGGGACGCCGGGAGGTTGCTCCTCTGTATTTTCTCCCTTTCTTTTTTTATTCAGCAAATTTCACAAAAGCGTCATAAATCTGTCAGGGGAGAGGCAAGCCGGGCAGCAAAGCCCAGGCTGAGTAGCGCAGACAGATCCGGGTGGGAAAAGAAAAAACTAAAGCGAGGCCAGGAAGGCTTTTGAGGCTCCGGCTCCTTTGAAAAGTGAAGCTTTATTACGTGTGGGAACTTTATTTGGGAGGTGAGGCAGAGGACGGGGCAATTAAATCCCCGAAGGTAGCTAAAGGGAGTCAAAAGGGGGGATAGAGAGGGTGATGGTGACGAGGGGTTGTTAAAAAAGAAAATAGTAATGTGACAAATAAAAGCAGATCTTTTAGCACGGACTGTGGAGTGGAAATGGTCGAAATAAAATGTGTGAAGAAAGACTGCTGTCAGAATAAGGCAACATTTCTACACACTATTGTTAGGCCTTTACGCGCGGCGATTCGGATGAAACTAAGGGTGAAATCAACCTTCTGTATCGTGTGCATGTGTGTGTGGTTATAGAGGGGGTGGACACAATAATACCAACACCTGTAGCTACAATATACCAGAATGCAAAGCAACAAACCTGTAGAATACCTTTGTAAATGGATGTGCCGATCCAGTTGTTGGTGTTTTGTTTTTCGGGGATTTTTTTTACTAGGGTGTTCCTAAGGTGTTCATGGTATTTTGTCACATGTTGGTGCATCCACCCCCCCCCCCCTCTCTTAACAGCCTTTTGTTCGCTCCAAACTCTCAGATATGACAGGCCCGGACGGGAAACGGGCGCGGACGGCGTACACCCGCTACCAGACTCTCGAGCTGGAGAAGGAGTTCCACTTCAACCGGTACCTCACGCGGCGGCGACGTATCGAGATCGCGCACGCGCTCTGCCTCACGGAGAGGCAGATCAAGATTTGGTTCCAGAACCGGAGGATGAAGTGGAAGAAGGACAACAAACTGAAAAGCATGACCCTCGTCACCGCTGGCAGCGCCTTCCAACCCTAGAAATGAACCTATGTACATTCAAAAAATATATATATATATATCCATACCTCCATTTCTGTCGAAAGGTTATTCCAATGTGCAGGCTTCCCAGGAGGGAATAGAGAGACAAAACAGGAAAAAAGAAAGAAAACTTGAAGAAAATAAATAGAAAACCCGAGAAGAAGCCAGCAGAAAATGGAGCAAAAGAAGACGGTGATGAAGAAACATTTGTACAGTCAGATTCCAAATCCAGATATAAAAAACTCTTCGCATTATCAACGGAGTACTGTACAGCGGCGCAGCACTTTTTATTTGTTCAGCATGTTGGTCTTTGGTGTTTTAGGGCAACGTAAAAAAAATGACTGTGGTACGTGCTCTTCTAAAAACTAAAAAAAATGTAGTGTTCCTGTATGTTGTTGTCGTTTTTTAATCTTTCTGGACTAGAGGAGTCGAGATAAGGAAAGGATGAGTAATGCAACCTTCTATTTACGTCCTCCCTGACAACGTTGCTACCTACCTGTTGATGTCTATATATCGCTTTATGTGTCAAGTGCGACGTTTTTCTATTTAACAAAGTGCTTTCTAGAGATGTTAGCATGTGAGCTCTTGTTGTAAGTTGTTTACAGCCAATAATATGTGTATAGCCTCCAGTTTGAGTCCCCCCCCCCCCCTCTCTCTGTCAATCATTTGGCATTCACATCGGCTCCTATTTTTATTTAGGAAGCAGAAACGTCTCTCTCTCTTTCTGTGTGTGTGTGTGTGTGTGTTTGTGTGTGCGTGCGTGCGTGTGTGTCTAAAATCACAGCCCCGCTTACATTTCTGTATCCATCCATAATGTTGTGTATAGCTCTATTATTCAATAAGTGTAACTGTACATTATTGTTATTATTATTGTAATTATTGGATTCATGTTCGAGAAAGGATGTATATAGATATATATATTAACATTTTTAACTGTGACCAGTTGGCTGTTTGTAGTTGCAGATTGTGTGTGTGTGTGTGTGTGTGTGTGTGAGAAAAAATGTGTGAATGCTTGCGCGTGAGTGGTGTGTGTGAACGCATGTAAGATAGATGGCTACTGTACTGTAAGGCCTGTACGCTTTCTGCCAATGAGCTTTTTGTATTTGTTTGTAACTTGGAGTAAAAAAACAACAACAATAAAGTTCCCCGCATACTCATCAAAACCAGGCAGACTCAACCAGCTGCTCTTGTACCAAACTGCTCCACAAATGGCTTATCTGAGGTTGAAGAGCATGACATTTACACAAGCCAAGGGTTTTAAAAGTCTTCACGTCCCGTTGGAGTTGCGTCCTCGGCCGAAAACTAGTTTGGACCAATAAAACGTGATTATTTGCGCCGGTATGAATTTACTGTGAATAATTTAAATAATGTGAAAATGTGTGTCGCGTCATGCCAAAATCTGAGGTTGGTGTGTCAATTTATAACGTTTACCGTGCTGAGAAACAACCCGGGTTATTGTAGCTGGTCCGGATAGCTCCAAATGTGGGTCTGGACTAATTGCCTTAGCAAGCCGAGTCCAAATCTTGCAGATTCGAACATTAACTTTCTTGTGCTGTGCATTTTCATCTTCCACAACTTTCTACATACTCTCATGCATATTTCTGAGCCTTGTCTAAGGAAAATAGCTTTAATAACTTCCAGGGTTTAATTCTACCAAATCATTCAAGCTTGACAACCGAAGTGCGTCATGCGTAAAGACGCATCACCGTCCAGAGGCCTGCAGTCTGCTTTCCAGGCCACGTTTTAACCCTGGACGCCAGATTTCCAAGGCGACAACTCGACTCACAGCATCACAGGCGTCAGGCTCCCCACTCACGAAACAAGTTGCATAAAACACACACATACTCTACACACACAGAACAGACGCACGGGCCAATTTTCATCCCTGCTGACCAATCCTGACAAGACAACAAACTACCCGCGGTGGACAAATTGGTCACTTTTCTCTAAACGGCCTCCCTTTTTCCGTCCTGACGGAGGCCACTCCCGGGCAAATTAGGTTACTTTTTCCCGATTTCCAACTGTAAACAACCAACTGAACTTTTAAACTCACCGAGCGATACTGCTTCAGCTTCCGTGCTCATACACGGATCTATTTGTGAGCTGATGAAGGAGAGGGGGGGTGAGGACGAGGTCCAGCTCCGAGCCTCATCTGGACACAACCGCTATCTCCTGCCTCTTCTGTGTGCGTATGTGTGTTGAGATATATTTTTTTAAAGCTAACCTCCTTCTGCTAAGGGCCAAACTATAAAAGAGGAGGCAGCTTTGACATTTACATGTCAAACGCATGAGGGTTTTTATCTCCAAGTTGGATCGTAAAGATCAGGCCTGGCCTCAGACTGATACCTCTCACTGGCTCTCCTCTGGTCACGTGGGGTCCATAAAGTTAGTTTTATGGTTTTGGGGAGTTGACAATGTACTATATATTTCACATTCTAGAAAGCAAGTGACGGTTTAACGGCTTCGCGGGGATCCTAAAGGGGTCAGTAAAGTAGAGACAGAGCGCGAGGGCGGGTGGTGTGTTTGTGTGTGTGTGAGAGAGAGAGCAGGCCATTACCGGCCGCTGCTCCAGCTCCGGTTCACTCGCGGAGCCCGGCGAGCTCCACTCTCTGCCGCTCTGGACGCTAGGAACAGCCGGTGGATAGAAAGAGTCAGCACGCACAGTAAGTAGTGTTTGAATGCTGTCTTTAAGTAAGGGCTATAGAAAGGGGAGGGGTGGGAGGTGGCAAAGGAAGATAGAGCTGTGTAATTACCATGTCACTCACTCACTGCGGTGCTGCTGTATTAACGCGCTTGCTGAGTGCCACGAAACTCCGGTGTGTTTGAGAGGTTGTTGTGGCTGGTCGGGACCGCGCGACGGCGGTGGCGTCACAGGTGGACTGAAATGCTGTGTGTGGGCACGCGCGCAGTTGGGTGTACATTTGGGTAGCCCCCAAAATATGCGTTTTAGTGCGTGCGTAATGATGGCACACATGCACAGGCTCAGTCTGGAGAGGCGGCTGGCAGCAGACTGAGTGGTTTACACCAGAACGGTCGTTGTGTATCCGTGGGTGTCAGCATGTGAGTGTCAAACACACAAAATGTTTTTACAAAAATAAAACGAAGAGGAAAACGTCGGTGTGCTTATAATGAATTTGAACATGGTGTTTTGGATGCCTTAATAGTGCATTCAATGAACAGACCCAGAATAGTTGTGAAATTTCTTTTGGATAACAGACAAATATGAGTATCATTTTGGGAAGTTAGTTCACATTCCCTCCCTGAATGATATTACTGCCAATCAACTACTAAAGTATTTATTTGAACGTATTGCATTGTTAGCCTATTTATTGTTGTGTAAGGAGACCGGCAAAGTAGGCTTTTTATTGCATGTGTATGCTGTCTTTACTTATGATAATAAACGTCTTAAATATGTAATCCTGCAGCAATTTTGGAGAGGAGCGTTCATCTGTGCGTTTGTTTTGTCACTTTTACGCACGGCCATTGTGTGCGTAAAAATGCTTTCAACAAAGTATTAAGAGTTGGAGAAATGCCCGCAACGTTAAGCAAGACGGGGTTGGGCACACACACACACACACGCACACACACACGCACACACACACACACACACACACACACACACACACACACACACACACACACACACAAACACACAGTTGTGACATGCGTCCTTGGGTACAAGAAAATATTTTTCCGTCCTCCGCCCTTGTATTTTCCCGGCAGGATGGGTGTGAGTGAAAAAGCGTCGTGGATACGAACATCCCCAAGGCTTGCCATCAGAGACCTTCCAGGTTATTTTACACCACAGCTATGGCCTGTTGTGTGCCTGTTGTAGATGCTGTTTTTGTTGGAGAGAAGATTGTAAATCAAATCAAATTGGAACCAGACGCTTGGGCTTTCGAATTAACCTCATGTATGTAAAAATTCTATAGAATTGTTCAAACATAGGGCACAAAACACTCAAACCAATATCACAATTAGACAATTAGAACATCCACTGACACTGCACTAGGAATTATGAAACGCGTGAAAACCCAAACTAACTAAGTGAAATCCAACAGTCACACCGAAACTATTCACTGACAGCAGCGTATCGAAAAGACAGATGGAAATACACAATTCAACAATAAGAAGGACACCAGCCTGATTGAAAAACATAAAATATTAATGGAAGTACTAATGTGGCACATCATGTATCCGTTGAAATCAACAGTAATGTAAGACAATTGTTTTAAACCTTGCATTCACAAGCAACCAACACCTTCATGCGTCATGACGTAATAAAGAAAACACTGTGTTGTGAATAAAATGGGAGGAGGGGAGGGGGGGGGGGGTTGTTACAGTAGGGTACAGTCTCCCACTGCTCCCACTGTACCCTGTATCTTCTATAGTTCTCCACACTGCGTCCCTCTGGCTGCCCTCTGATGTCTGAAGCGGGACTCGAGCTGTAAGCCCGGCTACCAGTCACGCGGCGTCGTGCTCTCCTCGCGCACGCCCGCTTCTTATTGCTTAGATCCATCATGTAAATTGTTTAATGTCTCGTGTCACGGCGGATGCTCATATTTCGCGAGACACCGAGCGGAGTTTCAAACTTTTTTTCCCACCCCTTCCTTTCAGTCAGTCAGTGCGTCACAGCTCCCGGTAGATAACTTCAAACTGGCGATGAAACGAGCTTCGTCACAATAAGACAGTTAAATTAATAGTTCTCCTTTTGTGTTAACGCCAAGCTCAACATGGCGCCCTGAAGAGGCCGACAAATACTAAGCATGGAGTGGGGGATGCTTCCTCTCATTCCCATACAACACAACCTAGTTACTACTGCTTTCTAAAATCAGACAAAGTGGAGGTTTAAGTTAACTTGGATTAAATTTCAGGAAATAAAATTACACAATAGGATAAGGAAGGCCATGAGATCCAGTTTAACATTGTTTTTCGTCATCAAAACGCATAGCTTTAGGAGGATTTCCTTACCACAATAGGGGTATTTTATTTCAAAAGCTTTACCCAATGCATGTCCATGTCCTATGTATTTTTTAAATTAGCCTAAGTACACTTTTTTTTCTATCCACTTTCTTTGACTATCTCAAATTGTAGTTATTTATTGTCCACTTTTTTACAAAGAATGATGAGCCAAACTCGTTCTTATAGTATTTAGAGTGGGCTACTTCACAGATGAGTGTATTTTTTCCTCCCCACGACCACACAGTTAATGCGCTGTCCTCTGCGCCCCGCTAATAAGAGAGGAGGTTTCTGCTCTCGGAAGTCCTCTCTGCACTCAAACTCTCATTTATTATGTTCCCTTTACACATGAAACCAGCCTGCCCCAATGCATTCTCAGTCTGGGGATTCCTGGCGCTGCCCTCCACCTTTACAAGTATTTTTCACAAACTTCACACGAATGTTATTCATGCTCGGGATGCCATAAATTATTCAGACTGGAGGAAAAATACCAATCTCTGCTAAATTATGGTTAAATGAAAAAGGAGGTTACAACAGACGTACAGTAGGTCTTTCTTTAATTTCAATTCGTTCTTCTGAAAATAGAAATAATGAGAAAAATGTATATTTCTTTTCAGGCTGTATTAAAAATGGAACCCTATGTGATTATCATATCCTAATGACATATTTGCCCAT
>NC_048421.1:21848542-21854835 GCF_013103735.1 Etheostoma cragini
ACACACACACACACACACACACAGAGACACACACAGGGACTGGACATGACACTCGTGACCCAAATGTAGTTCCTATTCTTTAAAGGTAAAGTGAGAGAGAGGCTGTGGCACCCATGAGAAGGTGCAGCATGCGGCTCTAAGGCCTCCTTTGTGTTCGCTGTGTGTCATCTGTTTCCCGTTTATGTACACAGGGCAGCTCCAGCATGCAGAGCCACTTCTCCTCGCCATTATGTGTATTATGTGTACGGGCTTGCTGCTCCTTTGAACCTGTCGAGGCTGTCACAATGCGCTGAGTTCGGCTTTACAGTCTGTGTGTTGGCGATGATGAGTGGGGTGAGTAAGCGACGCGGCTGGCCCTTTTTTGTTCAGTGCGTTGCAAAGGTGTGTGTTTGTCTGTGTGTGAGAGAGTCGCGGGCTTTGTGTGGGAGTCAGTGGGGTGTGTTTTGGTGGGGGGGGGGATGACCCGGGTAAGGGAAGGTCTTGTGTGTGTTTTCCTGCACTGTATGGCAGGCTTGCCACTTTTGGTGCTAATTTTGCGCAGACGCAATTTGAAAATGTAAGGTGATTTCATTCAATTTCAACTATTTTCAGCGTATTGGTATTCACACAGAAGTCTATTCTGTGAATTGGATCTATAGGTGGGGATATCGTGATGCGTAAAAGAGCAGATAACCTATTCCCTGTCCTCTGCAATCTCCCAAGCACTCTGAGCTACTTTCCCTTTCCTCCCTCGCAGCATCTCATGTGATTGCTTTACGTTTAAATCGGTATTTGCGAGGCCTTAATGTCTTCTGCATACTGATAGGGGTGAACCGCGCGGCCACGCTTCATGAATAATGCATGGCTAAGAGTCACCGCGAGGTCAGCAGACAGACTCGAGCCGCGCAGGCGCGCAAGGCAGTAATGCAAATGGCGTACTGCACCACACTACCCCCCATCCCCATGCGTGTGTGTGTGTTTGTGTGTTTGTTTCTACAGCATAGGGGAGAGGAATTAACAACTGGCTGCTTTTATTTGCCTGTCAGTGTTCTCCATTTCCGGGTAATAAGGAAAGGATGTTTACCTCAGACAAACCAAAAACTTCCCCAATTTAAATCCGATTGGCCGAATAGCGGTAACCTGACAGTTCAACCAAGCACCAAAAAGCAGGGTGTTATGCAAACGACAGTAATTCTAATATAACACACCATAATGCCATTTGTGGAGAAAAAAAGTGTCCACATCTATTCATGTCTGCATGAATTAAATTGCACCGACACTGTTGATTGCTGGAAATTAAGCTTTTTCTTATGTTTTTTTTTTTTTAACGTGTCAATGAAATCCTCTATCAAGGCCACTTTGTGAAACTGGGAATACAGCTGCAATAGTTTTTATTTGCATTATATATGGGTTATGACAGGCCGATAACATTTCAAATAGTTACATTTAGGCCTATTAGTAGTTACATTTAGGCCTATTGGTCATTTAGGCCTATTAGTCTACCTATGTTTAATTGTAATTTATGCCACGTTTAATTGTAAGTTATGCCACGTTCATTAATAAATACATAAATAAATAAATAAATATAAAGTATTTTATTAATTATACAACATGTGCATGTACAGTCAGTGTTATTGCCAGTTTAAAAACAGCTATTTATAGCATATCAAGGCGAGTAGGTTGGGCAAATAAACTAGGGTACTACAACTACTACTAATACTACTACACTACTTTACTACTACTACTACTACAACTAATAATAATAATAATAATAATAATAATAATAATAATATTAATAATCAAGGCCTGTAGGTTGGGCAAATATACTAGGCTAATACTAGACCTACTACTAGGCCTACTATTACTAGGCTACTACTACTAGGCTACTACTAGCCTACTAATAACAATAATTATAATAATAGGCCTATTAACGATAACAACAACAACAATAGGCTAATAATAATCATCATCATCATCATGATAAAAATAATACTAGGCTAATATAGGCTAGTATTAGTCTATTATTCGTTGTAATATCTATTATAATGAAAATATGCTTGGGTGTCGTTGCCGCTGTGATATCAGTAGGCTAGTAGGCTAGGCTATGTCATAGCTCCGTGTAGCCTTGAGAGCAAATGATGTAGCCAAATTAAAATTAAGCTAGTTTCTGTCCTGAAAGTCACCACTTCCTGGGGGCCTTTTCCTTCACAAACAAGAAGGAATGAAAAGTAGCCGTGCTCCAGTGGTTTCAATGTGTGCCTGAAGATTGTATTTTCCCATAGAATGCAGCTCTCTCGCGCCGCCACCAGAGCCCGCTTCAGACCAGGACAGCGAGGAGCACGAGCCCCACTCTGTACATGCCTCCCTCTCAGCACGCGCCCCCGTCCGTTTGAATAGGCCTACCACCCGACGAAAACCTGCAACAACCCCGCGTCTCTCCCTCGCTGTTTAGCTAAATACACAACTGTCAGAACTCTCGTCGTCTTTTGCAGTTGATAAATGGTGAGTGCACCTAAGGTAAAGAGAGAAATATACCAAAATACCCACTTAAGGAGGCGCTGTCATTTAATTTGCTGCCTCCTTTATGGCTGCCTATGTATTTTTTTCTCTGCTGTTGTTAGCCGGAGAGAGGACAACAAACACTAAGCTAAGTAGCAACATGCTACGTCCGAAGCACAAAACAGGCTAATTTTCAAGCTAGCAAGTAAATGAAGACGTAGTAGAGGCAACTGTAGCTGTTTTTTCTCTTTCCTATGCCATTCTGTCTTCCTGCCCGAAGCAAGAGAACCGCCTGGCTGGGATGTCCAAGCTAATAGTCAGCCTACAGCAGAAAGTTCACGGAGTTGAAGGGTCAAAAGTTCACCGTCGTGCTTGAGTTCCGCCCTCGCTTATCCTCACTCACTCGACTCCAGACCAATTGCTGTATGTCAAAGGCAAAAAGAGTGGGAGGGAGGGAAGGAGTAAGAGGAGCAGAGGTAGGGAGAGGGTACAGATGAGAGAAGTGATAGCAGGAGGCAAAGGAGAGGTGAAGGTCTGACCTCCCCTTCCCTTCCCCGGTAACAAAAGCAAAGCTCCTCCTGCCGCCGCAGTGTTACAGAGAGCAAGATGAAGGGAGAAGAAAGACAGGAAAAATGGAGGGGTTGAAGGTTGTGGTGGGAGGGCGGAAGGTATTTGGTGACATGGAGGTGGTGTTGTCTGGGGGGGTGCAGGTGTTTGGCTACATATTTTGTTCACACCAGCTAACATTTGTATTTCATATGAGTCACTTTCTTTTGCCATGGGCAAAGTTCTTATGGAAAGGGGGAACCAAAATGAAACGTATGCTATTACCTTTATTATTAAATCAACCTTCAAAACCCCCTGAAACTAGACCTGGTCCCCCCCCCAAAAAAAAAATAGGTACACAAGAAGGCCCAGATACAAAAAAAACACTTTTATTAGCAACAACAATCCAAAAACAGTTATTGCCTCTGTAATAAATTGATTTTTTTTACAGAGACGGTCTATAGCTTAATGTTGATGAAAAATGCATTGTATCAATATTTATCAATAATAGCCTATAGCCTACAAGTTATAGGAAACAATAGGGCCACGCTAGTGGTTGTGTGTGTGTGTGTGTGTGTGTGTGTGTGTGTGTGTGTGTGTGCGCGCTGCACAGCCAGATATTAGTGTAAATGTGAAGTGGTGTGTTATGCTTGGAGCTAACAGCTATTTATAAATCCCCAAACCATTTTGGAGAGGGAGTTTAGCAAAGCAGAGCTCTTCCTGTCCTCAGCATTATCAGCACCATCCTGTCAAAATAAACTCTTATCTCATGCACCATCCACAAAATATTACTCTCCTTATCTGATTTTTCCACTGCAAGATTAATGTCTGGCCCTGTTTACTTTTCTAGCTGAGAAGAATGAGTCTCAAACCATTTTTCTCCTGCTTTCTATCTTTCTCATTTTTATTTCTGTCAGCCTAAAGTTAAGTAACAGTAGCCTATAAATTGCTGTTGAGACATTATTGCAATTCGATTTGTTTTGTTGGGATTGCTATTGAATGTTTTGCAGAAAATTAACTTGTATATCAAGGGATGTATCCACACCAACTTTACCAAATGTGGAGAAAACAACCATACAATAAGTAAGGCTAATACTACCCCATGTTTGTTTTATTATCGCCGAATAACCGAACTTGTTGTAGCTGATCCAGTTTGATCTGAAAAACAGTTTTGACCTCAATCATTGAAACACACAATCTGAACTCGTTTAATCTCAGCTCCTGTTGAATAGCAACCTTCTGGACACATATTGTTGGAGCTATGCTTCATGGTTAAAATAGGGGGACAGGCAGAGAGGAGGGGAAATGACTCGCACATAAATGAGCAAAATGATAATTCAGTAAATAAATAATCCGTTTATTGACGTAAACGCGCTGGCATGGGCTGGTACGGCTCTGCTCCCCCCTCCACACACACACACACACACACACACACACACACTAAAAAGGTAGACTAATGGGTGAATAACTTAGTTACAGATTCCGTCCTTCTCCAAAGGTTCATCCTGAGTTCACCAGATTAACTCGATTTAAAATGTAGCGTTCCCTTTCTTTGTCTTTAAATAACACCTATAGGCTATTATTCACGAAAACGCATAATGTAAAACGAAATGGAACATAAGCAACAATAATGCACATCTGTTTTCTGTAACCGACACGGTGATAAAATGTGGAAATATAGGGAAAGTAATAGTAGTGAAATGAGCAGGGATAAGTGTGGACATATGGCTGCAGTTAACTCGATAAAACTCCATCGGCGGGTTGCAGAGAGTCGAATAACGTCAATATAAATCCACCTGATACCTCCGTGTCTGATCTCCGCGCGGCTCAAAGCACTAAAGACGGTTTACACGAACTAAGCTGCAATACAACACATTTGTTTCTACGAAATATTCATGTTTAAGACTCTGAAGTGATGGTGCGGTTATTCACATGTCAGCCTGCACGGTGGTGTCATTTATATTTATGCAACAAAGGGAAAGGGAGAAATGATCCTGGAAGAAAAGAAAATCTGTGTGAGAGAGAGAAAGAAAAAGACCCCCCTCCTTCTTTCACATCTACTGACCATTTTTCTTCAAAGTAATGACTCCAACTCAATGTGGTATGACGGGAAGAGAGGGAGAGAGGGACGGGTAACGAACAGAATGACAGAAAGAGGGGATGAAGGAGAGAAGGGAGTGCGCGAGAGGTGGAAATGGCTGAAAGAAAGGGTGTGGAAAAGGGAGGGGGGCGAGGAAGGAGGAGGGAGAGAGAGAGAGGCTTGGTTGTTCTCGGGGTGAACGGGAGGTCAGCGCGTCTCACCAATATTAAAATGTGTACCGGGGACGCGGAGTGACACGCCTCGCCCGTTAAACAAAGAGTGTGCCAAACTGGCAGATTAATTTGAAAACTTGAGTCCATGCACACACACACAACACTTAGTGCCTTAAAGAGCCCACAGTCTCCACAGCAGCCCTGCTCGGTCTCCTTCAGCCCCAAACTGCTCGCTGTAACACCGGGAAACACTTGGAACGGCCACCGGTGACGGGGGTTTCCTTTATCATATAACGCCTGTTTTGTCGTGGTTTACGCACGGAGCGCACCGTGCTGATCTCGCAACGTTACGGTGACGTGTTGCCGTGTTTTGTTTTTTTGCTGGATGATCAACGTTAAAGTGGTTCTAACTATAAACTATTATTGCGGTTGGTTAAACGCGGAGTGAGAGCAATGCGGTTTGGATACAGGCATGTTTACACATTACCGGAGTGTGTCCGTCTCTGCGCGTGTGCGTGCACGTGAGCTGGGGTGTCCGCGGGAATGACAGCGATATTTCTTTTTTTTAAGATACCAAGAAGAATTCCGAAGAGGTCAAAAAAACCTGTGGCGTCGGCAGAAGAGAGAGAAGGACAACTGAGCTGTTAATGTCTCTCTGGATGGAGAAAAAGAGAATGGAACACTGCGGCCGACGTGTTGGAGACGTAGAGAAGCAGAAGAAGGAAAATAAAAGCAAAATTTCATAACCATAACAAGATGAAAAAATGGTTGAAGCTGATGTGACGATGACACCAGAAAGGAGAGGAGGATCCGCGAGCTACAGAGGAGTGAGTACACAAAAAATAGAAATCGACTTGTATAAGAGGAAGCTGGCTCATTTGCATGTCGCTGTGTGTGTACGTACGCTTGCTAGCTCGTACCGTGTGTGTGTATGTGGGTGTGTGTGTGTGTGTGTGGCAGGTGTTTTGCCCATGCTGGGAGGAAGGGGAAGACCACGTGTTGCAGGAGCTGTCGCA
>NC_048421.1:21854845-21861552 GCF_013103735.1 Etheostoma cragini
CTCTTCCTCCTCATTCTCCTCTTCCTCCTGTTTCTAATGCACTTTATAATGACTTCATTGTGGTTATTATTCTAAAACAGTTGTATTTAACATATGTCTTAGGTTACACTGTCTTTTACATATTTTGAGATTGTAATATTTCTCAATTACACTGTATATTTTTGTTTTGTGTCTGTTGTACTTGTTTTTTTGTTTATTTTATGCACCAAACACCAACGCTAATGCTTTGTCAGTGAAACATACTTGGCCATACAGCTTATTCCTATTCTGATTCTTCAACCATTTATATTTTTGATGATTATAGGCTGTGCATGTCACACAGTGGGTATTGGAACTTGTGTTTCCTCTTTGCAAGCCCAATGTCCTTCACCATCATGCTGGTTAGTTAGCGAGTTACTAAACCACCTGGGGCTGTGTGACTAGAATGACCACTATTGACATTTTGGCAATAATTTAAGTGTTGCTGTACCTCCTCTGGTCTAGCTTATAACAAGGCCTAAATGAAAAATAATTACCAAAATACCAAAGAACATTATCAGATAGATAAATAGATAGATAGAGATAGATAGAAAGAAGGGTTGGACTCAAGCCAAAATACACACACACACACACACACACACACACACACACACACACAATTATATGGCTACTGAGGGTGAAGGTGAGGTCGTGGCCAGTGGAAGGTTAAAGGTCATGGGACAACTTTCTCCCTACACAGTCTTACATTCAATTCTAAACATATTTATATAGCTGATTTAATACATATAGCAGATAGCTCCATTACTTAAGGTTGTTTTTGACATACAATAGGCAATGTGGATTTTCTGATTTTGTCATAGGCTGATTCCTAAAATAGAAGCCTAACAAAGACATTGCTAAAATTCGTTGCTAATGTTGGACATGTGGCATAAAGAGGTGTGAGAAAAAAATCTGATGAGCTTGAATGGACTGGGAGTGTTTGCAGTGGTTTCTCGGCATGAGCATTGCTGCGGTTTTATCAGTTTGCATCCAGATGTGAGGTTTCTTTGCCGATACTAGCTTATGGTGTATCACGCATGTTGTCAGTAGGAGCCTGCAGAAAGCGGCAGTGGTTTCAGCTGTTTATTTCCCTCTGCTGATTGCTAATGTGCTGTTTCTTTGATAATAAGCTGTGGAATAAAACGCTCCGAGTCTACAGGGAGCATTTGTTTCTTTTCATCATCCATACAAATGCTGCGCTCCTGCTGTAGCGCCAGTCTGTGCTCCCAACCACTTTAAATATGCTAGTTCATTTTTAGACGCTGTTTGGAGGTTTTTAAGCGTCAAGTAAGCACCAACAATGATTATGCGGGAGCTTTGAGCTGAGCTATTTTAATGTAATTATATTTTGTGTTTTTCAGTCATAAAGAAAAGGAGGAGGTTTCACAGTTTCAGAGTGACTCAAAAGAAGGGATGACCTTTTGGAATGTGAACGGCCGAACAGAGTTTTATTGGATTTTATTCAACACAGATAATAAAGCCATTTTGCTATTGAATTAGTCGGTATTTTTTCCCTGCTGTTTCCACGGTGTTACCTGGCGCGCTGCGCGCCGCTGGTCCGACCTTCCTCACAATAGATGTATCATAAAACACCTTTAGATACAAACTTGCCATACGGAGGGACAGGCCTCCGCAGCACTTCATTTTTTCTCTCTCTGTCCGATACTTTGCATGACAATAACCAGGGGAATGGACATCGATTTATTTTTCAAACTGCACAAAGGAGCAAAACCACATTTCTCTTCTTCGTCGTTGTCCCTAAAGCTTTTCACCCCGGTAATATTTCAGAACATTGACACGTGGTCGCTGCAGATAATGAGGCTGTTTAACCTTTCTATATGTTCATTTTAATTTGAAGTTAAGGCCCGCCATTGAACAAAAACACATCTGTGCCTTTTAAATGTAATGTTTCAGACCAGAGTTAAAAACAGATAATCACAAAAAGCTAACTTGATTCTAAAGGCCTATTATTTGTTATGCAGCTGACAAAACGACGAGTCTATTCTTCTAGAACAAGCTATTTACGGATTGAGTTGCCGGCACGAGCTTTTACAGTCTTCACTTTTAAATCTCACTTTTTATCCCTTTAACATGAAAAGAGCCAGGGCTATACAAACGATCAAAAAAAATCTTACCTTCACGCTCGTTGAAATGCATCCATTTTAGAATACTTATTAATCCAAATAGCAGTTGACTCAGATAGCGCCAACTTTTTTTTAAAGCTATTTTGCCAACAACAACAACAACAACAACAACTACGTTTGTGAGCTTTGTTAGAAAGGTCATAAATTGTTAGTTATTTGTTCGCACCGGCTCGCTTCCGACACCTGAATATTTTATTGCTTTTTATTTCACCCCTTGCTCCAAAACCTTTTAACCTCCGGGAAGTTACCAGTGTGAGCTGTTTGGTGTTTGAGCTGTAAACGGAATTGACCCGCAGTAAAAGGCAAATGGTTAAATCCAGATCCGCTGACCTTTTCCTCTCACATGTCAGCCTCTGTCAGTCGCTCGCGCTATGAAACATGTCCTGTTATTACACTTCGAAATGTTACAGCAAAGATAAACCCCTATATGTTTCATGTTTGCCTCTTGAAGCTAGATGCAGCTCTCTAACCGTGCACGTTTGTGCGTGTATGCGCGTGTTTGCGCTCGTGTGCGTGCGTGCTGGGGTTGAAAACAGGACAATGGTTTTTCAGGTGGAGTGATAGTCAAGTGGTACTTAGCTCGCTGGCAGGTTTATAATATGTATAATATTTAAATGGACTAAACGGCAAAATAAAGCAGCGTGTTTGGTTTTATTCATTTTGAACAGGTTATTTAATGGGAGAGCGAACAGCTGCGTGTAGTGTCATCAGAGATCTCGGTCTTACTTTGTTGGTGCCAGGCCTACAATACACTGTGTCTGGGTCATATCACTCTATTTGGTGACAAACCCAGTTTGTTTTTCTTTCCGTATCTAAGATCTAAACATCTCCGAGTATCTCTGGATCTTAGGTGAGCAGCACATTGGCCTCTACCTGTAGCCGGATACAATGGGCCCCAGCCCCGGTCAGCTGAAAGGCTCCTGCTGACAAACTTGACAGAGAGAAGGGAAGTGCCACAGTCAGACTCAACACACCTTGATCGATACCTGAGATGGCCCGCGGCAAAGCGGGAGGTCAAGGTGACAGAATTAGGCCCATCCCTGTGCAGAGTAAAATAGAGACTACACTGGGTTGTATTAGTAACTAAACACCGCACAAAGAGTGGAGTAATAATAAAAAACGATACCGTGTAGAGAGATAAAGGATACAGACTAGAGGCGGATTAGAAGCAGGTTGACGGTGCCTCTCCCTCCAGTCTGAGCTCCGTGCTTTTAGCTTTTGTTGTCCGGTCTGGTGATGTATGAGCAACTTTTTTCAGGAAACGGAGAACAGCAATATTGCCTGCAGCAGGGAGGGACTGTCAGTGTCACAAAATCAATGTGGGAGCAGCACAGGAGCAGATCAAAATTGTATGGGAAAAATATAGTCGAGAAAAAAGAAACACGTTCATAGGTGAGAGCACGAAGAGCTTCAAAATGCATCAGTAGCTGCACATTCTCCTTTATAATATGTTTTTCGTTTTTTACCTTAACTTGTCTATTTTCTAAACCTATCAATGTGATATGATGTGGACTAAATTAAATATTAAATTTGAGTTTGTAATTAGAAAACCAAAAATCAATCAAACGTTTTTACTTTTGGATTTCTTTTGTTTAAATCCTGATTTATTTCATTAATTTTTAGATAGATAGATAGATAGATAGATAGATAGATAGATAGATAGATAGATAGATAGATAGATAGATAGATAGATAAGCCAGATTCCGTTTTAATCCAGTTGAATCAGAGTTTTGGAGACAGACAGCAATTCATTTAGCATAGTGAAGGGACATTTATTCATTTATTCATTGGTTCATCCATTCTTCAGTCGAATCATTTAGAACCATTTTTGATCGGACAGTGTTTCCCCGTGCCAAGCGATTTGTCTCTTCTTTCATTAAATTGTGTTCATTCTGTTAGAACGGCGCACGGCTGGAGCTGCCAAGTTTCTTCTTATCTTTTCTTCTTCTTTTTGGATAATTACAACAGCAGACTATACTTTTTAATTTAATTGTGTGTGTGTGTGTGTGTGTGTGTGTGTGTGTGTGTGTGTGTGTGTGTGTGTGTGTGTGTGTGTGTGTGTGTGTGTGTGTGTGAGGATAGCAATCTTTAGGATAAGGCCAATTTTTATTTTGAATTAAACATTCGTTCAAATGGAGCAGTGAGAAACTAAATTGGCCAAGGAAATATTACATTTTATAAATAAAAAAAGCAGATGTAAAAAGATCTTTGTCAGTGACCGAAGCCTAATTAGATAGCCATAGATAACCATAGCCTAATATTTGTGAAATATAAATATAAACATAAAATGACGACGTATATAATATTGCTAAATGCATTGTACTCTCATTCGTCATTGTAATAGCTTTACATTACAAATGCGCCATTAATAATTAAATGCACATAATATCAGAAAGAGAAAAATATGTTGTTTTTTTTATTTATTTAACATTTATTTCTCGGTTTTCCATTAAAAGCTGCATTAGGAAATATGAATTAATGGGACTGTACTGCAGCTTCCAGCGCACCTGTCCCCCTTCTCTCCTTCTTACTGTCTACAAGAAAAAGAAAGAAAAACATTTTATTTGTTAATTTTCTTCTTTAATTTGCGGGTTAGCTGGCGTCGCCCTCGGGTTGCCATAAGTGTCACAGCATTATAACTTCATTTCCCAGATCCCCACCAACCGTGAGCGGGTCAAGGGTCAGAAACTGTACAGATGGATGGAAATCTTCTTTGCTATGACAGGAAGTTTATGAAAGCAATAAAAGTCCATCGACGGTGTAACCTTGTGCCTTCAGAGAGCCGCTGTCTTCTATATCTACCCTGTAGATCCGGATTTGTGTAAAAATCATTAAAACAATCACAAATTCGCTTCTAGGGGAGTATATAGTGGATTTATACACGACGTCAGCGATGGATCCGACACAGGGAGGCGAGGCCGTCAGCTGCTATTATTGGGTTGTAGCGCCTTATGGATCGCTGCTTGGTATTTACATTTGTAAAAGTGGAAGTTTAATAATGTCTTCTATACGAATTTATATTTCCTATCATTATAGACATCCGCCAATGAATTTATTTCAAGACTGTTTTGTTCATAATGTTTATTATGTACCTGCTCGCCTCCACAGTGCGTAAAAGTCAATCCAAGTTCTGTACTTCTCTTTTTTTTTTCGATCACCAAACCGCCTCGCAGTTTTAAAGGCCAAATCCAGGTTGAATTGGACTTTTTTTATTTATTATTTGTCTTGTTGAAAAATGATGCGGTCGCCTTTACTGTTCATCTTGGAAGGCGTGTTGGGGGGTTGGGTGTGTGAGTGGGTGAGGTGTGGGGGGCGTAAGGTTTCGATTTAGAGACGGTCAATTTTCTCGAAACAAAGGACTTGGATATCTCCATCATCTTGCGTGCTTGTGTGTATGTGTGTGCACCTTTAGTCCCACTGATTACTATTCACCGCAGTGCTCCTTGTTTTTTTATATGTGTCTGTTTGGTCTTTCTATGTTGAACTTATGCAGAAATTTTACTGCAAGCTGACTTATTGTGACTCAATTGAATTTACTCTAAAACTTGTTGGGGGGAAATTCTGGAAAATAGTTATTTTCCTTATAATGCAGTTTGCTGTCTAACATCTGTGGGGCTCCGTTTTTATAGCAGTATAGAAACTGACAGCAGTAGAGAGTTAGATTGTGTTACGTGGTACGTGTGAGTGTTTGAAATGGATAAACAAAGAGATTGTAGCAGCTAGTGTTAGCGGGTCACGGTTAGGGGGGGATGGCAAGAGCTGGATCTCTGTTCTGTAATGCACAGCTCAAGGGCAAAAGCAGCCGCGCAGTTGGAATTGGGCACATTGCTCTGCCAGTGATGTTAATATCGCAAAGCGGAGGGGAATACATCCTGTTTATAATGCAAGACAAAAGGCAACCCAGGCTGTGGCTGAATTACCATGCAAGGGGAGTGAAATGTGGAATGGGCGCCTGTTGGAGTAACGGGGTTTAAAAAAAAAAAAAAAAGAGGGAACCGGTGCTGGATTCTCGTTCCTAATGCTAAAGTCTGCTAGTGATTTAGAAGGCCGTGGAACCTGAATTAGTTGATGAATTTTCTATCGATCCTAAACAAGCCAGATTTATCTCTGACACGGTGCTGCTGCTGGGTGGCAGCGCAGCAGCCGGCCAGGCCACACTCCCCGTTATTAGCGATTTAAAAAGAAGAGAGAGGAAAAAAAAGAAAAAGCTTTAGCAAGCACGTCTCTACACACCCACACACACATACATATATACACAGAGGGCGGTGCAGGCGCCACTTTAAATCCCCCCAAGCACTTTCTTTCTGCTGCTTCTTTTTTCTGTTTGCTTTATTTTTTTCTTTTTGAAGTTCCAGCCAGACGCGTAACAGGGGGAAGGGGTTCGTTTGCAATAAGGGAGGACTTATGATCAGTACTGTACTCTGTTGCTTCAGCTCGAGCGGAATGCACGTTACTTCGTGCGTGTCAGACGCGTTTTGTTATTGTTGTGATTCTCTGGCTGACATTTGGTGGAGAGATACACAGCGAGCGAGCGGGGCCCGGGGA
>NC_048421.1:21861562-21868937 GCF_013103735.1 Etheostoma cragini
ATTGTAACTGTGAGTGCCCACAAACTGAGGCCATATGATGATGCGCGTGCGGGGTCCGTGTGTATGCTTAATCCCATTTCCTTATCCGGGGTTCGTCTTGGAGGCGCGCCATTGGTCGGCTGCCGTCACGTGGCTTCTTAACTTTGTTCACTTGACAGAAAAGTAGGAGGGTTCAACGGAACAGGAATGACCGAAGAGTAAAGGGATGAGATATAAATTTTAGTTATATATTTTCCGAGTAGGTGCAATTCCACAAAAAGACTGAAATTAATGGCCATGAGCTCCTATTTGATCAACTCCAACTATGTGGACCCGAAGTTCCCACCGTGCGAGGAATACTCACAGAGCGACTATCTGCCCAGCCACTCTCCGGACTATTACAGCTCCCAGAGGCAGGAGCCTGCTGCCTTTCAGCCGGACTCTCTCTACCACCACCATCAACACCACCCACAACACCAGAGCCACCACCAGCAGCGAGGCGAGCCGCCGTACACCCCGTGCCAGCGTCCGGGGCAGCCTGCCTCGGTGGTGATGTCTCCTCGGGGTCACGTCCTCCCCCCAACCGGGCTGCAGACTTCCCCCGTCCCGGAGCTGAGCCACCGCTGCGACTCGTTGACACCCAGCCCGCCTCCGCCTGCGTCTTGCGGCCAAACGCCCCACAGCCAAAGCACGTCATCCCCCACGAGCACTCGTAAAGACCCCGTAGTCTACCCGTGGATGAAGAAAGTCCATGTAAACATCGGTAAGTGCTGCATGGAAACTTCTTCCTCTCTCTCCACCCCGCTCTCTCTCTCTCTCGCTGCGCCTTTGTGCCTGCAGTTGGCTGCCGTGCAGTCAGCTAGGTGTCCACCGTCAAAATCTACGGCTTCCCCTCCTTGTTTTCTGTTAGAAGTTGAAGAGTAGCCCTTGGGTCAAGATTTACGATCGTCTGTTTGCAGGGCCAATATAATTACACCCACCATAAATTTTTATTACACCTCTCCGCAGAGGTGCATTTTGAAGTCCGATCTAAGGCTCGTCTGCTCTAATTCCTCGCCTTATGACAACTCAGACCGAGCACATAAGTTAGATTTTATGCTTTGGTAATTTGATTTTAAGTGGTCGGGTTGTATAAACGGTGTACTTTACTCTGTCGAGCCTTTCTTCCCCACTCGTTGTTCCAGGGGTAAGAAAGTTTTATGGCAGCTGAAATATTCATGTTTATGGAGCCGGCCGTAAAACACTAATGTAAAACCGAATAGCTCCAGTCTATTATGGCTTCTCTGTAATGTTCTAATAGACTTGCTGCCTATTGCGTATTGGGATTACCAGAGCGCATGTTCGCGGGGCGACAAAATGTCCCTTTTGTAGAGACGACGTAATGCATTCACTCCACCGGGCTGTTAACTCGGTAAGAAAACCTTATACTTTCTTGCATTTACTCTTTGCACAGTTACTTTAGCTGTCACGTCTTTGGAGACACCGGACTGCCGGTTGGAGGTTTTGGTCGGCCGTTCAGTACCGTCGTATAGCTGCACCCGCACCCCCTTTATTCTCAACCAGTTCATACATGCTGCCATCCTTGCGTAGTCCGTGAAATCCTTGCGTAAGATCATTGCAAGAAAAGGTTGCTGCTCCGAACCTCTTTTCTCGCCGCTGCTTTTGCTATCATATGCCTAGCCTAACTCGAGAGTCCCGGTCGTGCGTGCACGGACGTGTCGGGACAGCGTGATTTTTCAAGCATTGGGAAATTTGCTCTCAAATCACAACATTTGGACACCAGCGTCAGGCTGGCTGCTGGGAGGATTCACACCACCGCAGGGCCTAAAATGACACCTGACAACATGTGCTCACTGAAAACGCAACAAACAGCATACACTGCATAATTGTCGTAGAAGAAAAGATTACCATCAGTAAAGGGTCTGCGAGGTTACAGCTATTTTCTATTCTGTATATTCAGTAGGTGCAACCGTGGTGGCCATCATTTCCCTTCGTTACATGCTCATAATGCACTTACATTTTCTTTCTGATGGTCTGTTTTCAGTTTTGCAAGTTAACAATAGACTGTTCCATCCTCTTTAATGAGCAATTAATCAACAACAATAAGTCTATGTAGCCAATAGTATACTAACAACGCCTGTCTGTTTTTCTACAGTAATGTTACACTATTGTGAATGTGAAAGCAGTGATTATGTTGTATTATACTGCGACCAACGTATTTACTTTATTATTATTATTATTATTATTATTAAGCTATTAGCCTATTAGCCTATATTGCTGTATTTTGGAGGGGTTGTATTGTGGTTGTTGTATATTTTCTTGAGTGGTAAACGTCGTGATGCTCATATGTTGCCATTGTTGTCCCACAGTGAGTTCAAACTACACAGGTGGTGAGCCGAAGCGCTCGCGGACGGCCTACACGCGCCAGCAGGTCCTGGAGCTCGAGAAGGAGTTCCACTACAACCGGTACCTGACGCGCAGGCGCAGGGTGGAGATTGCGCACACGCTGTGCCTGTCAGAGCGGCAGATCAAGATCTGGTTCCAGAACCGGAGGATGAAGTGGAAGAAGGACCACAAGCTGCCCAACACTAAGGTCCGCTCCGGGACAAACAACAACACAAACTCCCAGTCTCTAACCGGGCCCCTATAGCCCGGTTATTTGGCTCTTTGTCTGATTTTTGCCCAACCCTGGTTCCCAAACTGAGCGCCAAAGCGGCGGCCACGCTTGTAACCACCGAAACCTGCACTTTGGACCGGAATAACGCCTTTTACTCTGGAGGGAGGGAGGGATGTCATTGCCGCCTGATCGGTCCTGATGCTGTGCTGATGTTACACTCTTATATGACGTGATGACGTGGGAGGGGTGAAGGGGGAGATCTCCCATTCATAAAAAATGAAATGAACAAAAGTAGGCATTCCCTGCCCATCTCCGTCTCCCTGCTCTTAATATTTCTGTGTTTTAATACTCCTCACCCTCGCTTCTTCTCTGTGACAGAGCATGAGATGGTATAGGCTGAGGATAATATGGCCGCGTGCGTGTGGTTTATTTTTTTTCACCTGAGACTAGTATTTTGTGTGCTGAAGATGGATCCTGGTTTTCATCTTTAATCATGCCATGCTCGGGCCCCATTTGTCATTGTTTACTCTGCGGGGACAAAGCAAAGGGGTGAACCGCGGCTCTGCTCATTACCCCCCCCCCCCCCCCCCCCCCCCCCCCCCCCCCCCCCCCCCCCCCCCCCCCCCCCCCCCCCCCCCCCCCCCCCCCCCCCCCCCCCCCCCCCCCACCCCAATCGCACACGCACGTGTAATAAATGGAACTCTCGTTCTGTCGAGAAAAGTATTCTTACAACCCGCCACAAACACACACACACTACACACAAACCAAAACCACACATGGACATACCCGTCCTTATAGAAGCCTACTTAAAATAAATAAAATATAACATCCGGTGTGATCCAAAACGACACCAGGCAGTTTTCTGTCTTGCTGTTATAATAACAACTGTTGGTATTTCTGTTTTGTTTAATGACAAAATATAGCTTTTTACATTTTAATTATTTTTGAATTCAGTGTTGACTGTAAAGAGAATGGCAAGGAGTGTCTGTGTTGTCCGTTGATGTTGTAACGTTGTATACAGGGAAGCCGACTGACAGGGTGATGCAAGGGAACTCGAGTTAAAGTTAAATGATGACATGTTCCACTCTGCGTACCAAACAGGGTTGATAAAGCTGGCTGAACAAAGGACACTAATATTCAAACCAAAATCCCGGTACACTGCTCAAAAACACAGTATAAACGCAGCACTATACGATGTACTACCTATTACCTCAGTTGTACTTATATATATATTATATATATTTTTATTTTTTTGGTCATCTTAGTTTTTCTTGCTAGGTCAATGAAGTGACAGCTTTTCAAGCTTTTATATTTTTGAAATTGTTATTATAATAATTATTATTATTAGCCTTCCTGCAATACAAAAGGCGCTGTTCATTTAAATGTACGTGGAAATGTAAAAATGTAATTTAATTCTAAGCGATTGTTCCAGCCAGGGACATTCAGAAAAACAAGGAGCCTTTTATTGCATGTCGTAATGGTGTTGATTTCCTTTTCTATGTCTCTCTCGCTGTCCCTCCTTTCTCCGCACATTAACTGCGCGCACATTTCTTTTTCTCCTTCTCCTCCTTCCCTCTGTTCGGTCCCCTTGTGCCACTCTTTAGATATTTTATTCTCCAAGTGTTCTTTAATTGCTGTTATTTTATTTACATTCCAAAGATCAGTTCCTGTCGTTATTGACGATGATGATAATAATAACAATGGTGGTATTGTTGAACATGTGTCACCTCCTCCGAAATGTCTCTGCTTATGCCTCCTCAGTGTCTACCTTCCTATTATTTGTAAATAGTTCATAGAAATTTAAATAAATGGCTAAAAAGTTATTTCTCTCATCCTCTTCTCTTTTATTTCTTCTCTCCAAATCAGGATTTGTTCAGTTTCTTCTAAATGTCCTCGCATAGAATTAAATATGAAATACGCGTATGAAATCGCCCCGTTTTAATTCAAAAAAATGTGTTTAATAGGGCCTATATGTAAATATATGTATATATATATTTATATACACACACACACACACACACACACACACAAGGGTATATGTTTATGTGTTTTTCTAAAATTGTAAAGAATAATTTCCATTTCGCCTCCACTGCAGATCAGAAATACCCAAAACTCTTCCTCCTTTCTCCTAACAGTGAAATATGTATTTAAAGCATATACATACTATATACACCCGCTCCCGCATGCGCACACAATAAATAATTTGATTTAATTTCAGTGTTGGTTTTGCGTACAAACGCGCAGAGACCTGTCTTGAGAAATCAGCAGCCTGCTATGATTAATCTGTCCCGGCCATGAGTGATCTTGGTACATTACGTCCTGTAATCTCGTTTTAAATCACAAACCCTCCCTCCGTTTCACTCCCGTTCTCCCGTTAATTTAACGGCTGCTCAGACGCGCTTGCACCGGCCCGACACAGAGTATGAACCCCCCCCTCCTTCCTCTTCTGATTCTGAAGAGAGAGAAAAAACATTAAATAGTTTCTCGGTTCGTGGTCTTTTAATGCTTTAATGAGTGCATTTTTGCACAACAGTTTTTTTTTTGTTCCCCTATCGGTGTTTTCTGGACCGGTGCTGTGCGCACATGTGTGTTTTATTTTTTTATATATTACAAAAAGGGAGCGGGCCGGCGCCATAGCTCAAACCCTGACAACCAAATAGATAATCAACAAGACGAATGGCTTCTTTTGTAAGGCGCGGCTCCCGTATTAATTTTCATTTTCTTTTCTTAGAGCAGGTATCGAAAAATATAGAGCAAGAGGGGGGGGGAGAACGAGAAAATAGCATTCCTCTCAATGAACTTTAAACAAAAAAAGTGTGCCCTCCCAAATTGGTCCGCTCGTATTCCTCGGCCCAGAGAAGATTCCCTATTACTTGTCGGTTGATTTCTCCCTGGGCCTCTTGCCACAGAGACTCCCTCGGCCCATTTATCTGTTTTCTTCCTGTTTATGAAAGGCTGCTCCAGCGCAAACACCGCCCTCCTATCAAACTGTACACCTAGATGTGCTCAAACACACACACACACACACACACACACACACACTGCGCCAAAATAATAAATCTTTACACTGCGAGCATGTAAAACTACATTTTCAAACATTTCACTGTTTCATTACTGCAAAAATCAATTTCACTGTTCTGTTTCCACTCTGCTTCACAGTGACTACAGTGTGTTTGCACTCCATTGTAATGCTTTTCCAGAATGTGCATTCATTTCTATATATATTTATATACATATATTCTTATATGGTGAACACTTTTAGGTTTTAGACGCCTCCTAAACACACACAAACCACAAGATAATATTCGTGTCCTATACACCAATTGTCCTATATTGAAGCATCTAAACAGACCCCCTTTTACAATTTCCACGCACATATGTGCCTCCACAATAACCCCTAAAGCCCCTGAGCGCTTGCAGTCCGAGTGGAAATAAATGAATTTGCGCGCAGGGTGACACCGTGCACAATAAAATCCACCAAGGAATCCTTATTCTTTTTTTAGCCTCCATTATCAGTCGGGGCCTTCTGCTGCTACTGTGAATGGGAGCAGATTTTGTGAGGTTGACCGCCACCCCCACCCCCCTACCCCTCTGAAAAAGTTCACCGGGTAGAAGGGACGACACCTCAAGAAAAATGCGAGAATTATACAAGGAACAATCATTAATCACTTGTTCTTCTTTAAACACTTCTTCTCCTTCTCTATTGTCATCCGGCAGCCACACACAAGACCCCTTCTGCCAGGAGAGAGAGAGAGAAAGAGAGAGAGGGCAAGGAACAGAGAGACAGACAGAGGAGAAGAACAAGAAGACGTCTTGGAAGACACCCCCTCACACACACACACGCACGCACACGCACACGCACACAAACACACGCACACACACATAAACAGTCACACATACACCTCCCCTTTCCCAGCCATTAGCAAGCTATTTTTTTTTTTACACCCCACAAGTATCCTACCATTGAAAAAAACTTTTTTCTTCCTCATTGGAAAAAAAGAAAATCCCTTCTAAGAAACTCCAACAAATCAGTCAGAGAGCCCTCACGACAGAAGAAGATGGCCCAGAAGTCGCTGAAAGTGTTGGCGTCTAAGGTAAGAGGCCTGGGAACTTCATTTTCTCTGTACTTTTCTGTCTTGCTGCTCTGTGTCTGACGGCTCGGTGGCGTTTTTATGGTTTTATTGCCCCCAGCGCATTTGGCGAGGTCAGGCGAAAGGGGGCATTTATGGTCTTGGGATCTTTGATTTTAGCGCAGGGACTTTTGGAGATTCGTGTTTGTGTTGGAAGGTGTGTGTCTGTGAGTGTGTGTGTTTGCCTGCAGCATCAGCCACAAATGACAAGCTTGTGTTGTACTTCTTTCTCCTGGGTTTGTGCCTATGTTTCCGTCCCCCTTTGCTGCCCTGGTGTCACTTCTACGTCTGTTTGTCACTCAGAAGGCCTGCCACCTCTTGGGCATCTATCGTGCGTAAATTGTGCCACTGTCCGTCTTTTACGCATATGATTTGGATGTGTGATTATCATGAAACAGTTAATTTTTAAGTTTTCTTTCACATTAAGGTGTATTGTAATTTATAGGGTGCATGTAAAGCAAATGGACAATACATTTAACACACTCGCCTATGCAGAAAATTCAGACAATTCTCGCGCTAATATATGACAGAATGGCCCATGTGAATAATTTCTGGTTCACTCGGAGCTTATTATACATTTATTTTCGGCTATGTTTCTGTGGTTATAAAGTGTTGCTAGGGCCTATAGCTTTTAATGAGATACTGTGTG
>NC_048421.1:21869088-21869594 GCF_013103735.1 Etheostoma cragini
CGCTGGTTAATGGATACTCTCTCAGTTGCTCTCCAAAACAATTTACCTCGAAAACAAATGATCTGCTATAGGTTTTCCAAATGAACTGCGAACGATTGCCGGTCGCCGTGCGCGCTCAGGCCTGCAGTATCTGCTGAGCCGACAGTAGCGGCCTCAGGAAGCGCACTCACTCCTGTTTGACCCCTTCAGAAATCAATCTGGCCCGGGATTAAAATAAAAGGGCAGCGGTTCTGGTGGAGGGGCTTTGGCCTCTCAGGGGGATGCAGGCCATGGCGTGATGCGATGCGTGGAGAAGTAAGAGAAACAAACGAGAGAAATATAAGCGGCGGGTATCGAAGGAAATGCAGAGAGCGGTGGAGGAGGGAAACAATCGATGGTCCTGCAGGGCAGCGGAATGGCCAAGCTGCGGCCACAGAGGGTTCAACTAGGGGACACGTTTTTCTGACCGATGAGGTCCACTGGCTCTCAAGCCAGAGGCTGACCCGTGGTTACTCCCCCCCCCCCCC
>NC_048421.1:21869708-21891578 GCF_013103735.1 Etheostoma cragini
CGAGTTCAGGGCACTGTACCCTGGGGGCAGGGCGGCCATATCTCCATCCCACTCCCAGACAGACAGACATGTAAGCTAACCACCTGGGCAGGGGGTCAGCGACAGGCCACCGTTGACTCTCAGTTAGCGTTTTGTTGAGACGAGCTGGAATTCACACACGTCAGAACCCCTTTCGAAAATATTTCACAGCTCAACATTATGATATTAATACTATTTGTCATTTTACGTGGCCAGAATACTGTTTTTGCAAATTTTGCAAAGTGGCTGTCTCAAGTTTTGAAGCAGAGTTTTTCAGATGTCTTCTGTCTCGAAAGCCTTGAGCATTTTAATACACAATGCTGGGAGTTCTTCTAACTGTTTGATTTGGTATGAACCGGTTAGCCAGGCCTGCTACACAGGCTGAAACAGAGAGAATGTGCAGCCTGATGCTGGCCAGTATTTGAACAGACTGGGACCTCAGTGTAAACAGAGCCTGCCCCTCCTGACTGCCTTGCTGAATAACCGATGAGCAGCTTGTTTTAACTTCCAGGCTTGTTGCAGCCATGTTTGCATGCTGCATTCAGAGGAGAATTTTATTATTAGACTTAAATTCAAGACACGGCACTCGTTTTGAAAAGCCAATTCAGACTAGCCAATGAATAGAAATCAATAGATTGTTGATATATTTACTGTAAAACTGAGCAATTCAGTGAGTTGCAGCCACTGTTATTTACCGATATTGGTCATTTCCTGCCTGGGAGGACTGTTGTGTGTGTGTGTGTGTGTGTGTGTGTGTGTGTGTGTGTGTGTGTGTGTGTGTCTCTGTGTATGTGTGTGTGTGTTTGTACATGCCCTCCATGCCAATATATATTTCCCATGTTGGTATGCCCCTCCCGTTTCAATTTTACACATAATTTGGATATCTTAAGTGGCTGAGTATGTCTTTTTTTCATTTAATATATGCTAAAATCAACCTTTTATAGCCTCAAGACTAAAAGTCCTAAATAAAAAAGTACATACATACATTTATCAAGTCAGCCCATATTAGTTCTAGTAATGAATAAACAAGACTAAGAAATTCAGCAGCCCTTTGGTGCCAGCGTTTGTTATTCACCAATGTTCAATACCATTGACATACAGTAGTTCTTCAAGTACTGGAGGAACTGCAGGTTGGATAGCCGGCTCCACTCTAACGGTCACAGATGACCGAGCATGGGAACCAAACAAATAGGAGCCATGGTTAAGTTCAGCTCGACTAGTTGGGTGTCTACGTATTTTTAGCCGTTGTGTTTACGTTAACAGAAACATTAAAGAACAGCTTCTTTCAGCCAACATGCACACAAGCATGATGGTGACATAATACACACATGGCATTGTTTGTCTGCTCTCCCCATCCTGTGTAGTAGTACAGCTGGAGTGGCATGTTGGGTCCTGGGTGGTGGATGAGCATGCAAAGTGGTTGGTGGAGATTGATAAACAACTTATTTTGTCACATGGCCGCGAGGAGTTGTTATGCAATTCTGTTAACTGCAGTGAAAACTCATGGCTGTAATGCATCGGTAAAAGATAGGAATATGTATAGTTATATATAACGCATTCAGTATAGTTGTGAGACTTTATACACAATGCATTTAGTTGAGAAGTGTTGCATTCAGGTGACATGTCATAGGTAATGTAATATAATGTATACTTTGTTAATGCACAAGGGGAAATTACAATTTACACTCTGTTGTTATTTGTACTCACAGGCCTGAGTTACACACACGAAATGAAATGTTACAGCATCACTGCTCTAGCTCCACTGCTCATTGATCTACAGAAATGTTATGGATTAGTTTGTCAAGTTTCTCCGCGCAAAAGCTTGAATCAAGTCAATCTCATTTCTGCCCTGAGCTCACGCAGGTTCATTAAAACCACGCTTGCTAAATTGAAAGTCCTGCTGTTCTGCTGCTGCATAAATGCCCGCTGAGCTCCTATTCAGCGAATGCGGTGATCATATGTCGGTGTCTGCTATGTGTGTGTGCGTGTTGACTCCAGTTGTGTTTTGCAGCTCTGTCACTTGTCTTGATGCTTCTCTCCATCTAACAGGAGACTGTTCATGGGATCGCAGTGGGATTAGCAGTTAGATAACTGGGAACTAAAAGCATGAAAGGAGTAGGAGTCGTGCAGGCAGATGTGAGTCTGCAGAGAAGCTGCAGTCTGCTGTCACTGAGCTGTTTGAGGGCTTTGGGCCAGCTGATGGAGCCACACACACACACACACACAGTGAACCACACACCAACTTCTTTCAACTCTCTCTCTTTCTCTGGCTCTGGCTCTCTTTTTCTCTCTCTGTCTCTCTCTCTCTGACCTGGGGAGTCTCGCGGTGGTTTACTAATTGCCTGACAAATCGCCCGCGCGTTTTTCCTCTCTCTCTCTCTCGCTCTCTCTCTCCTTACCCTCTTCGCAGCCGCGTTGCCCGAGAAATGTATTCTTCTGGAGAGCACGAGGAGACTGGAGGTCATGGTGCTGGCGCGCGGGCTGCAGGAGTAGGTCGTCACGAGAGATATATGTCTGCCAGGCTTTTACTGCTGCACCGGCTGTGTGTGTGTGTGTGTGTGAGCCGTTTAAAAGTAGACGTGTATTAAGTATTAAAATGAGAGAGCCAAAGAATGGCTGCCAAGTTGCAACACGCGCCTACACTGTTTATTCTAACAGGCCAGACCGGTGTAACATAATCCTGTAGCATTGGGGCTGTTACGGAGTGTAACGGCATATAGGTTCATAACGAATGACTAATTACTAATGAAAATAAATAGGATATACTCTATGTTCAGCTTATACATTCATCAGTAAGGAAGAGGATAGTGGACACATTGACTCCCCTCTTATTAGAAAAAGATGCCACAACATCTGAGCCAAAACCCCGATTTTTTTTTTGCGTTATTGAAACTTTCATTTTCATTTTTGGGTTACATTGAATCCGCAGTTGTTTCATTACCTGGCAACCCAACGGCAACCTACCGTCCTATCACTGACTAAATAGTCCCCATAGCCCTACAATAGTTTGGATTAAAACATCCTACAAACATCAATGTTTAACCCTTATATTTAGTTTCCTTAATTGCAAAGCGATCCTGCAGTTTGGCAATCTGTGATGCTGCATTCAGGGAATGGAGACAGTGGGATAACTCCACCATTGTTACAGAGGCGCTCATATCCGTTACACGTGAGTGATAAATAGGCTTATGTGACCTGTATGACTAATGGCGAAGCATTAGGCCTGTACACGCGTATTGATAGGCTACTAACGTATTAAACACCCCCCCCCCCCCCCCCCCCCCCCCCCCCCCCCATACATTTTACTTATCAATACCCTAATGACAAAGACGGCAAATCTGAACGAAGATTAGATTTTGAATGGATGCCTCTAACATTTGTCCGCGCAAACATTTCAAAAAGTAGAGCAGTAAGAAAAAACACTTCCACTCAGGACGGGACAATTCATTTGGACCATCACTTTGCGTTATTTATCCCCTGATAATTTCGTATATTAAAAACGTTGATATAAGGAGGAAACGGGAAATGCAAAATGAACTGCATTATTGCTTCTTAAGCAATGCCCATAGTGCCATATATTCAAAATGTGTAGATATCTCTGTACAATATGGAGATATATGGCCGCAATGCTTGTTAGCCAGCATTAAACAGCACGTGTCGGTTGGGATCAGTAGTCTAGTCTAGAAGGGCACATCTCCACTCCCAAATGCACGTGGCTTTGTTAGGATGTTCTTGTAGTTCTACTGCTGGCTGTGACCTGGCACAGAAAAGCATTCAAAGCAAAGGCCAAGATAAGACGTGGAATTTTTAAAAAAAAATCATAAAAAGTGTATTTAATGCATGCTGTAGCTCAGCAGACTCACTAAAGTTAACACTGGGACAGTTGGCTGCTGCTGGCTGCTTTCAGATAGCATTCCAACATCAACTATGGATCCTGCCCCCCTTCATAACAGTAATCAATTTGAATTAGCGCGCTCACAGATGCATTAATAAGGGCTGATGACTCAAATGCTATTGGTTATTTATTGGGATTGATTTGTGACTCAACATTGGGGCTAATAAGAATAGAGCAGCGATATGGAAGGCAGAGGGGTGATGCGGGTCCACAGGCCAAGGCTCCGGCCCGGGGATTCGTCTCTGGTGCAATCCCACAACTGGGGAAGACCTCACGTCTCGCGCAGGAGAGTATATTTCAAAAAAATGCTTGTGCGCGTGCTGCCGTTGGGAGACAGATTTACGAGCCGCAGTAAAAGGCGAGATGTCGGGGCTTAGTAAATCAATCTCTCTCTCTCTCTCTCTCTCTCTATCTCTCTCTCTCTGTCTCTCTCAGCCTACTGCCTTGCTCGCTCCATGCATAATAATATTAATAATAATAATAATAATAACAACTGTAATTATAATTATTATTATTATAATGATAATTAAAATGTATGATACTATAAAATAAGAAAATATGGGTCTAAAAATAAAATTAACAGGATTTTTCCAATCTTGTCTCTTGTGACCTTAAGCAATATGCAAAGGTCTTGGACACTTTAACTCTACCGCCATTCTACATTTGGACAAAGAGACATTTTCAGTCTCTCTCCTTTTATTCAAAGCCTGGTTAATCATTAACGAGGAGGAAGAATCTACCTGTCGTAATCCATCACGGACCAAGACACCCCAAAATCTCAAAGAAGTCCAACATCACTTCAATTATCGGCTCGGAGAATTATTCTGTCTCACAAGTTTTGATGTTAGAATAATATTTGAATAAGCCATATTTTCGTGCTGATTTGAATCACACATTCTTTGCAAGGCCGCTTGTCATTTGCTGTTTTATTTCTTACAGATAAGCTAGAAAAATCCATCATCTTGGGACTTTTCTTTGTGTTTTCTGTTGTCACGTGCATGGCAGTATATGCATGATTCCCATGGTTAAGCTACAGCACTACAGCAGTATTGAAAGTACAACCCACAGCCATCATAATTCGGATGTTTAGGCTATTGGAGTGGTTGTGTGTGTGTGTGTGTGTGTGTGTGTGTGTGTGTGTGTGTGTAATAGCTTCGCACGCGGCTGTGCCAAGTTTACAGAGCTGATTGGTATTGCTGTTGTCAGGCCGGCCCAGGTCTCTGCTGCTACTTATCTTAGCTGTTGTTTCACACTGTGATTGCTCTAATTTATGGCCGTCGTTACAGACGCCATCATCACCGCCGCAAATGTTTGATTTCAATCTGGTTGTGGGTAAAATCTCAAGGAACCGACGGCGTTTAAAGGACTGAGCATGTGCGTTTTATGGCATCACACGCAACTAACAAATTCATTGCCACCCCACATATGTTTCCTACATGTGTTTCAATCGTGCTATTTTTATGCCTTTGTCATGTTGTAGTATTTTTTTTTTATAGAAACGTGTCAATTGTGTTTTGGCTCTGCTCTCACCACCAAGTAGTTCTGGCTAATTTCATTTAATATTACACATATGTGTGTCTTCTTCTCTGGCCTCGTAGTTGTTTAAAAAAAAATAAAAAAAATGGCTTTATATTTTTGGGCATTCCTAAATGAGGTCTTTTGTGGTTTAGCAGCCGGCTACCTGCGTCGCTGTGGCGGACAGTGCCGCGGAAAGGCTCGGTGTCTTCCGGCGGCTGTGGACCGTTGTCTGACCTTCAAGTGCTTCTTGTTCGCTGCATAGCAGCGAGGTTAGCATGTTAGCATCCCGACCTCAACACCTCTTTTTTTTTAAGACGCTCGAGCTCCCATTGTTCCGCTTACAGAGAGGCGGCTCGCGCTCTGGAACCGGGGCAGACACCGAGCCAAAAGGATTCCTGCGCCCTATTGTTGCTGCCCTGCACGGCCTCGCCACGGGGGTTTGTCTCCGTTGTTTTTTCGCCTGTCTCTCTCTCCACCACTCTCTCCTTCTTTCTTTAGTACAGGCTACTTATCTCCTCTCTATCTCTCTTTGTCTCCTTCTCTTTCTGTAACAGCTCTCTTCTCTGCTCGGCTCGTACCTGTCCGGTACTCTTTCTTCTAAATAGCCTAAATGCCTCTTATCATTTTTTTTTTTTTTTTTTTAACGAATCACAGCAGCCACTCCACCAGGACACTATGATAACATCATAAATGCCTTTGGACAATTAAGTCCAAATAAAATATAAAATGCAGATTAAAGTTATCACACAGATGTGGAGGACTAGCGGGGTTCTGGTCTGTTTTAGGGACTTGTTCTCATGGTGCGTTTAAGGCTACATTTAGATGCGGAACATGCATTTGGGATGATTAAACAAACAGTTGGGCGTGCATGTGTTCCAGCTGACACAGTCAGTCTCCGTGGCTCTTCATATTTAGTCCATGCGTTAACGTGACACCACAGAGGAGGAACAACCTCAACACTCAGATAAAAAATGAGGTTCGCTCATGTCATCATCGAATATTTCCAAATGCTTGAAACATTGAAATATAAGACAGAACAATATAAGGACACCCCCCCCCCCCCACCCCCCCTTGTTCAGGCGACAAACGGCGAACCGAGAGAGAGGTGACAGTGAGGAATAACGAAGAAAGAGCCTGAGACGTGCAGTCATTTTTTTTTATTTTTAAAAGGAACATAGTCGGTAACAATCATCTTTTATCGGCCTCTCTGTGCGACTGGGAGGCCTACCTCGGCTTTACCTTACAGTTTTTAGCACACACACACACACACAACTCATTGCCTCCCACTGGAAAGGCTAAAGGTTGAACAGAAGTACTGTTTTATTTTTTTTAATCTTTTAAGTCCTTAAACACAACACTCCGTGGACTGGTCCTGATGGGTCCCACGGACGGAGAGGCGCACCACGGATACCCCCTATCACCCCATCACCCCCACCCCCGCTCCACCAACACACCACGTGATTCATTAAATAATAATGCAGAGGTTGCAGAATGGATATATATGTATATGTATTCACCAAGAATATAACGGCAATACGTGGTGCTGCTCCAGTGTGTGTGTGTGTGTGTGTGTGTGTGTGTCTGACGTCGAAAATTCAACTGTCCTTTCAAAAAAAAAAAAAAAAAATACAAGCCCCCCCTATAGCAGTGGAGAGAGGGGGAGAGAGAGAAAAAAAGTAGAGGGAGAGAGAGAGAGGGGGGAGAAGAGGAGACACGAAGAAACGCCAACGAAGAGAGAGAGAGAGAGAGGAAGAGAAAAGAGAGAAGGAGGCTGCAATAAAACAAATTTGGACGGGTGTGCGTCTTGCGGGTCGCTGTGGACACCGTGAGTATTGCGGAAGGAAGGTGACTGCATGGGGGGAAACCACAATTCTTCTTCCTCATCTTCTACGCCGCTGCGCCGCCTTCATCCTGCCCGCATCCCTCTCCCTGAATCATAGGCTGTTTTAACAGCGTGGTAAATATGCCCCACAAATACCCATCTTTCGCCGTGTTTTCTCATCGTGCATGTTGCTGTCGTGTTGTTTACACATCACCCCCACCCATCATCATCAGCCATTGTTTATAGGTTGAAGAGGTGCAGCAAGGCAGCCTGCAAACCGGAGGGCGAGAGAAAGAGAGAGAGAGAGAGAGAGAGGTAGAGAGATGGAGCAGTGCAATGTTAGCCGATGGCTGTTTATATTTTAAGAAGCACTTGGATATTCTTCTCCATCTTTCTCCCATCGCCTCCTGTCTGCCTCTACATCTCTCTCTATCTGCCTGACTCTCTGTCCATCCCTCTCTCTCCTTCTCTCCCTCACTCCCTCTCTCTTCCTTTTTTTCCTCCCCAGCCAGCTACTTCTCTTGATTTATAGTGAGGCAGGGTGTCAGCGTGCGGCCGGTGCTGCCATTGTGTGTTTGTGAGGGAGTGCTGTTGTTTATGGTGCCGGCCGCGATAAATCATGTTTTTTCCTCCGCTGTGGGGAAGACGGTGGGGCAAAAATGACGGTCGATGGACCGATGATACACCGGAACGAGGAAGAAGGAGAGGAGGAAGAGTTCTCGCCACGGCAGCCAAGGGCTTCTCTTTCTGATCCAGCTCTCTTTTCACTGCCGCGCTCTAATTCTCCTCCTCTACATCTGTATGCCCTCTCACACACACCTTTTTTTTTTTTTACACTTGATTATTACTTCGGGTGTTGCTCAGTATGACAGAGGCTGGCCGTAGCTCCGGGTTGTGAATTACTGCGGCGACCAATTAACGGGAGATTTGTTTAAATTTGGCACACCGGGCACGCCTCGGCCGCAATGAAATCTCATTTAAAAAAAAAAAAAAAGGGACCTGCCGGTCAGGGAAATCTCATCTATCTAGCCAAGAAGTGTGAGTGAATCCAATAGCTTAGCCAGGGGAGCCAAGCTGGAGCTCTCAATGACGCAGATTTGAGTTCATGGCTTCCCAAGGGCCCGGGTTGAAAGTGTGAGCGGCTAGGATGAACTTGGCTTGGTGATTTTTATATTGACATTAAAATGTCACCAAAACTACCTGCATAGTGTTGTATATAAGGCATCTGCTGCTGATGTTGTACTGAGAGGAGAGCTGAGGTGTCTTTATGGTGTCCACATGTAGTTCATGTTTTTTAGAAGTTGTCTCCTTCCCTCCATGCAATTTCCTTCAGTGTGTTTTCTTTGGATGCCAGATGGAATGAAGCTGGGCGCCATTATTCATGTCAGCACTCACTGTTTCTGCCTTTGCTCAAATCCATCACGTGAATCAGACCTTCTTCTTCTATGTAAATGTGCCGAGGAAAATAACACGCAGGACTGCATTTTTTTTTTTTTTTTTTTTGCTCCATGTTTATATTCACATACATGTCACATCAAATTCGGTTGCGTTCATTCACATTCTTCCTGTGGCAATGGCTCAATGAGACAACATGAATTGGATGTGGGACCATGTGTAGCCCTTCCCATTGCGAGTAGCAAGTGGGGCGAGAAGGGTGGGATGAAGTAACGTTGTTCCATCGGCTAGCCTCATAACTCCCTGTAGTCAGCTCGCGTGCTGTTGTTTTGGTGTGAAGCCAGCTGCTAATATATGCAACGTGCCAAAAGTACAGGGGTCCGCCTATAATAATACATATATATATGACAGTATAATGCTTGCAAGACACTTTTTATTGACATCATATTAATAACATAATAAGCATAATATGTCGTTGTGTATTGCAGAGTTGTGTACAAATAGTGATGCATCTCATGATGCTGGAATAGATGGATGGATGGATGGATGGATATGCACCAGGAATCACTTTACAATTATATTTCCCAGGCTGAACTCTTCCGTATCCTCTCTTCTCTCAACCCCCCCCCCCCCCCCCCCCCCCCCCCTCTGTGTGTCTCTCCCTCCTCGGCCATCACTACAGTGTAGACCTTAGTGTAACCAGATTAGTGCGTCTCCGCCGGCTTCCCGTCGCATGCTAATGGCAGCAGCAGCGAGAGGCAGCGTTTCTCCAAATGTGTATTCCTGCTGCCCGCCGCCGTGTCAGAAACAATATCCCGCCTCATTTCTGTGGACGGAGAGAGAGCCAGATGAGAGAGAGAGAGAGAGAGAGATGTAGGGGGGCGGGGGTACATTTCTAAATGCCATTCAGAACTGCTGGACACACATACAAACACACACACATACTGGGATAAAAGTTAAGAGGGAAGCCACACTTGACGTTACAAATGAACCAAAGCGCATGTCCATGCCACTGGTGCATTAAAACCGTCCTGAGTCCCACAGTGAAGGGGTTCCTTCTCTTATCTTATCCCAGGCATGTGTCCACTGTTAAGTGTGTTTTGTCTGGCAAGATAGTTCCAGATCAAACCCCAGCCGAAATAGTTCAAATATTTGAAACGGTGTTGAGAACTGATATCACTCCCTGTCTGACATCCATTATAGCATGCTGCTATCGAAGCTGCAGGAGGGGGGGTGGTGGTGTTGTTGGGGGGGGGGGGGGTTCCATTCGTGTGAGGCCTCGCTGCATTCACAACTCTCCCGCTAAATGCTAAATACAATTCTCCACACACGCTGCTGCTGTGCCATTTTTTCATAATCCAGATGTGGAGAGGCACGTCTGTTGTAAAAAAACGCAGATATGTGGCGTTAATGTGTCACTGCGCTGCGTCTTCGGTGGTTCAGGCTGGAATTAATGTTTAAACCCCGAAACCTGCAGGACAATGGCAGCATTCTCAGCTCATTGTGACATCAGGGGAATAAAGGAGGCGTCTTGAAATGTTACGGGCCCATAATAACACTGGTAGGCTTGCATTATTGTAGCGTGTTGCGGAAGCGTTAAATGTTAAATGGAACTGTGCGGAGTGTTTTCAGCGAAGAATTGGCTATTTTAATTTTAATTTTTCATTTTTTTTGTTTTACCATAACAGCCCAGAGGAAGCTTGTTTTAAATCTCGGCTTAACGGAAGAACAGTCAGCAGTGGCTCGGTGGTCCGTCGGGGCGCGTCACCGTTCGGAGGCGAAGGCTAGAACACAAAGCACATGTGGCTGAGACGCAGGAAAAACGGGCACATCCGCGATTGAGGCATCCTTTTATTGCATGTGGTCAAAGACAAGGTCGGTGCAGACCCACGCGTCTGACGGACACGCGTGAAGGACGGCGGACAAGCCTCAACACAGGGCGCATCTTCCCACTCACTTCTGAGACTGGCAGCCATATTGTCGTCTTCTCTGTTTCTTTCACACGCAAAAAAAAAGTCTAAATGCGCCGAGAAAAAAAGGTCCTGGATTTACAATCCCGTCGGCCTATAACAGACATAAAAAGGAAAGAAATAAAATATCTTTAAATTTGAGCTTTCCACAAAATAATTTAACGTACAATAGTGTAACACAAGTAAGGCTGCATCATAGACACAACGTGACCAAAAACTGTTTTAAGGCCTTCATGGCTTCATTTAAATCTCCAAATAAACCCATGTTGAACTATAGCCTGTTTACAAGGTTTAATTATATTATGCGAAATAATAGTACTATTTGTAGAAGAAAAATGTGTTTTGCTGTGTCCACCTTTAAAATGCCCAATATGTAGGCCGAAGCTGTTCTGTAATAGAGAATATTAATTTATTTAGGATCCTTTAAACAGCGAAAATGAATCCACGGAACGCAGATTTTAGCGGCGCCGTTACCGTATCCATAGCACCGGTACGTGGCCTGCGGACACACAGCCGTTTCTATTTCTCACTGAAATCCAACCATCCAGGGAGAAATGAAAGCAGTTCGGGTTGGAGTGGAGCGGAGACTCTCCGAAACCCGTCCAACATAAATCAGAGGCGCGCTCGGCCTCATAAATCTGCAGCCGCTCGACGCTAACGAGCCAAGATTTAAGGGTGGTGAAAATAACGTTAACAAAACACGTGAACGTGTGTTTAAATCAACCTCAACAAGGAGTTCTTTAAGGGACGCAATACTATAATTTAGGTTATTATAACAGGAATAATTCATTCGCTAAATAACAATAGGAGTTTTTTTTTTAAATATCAGATATTATTTTAATATTGTTTAACTTATTGCCTGAATTGCCTTATCTTTTTCGAGGCTGCAGATGTCCAGTCTCGAGCTCCAAAGCGCCAGGTATTTCCGGGGCTTTTCCTCGCGCGCAGATGATTACCACCCGTTCGAGAAGAAATCAATAGCAAGCCCCGCTCTAATTTATAATCGGCTGCGCGAGGGCAGTGATTCAGCGCACGTGAAAAATGAGCGGCTGAAACCGTATCCAGAGCCCGCGAGCGGCGCTTCTTTTTTTTTTTCTCCTTTAACCGGGCCGGAGAGCAGCATGCACGAGAGCGATAAGAGAGCCCGAGCTGCAGAGCCGGAAACGTTTCCACGATGAGGGAGCCAGGCACGAGCGTTTCCCCCCCCCCTCAGTTGTCTTTCTTTTATCACAGCGGGTGAAAACCAAAAATAACGACTTTGCCTTGGTGTAATTGAACTTATCTCGCTCTCTTACTTCGCCCTCTTCCTCGCTTTTTCTCTCTCACGCTCTTATTTTGTGTGTGTGTGTGTGTGTGTGTGTGTGTGTGTGTGTGTATATGTGAGTGGCAGTGAAGGCATGTCTATACGCGTGGGCATATAACACAAATACACCCAGAAGTGAGGGGAGGGCGAGCTACAGAGATAGAGACAGAGAGAGCAAAGCCAAGTGCATCTGTTTGAGATGAATTTAATATCTAAATATTTATAACGACCAATAACACCTAGACAGGGGAGCTCCAAAAACTTCAAAAACATAGAATTACAACCCAGAAATCATGTCCAAAGTGACCAAAAATACCCAATATCCTATCTGCATGAAAGGCTCACAAAATGTATTTGGCTATTTTCATTATTTCAGTCAAAGCCGCATATCATATCATATTATATCATATCATATCATATCCCAAATAGATTTTCTTTCCAATTGTGCTTCCTCAGAACAATATCATGTGTATAGCCTATGGTTATGGTCGGCGTGGGAACGATTTTGGTTACAAAAATTGTTATTTCCATGTCATCCATTTTTTTAAATTTTGATTTATATGGAATTGAAAGTGCAACCTCTTGTGGTTTCGTTTGCTTTCGTCTGGATGAAAGGTTTTGGTTTTGGTTTCAATAAACCGGGACTAACATGTGTCCCTGAATGCGCATCATAGACACGCCGAACACGGCGGAAACAGTTCTCCGTGAGGACGCGCGGGTCAAAACCCAGCAGAATGTCTGCTGCCCCCCCCCCCCCCAACCTCCTTCTCCCTCTGATCACTCTCAGTTTGACGCCATGTAATAACCAACATCTGGCCCTCCGCTGGGCAGGATGGACAGCCAGGTCACGATGAACCGGGCTAACCCCATGGCGCACCTCCACCAGGCTCCCCTATTGGACAGGAACAAAAACCAGAACCCCCCCCCAACACACACACACACACACCCTCCCAGACTTGCTAGGTTCTTGCGGCCTGTCCAGGTGTCAGCCCAAACTAGCCATGGTTCGGGAACACATCGCGGTGTCAAACCACCTTAACCCGAGTCAGCAAAGCCGGGACGAAGGAACATGAGGTCGGAGCGGGGTTAAGGGGGGAGAACCGTCTTATCTGGGTGGATCAGTGGAGCAATTCAAATGTGCACTACTGGGACGTTTTGATATTTCATAAACGACAGGAGAGTTAGCAAGGAGGGCTAGCGGCAACTTCAGGTAGCAGATCAACAACAAAACCACAACAGTGTGTGTTTTGGGGGGCTTGAACCACAAGGTTGCAGCCGTCAGGGAGGAAGGAGGGAAGAAGAAGGGACCGGAGGACTCTGCTCCTCTCTTTTGGCGAGCTGAGAGAGAGAAGGGATGAAGAAGAGGGAATAAATAGGCTGAGAGAGGCAGAGGACGGAGCCCGGGGAATACGGCGTCACCCTCACTCCAGGAAAGCTCTGCCAGAGGAAACGGCTCGCCCACTACACTGTGTGCCCATTAGAGCTCGCGCTAGCCCCCAACGTTCGCTCTCGTGCCGGTGGACAAAGATAAGTCTTTAGGAAAAAGAAAACGCGCGAGCCCTAACCGTGGTGCTGGCCAGGCACGTACCGGCCTGCTGTACAGGCAATTTCGAAGCACTGGCGAAAGGGGGGGGGGGGTGAGCGCGCGCACGCGGTGTGTTTTTTAGGGGTAAAGTAGCACCGCGAGCCCCAGACCGAGCAGTCCCCGACAGCTTGCGTGCTGGAGGTAGGCTTTGATTGTTGGAGATTTATGGCGGAGCCGAGTCAAGATTTACGACTTTTAACAAACGCTTTACGTTGTGTTATAGAAGCGTTCTAATGGACACAGAATGCAACAGTGCGGGTTAAACGCCGTGCTAAACTGCCATGCATGTTGTTTTAGTGCCATTTTGGACTCGAGTAGCCTACACGTTATAACAAAGCCAAACCGCCTGACTGCTCTTAATTGCGCACTGACAGTCAGTGAAAAGTAGCCCACATCCAAGGTTTTCCGAGAAGGGATTCTCTGGTCTCCTTTACTCCATCCGGTGTCTCCGTCCGTGGCCAAAAACCAGACTGCATCCAGGGAAAAGCACGAGAGCCGGAGGACAGACACCCCGAGAGAGAGCAGGTAAGGTCCGCCGGGATGCTTCTCGCTCCGAGTCCCGGTGTGTGTTCCCGAGGCGTCCCCATCCCACGCGCTCCGCCGCTAGACATGTCATTAATTATCTGTTGTGTGACCGTGGTCTCTCTCTCTCGAGCTCACAGAGGCATCCGCGGGGTGTGCCCGCGTGCAAGCTCTATAGCTAGCCAAAAGCTTATTTTCTGTGTGTGTTTGTGTATGTGCGCGTGAGCGCGCCTGAAAGCAGCTTAAGATAGATGTCTCAGAAAAGGTAAAAGAAAAGGGTGCCTCACCATGCTCCCTCTCTCTCTCTCTCCCTCTCTCTCTCTCTCATTGTAAAAAAGAAGTTTCCTTGCACCTTGAAGGGCAGTGTGGACACGAGGTGTGTGTCTGGTTAGTGCGTGTGCGCGTGACACAGTGAGAATGAGTCGCAGTGAATAGGACCCTGACGGCTAGGTGTAAAGAAAGAAGATGCGTTCAAGTCACGCTGTGATTTATGATAGTGTGAAAAGATTGCTTACTCAAGAAGACTCCCCCCTTCTCTCTCTCTCTCTTTCTTCCACTCTCTACTATCCACAAATTGTGATGCCCCCCCCCCCCCAACAGACAAAAAATCCACACATGGTATTATGAACAGATTAAAAGATTTTTCCTCAGATCCAAGAAAACACAGGCGAACTAGTTATGAATACATGTTTAATTACAAGCGTTTCTATTTCAGTAGGCCTATGAATGATTACAGACTAAAGTTTTGGGTTCCATAATTGCCCCGATCCACCCTTATTCCGACTAATATGTTGGGTTTCTCATTTTTATTCCAGCCAGATGTAAGTTAGGTCCATTTCATTAGAGAGGGATATCAATTGGAATCTAATACACATAGATGTATATATGTCCATACCATTATAAACAATAAATGCACACAAATGTTATTTCACCAATGAGTCGCCAGCTCTTAATTCTCTTGATTCCTTTGTTGTGAGCAGGCAAGATTTCAGCTTTTGGAAACTAGTGAGCCTAATTGTTTTGTTTAGTCTTTCCTTTATGTGTCGAACTTTACCATTTTCAGCTTAAGCAGGTTCTATATTTCTCTCCATATATATGGTTCAACACAGTATATACCACTATGTTTAGTAGTGCGTATTGTATCAGCACAGCATTAACCAAAGAAAGTGCAACTGTTATAGCCTTCACATTAAACACATGCAAGGTCAAATATTACATCATCAGGCCTCACTATCAATGAGTTGACTTGATTCCATTTGAAGGATTGCATCCGAATGTAATATTAAATATAGGCCTAAATAGACGTCAATGTGAAATTTTTGATCCATGTGACCAGATGTTTTTTTTTTTTTAAATACTGAGGCCATGAATCCCAGCTAAAGGTTTTACTGATAATAAGTGGTTATATGTTTTTTGGTGTGGTGGGAAACATAATAACCTGTAGCTTTCAGTATGTTATTTATCATCTTTACCTGTGTCTAAAAAACAGACCAAAGGTCTCATTTTGGAAGGGTTAATTTAACGTTTTCAATGTCTATTGTATTATATGAATCGGTGTGTGACATACATGTGTATGTGACTTTATTTAATCTACCACATCCAACACAAATGTGAATAAATCCAAATTTAATTTTGATTGTAAATCTAAAGTTGAAATTATAAAAAAAAAGTTTTGAAAAGGTAGGCTCTAAATTCTAACTCTTTATAAGTGGTTCTCAACCTGTGGATGGGAAACTCCAAAATTATGCAATCTCACAATAAGGGCTCACAGGATGACAGGGACAAGAAAGAAAAGACAACGCAATTACTTTTTCTTAACTACTGGATAATTTAATTAAATAATCTGTTTGACCACAAGATTTGTCTGTACTTTAGGGGGTCACAAGCCAAAAAGGTTGGGAACAACCGCTCTATGTGTATGTCACGTCAGCTAAAAGCCGGACAGCTCCTTTTAGACGCTTGCTTGACCTCGGTGGTTTTTCCTCACTTCCGGGCAGAGAGACATTAAAGTCATAAAAAAAAACCACAGCAACTCCAACACAGCTGTGATTTAATTGATTTTTTCATACATCACTGACAAACTATGGGCAAAACACCCATCGAAATAAAATAGTGGCGGCAAGCACGCCTAACATTGTCGCAGTGTATAAAGGCTGACAGGTCTGGCCCAGATCCATACAGACGCTTTCTCCTGCTGGAACAGGTTTAACGGCAGGCCTATCTGCTGCTGGGCCAAGTGGCACGATTACATTACAATCACTGGCTTCTTTTTCTGATCCACATGTCATAAGAGAAGCCTGTTGTTAGGAAATGGATCCAGGCCTGTTGTACTGGTGCAGGCTGTTCAACACTCAGAGCCTAATGAGGCCTCAAAGCTATATAATAACAACTTAGGAAAATCAATTGTTAAGGCAATGCCAAACCACAAATTACTACAGATATCACTGAGTGCTAGTGTCCCTGGATGGACTGAGACACCAATGCAGGGAGCGATCTTGTTTAACCAACAGGCAGCCACAGCGGCGGTACATCTTGACGTTTACCATCGACAAAATTGGATAACGACAAAAAAAAACTTGAAAAAGATGCTCAGTCATTGGACAAGGTGTCTTCCAGAGGACACCCGAACCAATTTTTACAGCATACACAGAGGCTAGCTGGACTGTGCATAGGGCTGCACAGCATGAGCAATGTGCCACTTTTCTTAAACCAATCTGTTTTAGAACGTCCTGAAGCTCTATGAGGGCCTTTTTGCTACTTTCTACGCAGCCATTTCGTAACATTAACCGTCAGCTTTGACGTCACACACTCAAACCCCAAAATAAATCATAAGTCAGAATTCTGGAAATATAGTTATCAGAACAAAACATGCCGACATTGAACAGTTTAGCTTCAGCCAGAAATCAAACTTGGCCAGAAAAAACCTTTCCTTTCGTGATTTCTATCTTTACACACACACACACACACACACACACACACTCACATTCATCCCTGTTCTTTAATGCTTGACAGACTTGGTGAGCTTGGCACTTTTCATGGCCCAGGAGCAGAAAGGGCAAATTGACCCCCAAACACCCATCTCTCTCTCTCTCTCTCTCTCCTTTGCTCTCTCCCTCTCTCTCTCTTTCTCTCTCTCTCTCTGTCCCTCTCCTGGCGTCAGGGCTTTCTTTGAGTTTGAGGTTAAAGATTAGCATCTCTGATAAAGATTAACTCTCTGTCAAAGGAAGGCGCTGATGGCAAGAGTTTCTGGTTCAGGACTGTTAGTGCCACAGGGCCAAGCTCTTCGGGGAGATGTGACCCTGCCTGCAGCAAGAGAGCAGGGTAGACACTGGGCTATAATGTTGGCTCACTGGGTAAGATAAGGCAATAATAGTTACATTATCAATAATTTAATGCAACATTTATGTTGCAAGTTTTTTGTTTAAAATGTTTATTTTTCACTTGATGTAACAGTGGCTCGACTGAGCCCACAAAAACAGTTAGTGCATGTAGAAACAAGATTAATAGACATAAAGGCATTTTTTTTGCTGATTACTAATTCCAAAGAGGAAAAAGCCAGCTCACAAGCCACCCTCAGTCTACCTCCAAGACTTCAGTAAGTCGTTGAAGTCCAAGCTCAGCTCCCATTCTTGGTAAATATGTGCATGATCCCTGCAAACTACTCTAAAACCATGAATTGGGAACTGCATTTGTCAACTTCAGTAGAAGTCTGTGGCCCGAACAGGATTCAAATAGCTCTTTTGTACACTGGCTGTGCGTAATGCCTCAGTTATGTGTCTAGAGCCAGAAGCCACATAGTTAATAAGGAGAAGATTTGTTCAGATTTCACAAGCTGAATAAAAAGCATGTGTTTAGCGAAATAAGAGGATGATGTTGATGTAATTTCCTCTAGCCTGATTTGGTCCACACCCTGGTGTACTACACACTTCTCATACCACAAAGCTTTACAATGAAATGCCAGTAAAGTATTAAAAAATATAGGATTTTGTCAAGTGGGTTGATGAACAAAGTTACTAAATTGTCTAGTATTTAGATTATAATCTTGGGTTTTGTGTTGCATTGGACTGATTTGATTTGCACAAGCGTAATAAGTGATAACTGAGTAACTGAAAAGCCCTTCAACCCTCTGAGACCTACACTTTAATTAAACAAACTGGAAGCAGAGGAACTTGTATGGTGTGTCTCTCCCCCCTCAGTTTCTCTCAGTAGTGCATATTTGCTCTCTGAAAAACGGTGTTGAAACGTGTGTGTGTCGTCGGCGGAGCAGCAGGGGAGGAGATGACATGTGTTGCAGCGTAGGTTTGTCGTCGCTCGCCCATTTGGTGTGGTCGTTGCCCCCCGGTGTCGGTGATGCTGCTGCATGGCCGTTCAACCTCATTACACTTCAAGAAAAGCTTCACATGGACTTGTTGAAAAATGGATAGATGGATTTTGACTGATCCTCGGGGAAGCAAATGGTGATGTGGTGGCCCAAAAAAGTTGGTTTTTTTACCTTTCGGTGTGCGACCTTTGCTGTTTGTTGAGAGTTTATAGGCCAAAGTAGTAATGTACTAGCAGCAGGGGGAAGAAAAGCTGACTCTGAATGTACTACCTGAGTTGTAACAACAAAAAAGGGAACCTGCATGTGTATAAACAGCCCGTGTGCCCTAATTGACTTGATTCTTATGTGGCTTTTCTTTTCTTTTCTTTTTTGCCATTTAAGTGCGACTGAAACAGGGAGTTCAGCTTCTGGGAAAAATAACGTGCTTTCTTAAACGTATGGCATCATTTGAGCAGAATGTGAAGGGCCATGAAACCCATTGATGATGCAGCAAATTATGTCAAATCCAGAAATTGGATACACATGGGGGGGGGATGTGTCCAACCGATTATAAAGTTGCAGACACTGACGCCACTGCAACTTCGCAGGTTCAGCAGTCTAATAATAAGTCTCGGTTAAATAAGGCTGAACACATTCAGAAAGATTTACCATCCACAAAGTTGGCCTACAGTTGTGTGTGCATTTAAACATGGCCCATGTTCTCCTGATTAAAACTGATAAAAACTCTAAAGTAATATTTCACAAAAATGAAAAACAACCTTGATAAGCACTAATTGTTGCATGCAAAGGTTCTCTGGATATAACCTTACACATAGTAAGTGGAGGTATTTGTGTTGGATGACTTTATTCTCTGCCTGTCCTGTTGTCAGCTGGCTGCACTTTCACATTAAAAGCAACAAAAAAGATTTAGATTGAAAGTTCTCTCCTGTGAATCCTGTCTTAGTTCAGAGGTTACAGGTTTAAGTATTAAAGCATGTAATAGTGCATGCAAATGGGATTCTGCTGCACTCCGCCAGCGGGTTGATCATTAAAGAACTGAGCTGTTGCTCCTCCAGGTCAAAGGTCACTTTTGGAGAGCTCTGCGCCAATATATCACTGTGTAGGTGGGGGCTTACAGCTCCTGTGTTATACCAGAAGATACTACAACTCGTAGCAGCACTGATAGTAGACTGAAAGGTCTGAACTCGGTGCAGATGTGTTATCCTTTGAGTTTCTGTTCTGTTTCAGGCATTATAAGGTCAAAGAAGTATAAGGACAAAGGAAAGCTCAGCATAAAACTTTTAGATCAAGCTAAAACAGCTGTTTCTCCAGCACATAGACTTTGCGTGTGTGTGTGTGTGTGTGTGTGTGTGTGTGTGTGTGTGTGTGTGTGTGTGTGTGTGTGTGTGTGAGGGCTGAGGCACAGGCAGAGGCCGGTGACAGCACCACCAGACCAGGCAGAGATAAGAGCAGCGAGTGGCGATAACGTTTGTTCAGGTCATGTGCGACTTGAAATTGAAGCAACAGCAGCATAAATCCATCCGTTCATCACCATCTATGTGTTGAAGTCGAAATATAGCATCTCAAAAAACTCTACACAACCAAGTTCTACCATTACAAACTTGCTCTGTTCGAGTAAATGTGGTTCCATCCATCCATGCATCCCTTTCCCAGGAGTGTGAACCTGCTGTTCACACACTTAATATGCATTCTGTTCAATTATGCACCGAGACTCTTTGTTGCTTGTTTACGCCTTTGCTCCATCCTTATTTCAAATGTTCACTTTATCCATCTTGAGAGGGGGAAAAAAGCACTCATCTACATTTATTGGATCCAGAATCCTGAACCAGGAGCACTGATTTCCTCTGAAAGTCCCTCTCTCTCCGTCAGCCTCCTCTTCCACTCAAAATTTGGCTCATCAGCTGTTCTGGGGCTCTGGAGGCGGCCTCCCTCCCTTTGTCTCAACCTACAGGCTAGCTGGCTAAGCTAGTCGGCCCCTGCATCACTTTCTGGCCAACTTTAGACTAGTCCACTACTGCTCCGTGGCTCCAAAATTTCCGACTAACCCGCGGGGCTAAAGGGGGGGGGGACACAGGGAGGAAAAACGCCGACTGCTGCGATGGGGATGGACGGCAGCCAGAGCTGTGCGTGAGTGCATGGACAGAAACAATAAATAACTTTATAGTGGTAGTAGTACTCCTAGTAGGAGTAGTGGTGGTGGAGGTGGTGATGGTGGTGTAGGCTGGTACGGGGAGGTCGGGGGATCCTTGCTTTTGATTTATGTGTTTGGGGGAAGCTGTCAGGAGCAGAAACAGAGGCAGAGGCAGCTCGGGCCAGAGATTTTATTCCAGCACTTTAATAAAATATATCAGCCACTATGCAACAACACGGACAGCGCTTTTCATCCCGCGGTCGTGGATGCTATTATACAATTACACAATTCATCTTTAAACAATGTTTAGCACCGCGTGCAGCAGTGTATGGATGGATGGCTGGATTGATGGATGGATGGATGGATATCTATCCGGCTGGGATGCGTTCTCCTGCGCTGGGTGCTCAGACCCACATGAGGAGAACCGGGCAATGAGCACTGCATTTTCCCCGGGATTAGTGTTCTCTCTTTGAATCCTGCTGGAAGTTATTTATGGGCTGCATGGGATGCCCCGCCGCTGGGAAACAGCTGTACACCTTATGGGGGCCGGTTCTCTTTTTTCGCTTGCTTCAAATTTTTGTTCTCCCTCTCCCGTTTGGTGTTTGCCCACATGTCGGACGTTTTTTAGAAGTTCCGTTATGGATGGGTTCTGTATATTAATGCAGAGAGTTCATATGTGTCAACCAACCTGAAGGTTTTGAATGATATTAATCGTTCAAGTTGAAATGATTTGGAATCAGGATATAGACGCATCCCGTGCATGTTGTTCAATTGTAATTATTTAAATTTGAGACATTTTCGTCAAACCTGTTTTTATATATATATATATATATATTCTGCAACAACTATGTGTTTTCACAAGAGGTTGCAGCTATTTGACTATTTATTTAAGTGCTATTTTTATTTTTATTGAGATGCTATTTTAATTTCCATTTTTTTAAGAGAGTATGACTTTTATTGGGCCTTCTTCATGGGCTGGAATTTTCTTTCAAATGAGTCATGGATTGGAACATTTTCCATTCTTTCTTTCGCTCCATCCCGTCTTTTAGCTGCATTACTGATGTCTCCCCGTTCAATGGGAAAGACCTTCCCGACAGTAAGCAACCCAGATCGGATGTTTCCACAGTTTTAAAAACCGCTGGGTAAAACACAGTAACTGTAAAAGCATATGTTATATGATACCCGAATCAATAACATGTCAAATGACTCCCAGCCAGCCTTCATCCCTCTCTCTCTGCTCTTATTGCTTTTATTCCGGGATTTCAGCGGGTATAATTGAAGGTCAGGCTACCTGTCAGCGGCTGCTACAAGAGGTCTGTGCTCTGTATCGGATTTTAGCAAGCCTTTTTGATTGCATATCTCTTTCTTTTCTATCCCTTTCCCTCCCTAT
>NC_048421.1:21891588-21910087 GCF_013103735.1 Etheostoma cragini
CCCCCCCCTTTGATCCTGCAGTTCTTAGGAGCTTTCTGGAAGCCGTTTCCTTGCATCACAACACCAGACAATAAGAAGAAATCTCTCGGTGAGTGCTGCTGTTTTACTTTATTATTATTAGTATTATTATTAATTTGGGTGTGATGCTATGCTATGTGAGAAAGATGTCTGAAGTGTGTGTGTGTGTGTGTGTGTGTGTGCAGTGGGCTCGCTGTTACACCGTGGAAAATGTGACAATTTCGTTTAAAACCCTAGGAGCACTCTGTCAATTTGTTGCCTCCTCTACATTCAAACTATACAATCTGCTCAAAACATTGCAAATATTCCCAAAAAATTCAATTATCAGTTGTTTTTTATTTATTTAAAAAAGCATTTGGAGACTGTCCGCACATTAATACACACGGGCCAATCTCTACCATGTAACCCTGTTTCAGACATGCAGGCCTAGTGTGTTCAGTATTATTACTATGGCTATGATTTAAAAAATTATAAATTATTATGTGGCCTAATTTTACATTTTCGATGCCATATTGTTTGGTAAATGTTGCTTTTTTCACTTATTCACTTCATGGATTTTTTTTTTATAAACCCAACTGAATATCTAGAAAGTGCAGGTCATGTGTGTGTGTGTGTGTGTGTGTGTGAGTGTGTAATATCATGTAATGACACGTGCTAATGTAATATAAGCCAGAGGTGTGATGGCCGCGGGTTACAGCCGCAGCGCGAGACACACCGGGGTCACTTCATCATTTGATAGGACAGTAAATTAAGAAATTACTGTAATAATGAGCCTAATGCTAACCAATGCAAGCATTTATAATACCAGTTATGGAACTATCACTAAAAAAGAGGTCACAGTTGTAAAGTTATTTTCATTCAGACAACACACAAGAACAAACATCAGGCCTACACATACGTAGGCTATACATCCATTGTGTTGAATATTTTAGAATTTACAGCAATACACTTGTTTGACTCAGTAGCCCATAACTGCGTAAAATATGAGTTTAAATCCCATAGTCAGAGGAAATTCCTGCGTGTCATCCTCCGTGGCCTACATGCCTAAAGTCCTGGGGGAGGGAAACAAATGGGGGAAGAACAAAAAAAAAAATGGAAAGAGGATTTCCATGGCTCTGCAAAGGCAGAGAGTTTCAGTGGTGAAACCCAATATCCGTGACTCAATCCGAAACACGGAGCCGTCGATGCGCGTCCAAGGAAAATAAAAGAGCAGGAGCCATCCTTCACAAGCACCGGCGTGCTCTTACAAGTCAACACACACATGTAATCCGCTCTGCTTATTTCTCCACATGCACGGCTCTTCCCACACTCTTGCTTAGTGGGGAAAAATAGGAAGAAAAAAAAAGAAAAGAAATGCTGATTAGCGGTTTGGTTAATGAGTAATGAGGTTTTTTTTAGCAGCAGTTGGCAGATCCTTCAGTCCTTACAAAAGGTGGTTTGAAGGAAAAGTTGCAGACGGACACATTTCAGGCTCCCACCTTCCACCTACACGGAGCTCATCCTCTCTTTTCAGCAGCCCACAGCGAATGCTATCTGTTTTAAAGTTGGGGCTGTTTACACACACACGCACACACACACACACACCCGCTGCTGGGTGCTAGAAAACTCATAAATCTTACGTAGCCATAAACGACAGGGGTAGCGTTCTGAATAATAAAAATAGAGGGAAGTGGGTGAGAGAGCTCTAGAGACACACAGAGTGCTGTAGCAGTGTGTGTGTGTGTGTGTGTGTGGTGTTGGTATGAAAACATAGTAGGCCTAAGACACCTTCTTATTTTCATTTCCATTTTGGTCTCACCTCTCTGTCTCTTTCCTTCTGGGCTTTTCTTGTCGCTCCTGCTTTTTTAGCCTTCTTCACCTCTTTTTTTCCCCTCCTGTCTTCCTCCACTGTGTCAAAGCACAGAGAGAACACCGACTGTTGTGTTCCCCCCTTTAAAAATACCTGGAAGTGGGGAATTTAAAGTTCCCCTCGCAGCCATGTAAGCCCTTATATCTGCACATCTCATGGGCTACATTATCTTTTAGTTTTTATTTCTTTTACCGTTTGTTGATTTGTTACATTTTTACTCTTTGTACCTTTTATGTCAGTTTCCATACTTCACATTTTTCTGTGCCTATGTAGCAGCAGGGGGAGACAAGGTGTTGAAATCCTAACAAAACAGACTATATATAGACAAATATATATATATTTCTACAGGGAGTGATGAGCTGCAGGCGGGGGCCTGTAAACATAGTTTAATAAAATCACATTTTATGGAAAAGTAGGGAGTGAGAAAGTGCAAGAAAGAGAGCAACAGTCTTCTCATGTTGCCTGGAAAATGTCCTCAAAAAATATTAAATGAATTCACCAAATTGGCACTAACAGGTGTTTGATAGGTGATTCCTCCCTAAAGTGTTACTTCCACATCCATCACTCACTTAACTCATGGATCTGATTAGGTTGTGGCAACACTTTCAAATAAATAGTAGCCTATGTTTACATTTCCAGTGACAGTGTAAACATATACCAAGTCACTTTAAAAATGTAATATCACCCACTAAGAATATATTTGGTTAAGCCTTAACGTTTGCCATCCAACATATATATACAGTATACATATGAAATAAGAGTTTGTTTTGGTCTCTTTAGTTTGGCAAAAACATGTTCTTACTGTAACAATGTTCAGATATTAGGTCTACTAATACAGCTGCTGTGCTTCTTTATTTATTAGACTGTGCTATTTTACATTTTTCTTTTGCCATGTGTTAAACTGTGAGCCTATCAATTTAGACTGCAAAGTAGTGTGGTCTTAGTAGGCTAACTAATTTCTATTTACATGCTTCTTGGAGTAAATAATCCACAGCCAAATTAAGTGAAAATGAACTAGTAACCCCTGGAAATGAAATTTAGATGTTAAAATTGTCTATCTATGTCCTTGTGATCCTTTTCACCGCTCAAAACAACTTCATAACAATTACCCATACATAAGTCTTATGTTGTTGGCATATGGCCTACTAGTTAGAACTGAAGGAGAAAAACAAAGATGGACTGTCCCATCCAATCAGCTGTTTAAAATCCTCGTGTTTAAGGAGGTGGACAGAGAGAATTGTAAACAACCTGTATTGATATTAGGCTGTGAAAGTTACTCAAAAGTTTTCCCTAATGAAAAAAGCCAGTTGCGAGCTGTAGGCCTATGTAAACATGCCTATAGAAGATTCCAATGTGGAAGAGTGAATTCTGAGCTAATAGCAAACGTATAGGCCACTAGGCTACCCTATGTCTGGATGTAGGACTAACACAAGTGCCTGCGTGTTTCACTTGCAGCCAGTGAAATTAGCATAATTTGTAAGTGACGCTGGGATGTTTGATGGGGGAATCAACGCGTCCGCAAGTAAAGCCGCGTTATTTCCTCCGTTACACCCCCTTGGAGCGTTGCTAGTACCCGGACTTGTTGTCAACAACATAGTGAGAAGAGACCTAATGGGATGCTACCTTCAGAATTATTCTACTCTAGGCCTGGTATAGGCTATCGTTGCTGCTAGCCGTGTGGAATAAGCCCAAAATCGGTAGCCTTCCAGAGACCGAAGCGAGGCGGGAGCTCAGACCTAAGACGCGGCTGGAGAGAGGCAGGAGACCCGGGAAGACTTTGAGACGGGAGAAGGAGAAGGGGATTAAAAATAGAAGGGAGCTCAACCCCCCAAAAATGCGATGGGGTGACATTTTGTGGCGGACCTGTTCCTCAGAAGCGGACTGACTGACGGACTGAGTGGCTGCGTGAGCGACAGAGGCTAAAAAAGAAAGAAATTTGAGGCCATTGTTATCAGCCAGCAGCGGTGCAGGCAGCGCTGGTGCTGGGGCGGAGGGTAGAGGGCGGGTGGGGGGTGGGGGGCGCGAGCAGGCAGCAGGCAGGCTCCCGGTAAGCTTGTTCAGCTCGTGCGCTAGCTTGCCTGCCTGTAGCCTATTAGCCTACACCAAAGCCCGTCCGTTATTTCTGCCCGTGTATCGAGCCCTTCATTGTCGCCTTGAGCCCACCAGCCGTTCATGCCACACGGTGTCCGGTTAGCCGCCCACGCGCAGCCCGGTCCGCCGCCGCTGCTGCTGTTGGCTCCAGGACGTGTTGTGGTGGTGGTCGCGAGCAGCAGTGCTAGTCTCGAGACAGCCCCGGAGGAGCAGCGGGTTTGCGGAGAGAAGGAGAGGAGGAGGAGGAGGAGGAGGAGGAGAGAAGAACGGAAGAGAAAGCGAGCGGATTCGTTAGGCTATTAATTTATTTATTTAATTATGTATTATTGTTGTTATTGATTAGCCTACCTAGTGAACGTGCGTGAGGACTAATCTGGGATGCGGTGTTGCTGGGTCCGTGCCGGACTCGACCGGGACCGCCGGTGCTAAAGAAGGTAAGGAGCATCACCGGTCGGCAGGAAGGCCAGCCGGTAGCCTAATGCACGAGCTCATACAACAAACCAGAAATAGGCTACAGAGGGTTTGGGAACGGAGTGGCTGGCTCGCTGATTTATGGCCCGTATGACTTCAATCCCGGTTCAAGAAGAGTTCACAATGCTTTAAACTGCCGTACTACCCGCCGCAAGCAGCCCCCCTTCTTCTTTCGGCCTTCCATCTCTGTCCTTTTTGTTTTTCTTCTTCAGCCTCTCATTTCTTACCCTGTTCTGTCTATGCCTCTTACTCACATAAAGCTATTTATTTACAAAGCAATGGCCGACCCTTTTTTCTCTTTTAGATTATCTCCCTGATGGATACCTGTTTTCTTCCCCACTGGCCTCTGGTTTTATTATTATTTTGCTATTAGCCTGTATGATATTTCATTTCACTGGAAAAGGATTTGATGCTGTAATTTTATTCACACACTGTTTTTAGCCTAAATCGGGGGCACGGACACAGCAACAAAAGCTTTGATCTGGCCAATCTTTTATTGTTTATGGGCTCGGCTCCATATAATTGGCATCTCTCTCTCTCTCTCTCTCTCTCTCTCTCTCTCTCTCTCTCTCTCTCTCTCTCTGTGCGTGCGCGCGTGCGTGTGTCTGTTAATGGGATAAGAAATACGTGGATTATGTTAATGCATCTCTCTACGTCTCCCTGCCTGCATTGCTCTTCTCATGGCAGGCGCCATTTGTAATTTTATATCCCAGGATAAAACACAGACACTGGACACCAGTGGCCGACCTCTTCCCTCCCTTCCCTTCCCATCTCTCCCTCTCTCTCTCTGTGGTTTTTGTTTGGGTGGCTGTGTCTCTGTCAGTATAAGTGGATTATTCAGGGAGGCGTCTAGTAAAGTTGGTGATTGTATTAAGCTGCAGCCCTACAAGCAAGGGGCAGAGACATTACGTGTTCCTTTTAATGGCGATACAGCGATATGATTTAATAACATATTCCTCCTACACTAACTGCTACGGTCTCTCTCTTACTCTCTCTCTCTCTCTCTCTCTCTCTCTCTCTCTCTCTCTCTCTCTCTCTCCTTGGGACTATTCCTTAGAGTAAATAATTAGGATTCCAGCTTGTCTCCTAGAAAGATAAATGGCTGACATCTGTGACGTGCTGAGAGCTGGAGTATGGCTGGACTCTCTAATCACAAAAACGAATAATAGTAGGCTTATGGACAGAAAACGAAGTGATTAGTCAATAGGTTATATTGATATAAATCGGGCAATTTCAACTCATTGTGAACTCATCGTGAAAACACTCGCATCGGTGTGTGCAGGCCTATGTGTTGTTTTATATCTAAACCTGATTTTTTGGTTTGATTCTCAAATTTTTGCTCGTTTTTTTGCTATTTGTTCATTTAGGAAATGTAGCCTATAATCGGCGACTGGTGTTTGAAACAATAATTGTATCCCACTTCAGTCGTAAATCCTAATTAGCATTTAGAATAGCCATACAAGCAGACAACATCATTTCAGATCTTCTTTCAGGTTTGTTTTGGAGCTTTTTGCGTGGACCTGATTGATTTTTTAAATGCATTTTTATTTGTTGGATTTACAGGCCTAGACTTTTTGTCCACAATGAAGAACGGTAGTAGCCTAGCTTTAATTTGCTAAAAGTAGTAAATAGACTCGCTGTCTGTCCGTGTCGACCGGTGTTGTGCTAGGATTGGTACCATAACACTGACTGGTAGTAGTTAGCTTTAGCGCTAGCCTCCACAGGCGCACATAGGTGTCAGATAGCAGAGCCGCTTCTCCCCGTTAAACATTTTATCTCCAGAGGAGAAATGAATGCCAGGTGCTCCCTCGCGCCTGACAACTCGGGCCTCTCGCGGCCAGAGGCCCACCCCGGCGCTGAGCGCCAGATAGGGAGTCTAGGGGGGCTCGCACTGCCCTTTGCTTTTCTTCCTGTTTTTTTCTCGGGGGTCTGATAGAGAACTCGACCCTAATGAATCACTGACTCGTGAAGCTTCTTCCGGGCTTTCATTATTTACCCTATCTATCTATCTATCTATCTATCTATCTATCTATCTAAGTGTTTTGTCTATTTATTTTTTATTTTTTTCATTCTTCTTTTAAACATCTATGACGACCATATTATCCAAATAAAAACGTCTGAAAGTGTCTATCCTAAGTATAACCCCGATTTCCCATTACCAAAAAAGAAAAAAAAAAAAACATTTCCTAGATCACTTTCCTTTCACAACTCATTTTGAGCCAATTTGAGTGCATTTGAAGAAGCTTATAATTTATTAGCCTTTGTTACTGTGAAATCTATCTTAATAACGTGCAATAATAGGCCTGCGTAAAACTGCCATGTTTCTTCTTGCCTGTTAAAAAAATAAAACCCTCTGATGCAAGTGCAGCCTGTTATTCAGCAGCAACGATAGTTTCCGGAGATATGAGTGAGGTAACAGCCGAGCACACGGAATATAGTAAATCATATGTGGAAGGCAGAGGTTGACAGAAATAGGCTACCTACATCAGTCACGAAGGGAAATAGATACAGGCCACTTCACTGACGCCATTACACAACAAAATGTCACGTTCCGCTCGAATAACAGCAGACATGGTGGGGTAGTGCTTTATTAGAAAAAACTCATTCTAGGATTTATGAAAATAACGTAGGCCATCGAATAAGTGGAAAAATACAACGTACAGGAAACGGCGATTTTGTTGAATTGTATTCTAAAATTCAAACCTGAAGCATTGCCTTCAATCCTGAAATAAATGCTGAAAAAATAGAATAATTAGTCAATAACAATAATTACTACATATTCTACAAATAGTACCACTATTAATAATATCGACTAGTAGATAGACTACTATTTTATATAATAATAATAATAATATTAAAAACGTGTAATTACTACTAAGTGAGCTAAGCTAAATGTAAATGTAAATTTAACATTTATGTTATAAGTGTGTGTATGTTTTCATGTCGCCTATGTGTGTGTGTGTGTGTGTGTGTGTGTGTGTGTATGTGTGTGAGTGAGAGATGGAACACAGATTGCACTCCTTGTGCCTCCTCCATTGGAGCATCTGCAGGCTGTGCACTGGGCTCATAAGCGAGGGGGAGGGTAAGGGGGTAAGGAGGGTGGGGGGTGGGGGTGGGGGGGGGGGGGGGGGGGGTGAGGAAAGAAAAGCAGTGGTTTCTATTCATGTCATGGCGCCTTTCATGAGAGGAAGATGGATTTATCTCTCTTATTTCTTCATTCTGCCTCTCCTAACCTTTTAGGTCAGATTGCAGGGGACCACTGGAGAGACACCGTCACGTGACCCCCGGTACCAAATGGTCTTCCGGCAGTGGCTCTCAACAAGGACCGGAGCACAAGAAGACGCCGCCACTTCTCTCAGAAATGCAGAAGACAACATACTACGACAACTCCTCTGCGCTTTTTGGCGGCTACTCGTCCTACCAGGTGCAGGGGGCGGCAGCGGCAGCCGCCAACGGCTTTGGGGGCTACGATGCACCGGTCCCAGTGGCCCACCATCAGCCGGCCTTCCAGTCAGCGACCCATCTGGATGTGGATTCGTACCAGCGCTCGGCCTGCTCTTTACAGTCACTGGGCAGTAACAGTGGCCACCAGCAGCAGCAGCAGCTAGCCAAGACCAAGGAGCTGAATGGCAGCTGCATGCGGCCCAGTCTGCCGCCTGAGCACCACCCCAGCTCCCAGGTGTCCCCCCCACTGCCCCCCAACCCCAGCAACGGCAATACTGGGGCTCAGCAGCCGGGGGGCAGTGCTGGGGCCTCCTCGGCCTCTAAATCAGGCTCCAATAAGTTGTCTAATTGTTCCTCCTCCACATCGTCCTCCACATCGTCATCCTCTTCCTCACTGCCCCCCAACCCGACGATGGCCAAGCAGATCTTTCCCTGGATGAAAGAATGTCGACAGACGACCAAGCAGAAAAACTGTTCCCCCAGCAACAACTCTGGCAACGGTGTGTTAGTCTACACCTGTCTCTATCCCTCTGTCTGTCTTTGCTTTCATTTGCCCTCCATTGCACCACCAAAACAACATGTCTACTTACTCCTCCTACACCTCTCTCTCACTCTCTCTCTCTCGCTCCCTTGTTTTCCCTTTCTTCTGTTCCTTCTGTCCTCGTTCCTTTCTTTCTTCCTTCATTTTTCCTTTCTCATTAGCGCCTTTTTTCCTATTATCCTGCCTCCTCCTTCCAATCACCACATCTCTCTTTCCTCACCTCGCTTATCAACATCCTCTTTCAAGCCCCAGATCCCCAGAGGATTTAAAAGGTTTCTCAGACTATTATGGCATAACATGTTTCCACAGTCAGTGGTTCAGACAACAGGCAACTAGTCAAGCTGGTTATCTGTAGCTGGTGAGTCAGTCTGCTAATATTGCTTTTAAATGAACTTAAGTAGCTGGATCCACTACAGCATTTATACTTCTCCATGAGGAAGCATGTTAGGATGCTGGAAAGTAAGAGCGTAAAATCAATTCTGCTTTGCATCTTCACATTAAAGTTATTTGACTGAGTCTTTTGAATGACTAAACTGAGTAGACTAACTGTCAAATCCCTAAATATGGCAAGCAGTGAATATTAAAAGAGGTCAAAGGTCAGAGGCATGCTAGCCTGACCAATATCCCCGCATCACCTAGAGGAGCAATCAAGTCAACAAGCCAGGAAAATGTAGAACGGATGACAATTCATACACTTTTTATTTTTTATAGGCAACATTTTATCAGACTTATTTGTATGTGTATTAATAAAATATGGATTTTTGGTTCAAGATCTAAACACATCTCGCACTTTCTTTTTATTTTTTAGGGCATTTAGGCCTTAGTTAGTCACAGCTTAGGCATGAAAGGGGAGACAGACGTGGAAATACATGCAGGGAAGTGCTGCAGGTCGGAATTGAACCCACAACATCTGCATCAAGTACAGAGCCTCTAGTTATGGGCACTCGCTCTAGGCCACCCAGGCACTCTTGCGCTTTCTCTTTAAGAGATAGATAAATTACACTATTATGTCTGTGTGTTAAGTGCAGCGCTGGAGTCAGGAGCTTAGCGTTAACAAGGATCCAGCCAGGCTGGTTCTGTCTGAAGTGAAATAATACACCTACTAACACCTCTAAAGCTCGCAAATACCAACCCATTATTGGGTTTTGTTGTTGTGGTTTTAGAGAGAGTTACATAATGAAACCTTTTCTTGGCAAACAACAGCCAGGTGCAGAGACTTCCTGGAGGCTTGTCATCACAACAATGTTGCCAGGTTTGGCTGCTTCATGCCTGTACAGAGATTTAAAACCTGTGATCATGGACCGTATCTGGCAACTGGAGCCATAGTCAGAGACACTGCACTAGGAACCGCGTGGATGGATACAGGGTTGTTCGTCAAGAAATAGTTCTAAAACCACCTGAAACGGAATAAGAGAAAATCAAACATTTGAGAAAAGGTATATCTGGAATATTGTTGAAACAACTAAATCACAGTAAGGCTGCCAACCCTAATCTATACATCGACTAATCAGATGTAGTCAAATACTTTTTTATGTTTTATCATGCTAATATACTTATTTCAAAGAAACTTATAAGCACATCTCTGGTGAACACAATATTTAAAGTGGTGCTTTTGATTGATTCTTTTTGGTGAAACAGTTTAACAAATCTGTCGATTAGATCAACTAATTGATTGGTCGACAACATCATATACTGTACATGTTAATGTTAATGGAATAAAAATGTCATTATTCAAGGACAGCCCTAAATAGCAGGACCAGTTGAGAGGAAAAAAAAGGTACAGAGAGAGAGAGAGAGAGAGAGATTTGGTGTTCAGTCAGTAGAAAATGACCGTAATAAGTTGGACTGGATAAAGAAAGAATCAATGTTGACTGAGCCGTCAGGGAGTCATTACAGTAACAGTCGAGTCAGTTATAGGACAGTCTGGCTAACCGGCTGGCACAAACCAGCAGTCAATAGCCTGCACACACCTATTCATTTACTTTCTCCTCTTCACCCAGCAACTCCCATCCTTGCTCTCCACCCTCTGTTGATTACTTTCCTTCCGATTGCTCTCCTTCCTCCCCTCCCTGGCCTCCTCTGTCTCCTCCCTCCTCCTCTTCATCTCCTTTTTGCACCTTGTTGGAAAGCCGCTGCAAGAAGGAAGACATTAACGGAGTGAATTAAATTGGCATGTACGATAACAGAGGAATACATTTTCAGAGAGAGGGAGAATGACATGCAGACATTTGCAATGGATGATATTAACAAATGGAAAAAGAAATACAACAGGATGATGAATTTGAATATCTTCTGCATGTCTGATAACAGTCAAAGAAAACAACAGTTGAGGAAGACAGATATTAGAATTGCTAGTTATCAATGGGAAAATATTCTCTGCCATAATGAATATGAGTCTCATATTTGCATTGAAAACGCTTTCACTTGACTGGGCGGAGCGTTGAGAGGAGATTAGACTGTTTATTGATGAGTTTTTAAAACATTCATTACGTGAATGCCTCTGCCTCAGTGAGACAGACAACGCGATGGTTACCTTTCCTACTTTTATCTCCCATCTATAGAAAGAAACACTAGAGTCACACTGTTGCGAAAGAGAAAGAGTAACGGAGGGATAGGATATCAGTGCTTGCTTTGAACTCTCGTGCATCAGCTTAGAAGTATGAACACGTTGCAAGGAAGGAGCATCGTATTCATAACAGAGACGTAGTGGATGTGTACTCACAGAGAGAGAGATGGAAGAAGCACTGAAGTTCAGCAGTACTGTTTAAATTGGAATAAACACCAAAATGGAGACTACACGCGGTTCAGCAGCAAAACCAACCCTCGCGCGACGCTGTTACAAAAGGCACCTTTGGAATTGCTGGGTTGAAATGATGTTGTGGCTTGTGACATTTATGCTCACGGCACATGGTGAAAAAAAAACATCTCAAGTCTTAAAAACACCATGCATGACCATGCAAGATGAAGGAAAAACTTGGTTTTTCATTTTTTATGGCTTATGGCTTAGATCTTGAATCGCACCGGGGGAATTATTCCCAAAGCTAAACAGCCAAGTGAACAAGTGACTTCCAGTTCCTGTGCATCGAAATTCACAACATTGCTCACATTGGGTTTGATGCTACACTCAGTTGCCAGTTTATTAGGTACACCTACTCAACTTCATGAAGGGTTATAATGTTCAGGTTTTGTTAAAACCGTTGCAGAGAGGTGTTTTGCAGGATTGAATGCATTTCATTCACAGTGTCAAATCCTAAAAGAAATGATCTCAGGACACTTTACACATAGACTAGGTCAAGACCACTTTTTATAATTTACAGGGACCCAACAATTCCCCCCAAGAGCAAGCATTTGGTGCGACAGCTGCGAGGCAAAACCTCAGCCACAACCTGACTCTGGGTTAGCGGCCATTTGACTCTGCCGGTTGGATGGAATCTGTGGTGCTATTGTACTGCGTTGCGTTATACTGACAGGTGTTTGTATTATTTACTCTACCCTCTTTGTCATAAATGGGTTGGGGATAATATTAGAGATACCCCTCACTATAATGCAACATAATTTAGCAGCACCAAAGGGCAGCCTCCAAAATAGCCATGAAGTTGCATCAACACATCTCTAAAAAATATAGTGAACATTATAACCTAGATTAAGTGTATCTAATAAACTGACAACTGGGTGTATATATCTGGCTTAACTGTCTCCTTGTTTCCAACCTGTCTGATCCCATGAGGACTCGTGTTTGTTCACCTGTTGGACCTATTGTGACTGATGTTCCAAATGGCAGCAGTGTGGAGAACTCAATGTTATCATAAACAATGTGACTCAAGGCCAGATATAAGAACCTGCCCACTGTGGTGGCAGCACATCTGAAGAATGGCACTGACTTACACTTTTTGATTGTTTCACTTAAACACATCCTGTAAAATAGTGCCAGCAGCTGGTGGATGTGAGTTTGAGCGGACTCTGTGCTCTTAAGACAAAATGATTTGCTAGCCTCTGACAGTAAAATACACACTGCCTTGTTGAAAACATGTAAGCATTACTTGCACTCACCAAGAGTGACTAACAATGCGGCACTAGTCCCGGGGTCATGCCATAAACAGCAGTGGAAACAGCAAGTCTCTGTGAGGAGTTAGTACAACTTTCCATAAATGTGGTGAGAAGATTGACTTTTCTTGGCGAGCCAGTTTCAGTGAGTGCAGGTCAGCCCCAGTTCCTGCTCGTAGTCCCTGTGCTGTGGCAGCTGTTGCTGTAGGGGGTCGGTCTTTCCAGCCAAGATGCAATTTAGCTGCCCTCGGCCAGCACCGGGCCCTCCGTCCCTTAATAACTGTCACTGTTATGAAGTGTTGACAACTAATATCAAGGGATAATTCAGCCAGCAAACCCGGACCCCCCTTTGCTTTATTAAAAACGTGAATGCTTTCATTTTCCTCCAGCATGCAGCCTGCAGAGTGTTTTAATCTGTCTTCCTCTCTGGCTCTCTCAATTTTCATTCATCCTTTTACCTGTTTCTTACTACATCCTCCTTCTTTTTTTACATTTACGATCTTTTCGTCCTTTTTTGTACATGCCTCCTGCTTTTACCCTCTGGATTTTGGTTGTGCCCCGGTTTCTTTTTGGGGGTTATAGCCTTTCCCTGTATCATATCAGTTTTATTATTTCTCTGTGTAATGGTTCGTCTTCTCTCCTCAGCGTCAGGAGGAGCTGAGAGCGGCAGCAGCGGGGAGAAGAGTCCTACAGGCGGCTCGTCGGCGTCATCTAAGCGGGCTCGCACGGCGTACACCAGCGCCCAGCTGGTTGAGCTGGAGAAGGAGTTCCACTTCAACAGGTACCTGTGCCGGCCGCGGCGCGTGGAGATGGCCAACCTGCTCAACCTGTCCGAACGCCAGATCAAGATCTGGTTCCAGAACCGACGCATGAAATACAAGAAGGACCAGAAGTCCAAGGGCCTGAGCTCCAGTTCTGGAGGGCCCTCACCGACTGGCTCCCCACCCCTGACCATGCAGTCCTCCGCCAGCTTCCTCAACTCAATGCACCCCATGGGAGGGGGAGGTGGGGGAGGTGGAGGAGGCTATGACGTCCCCTCTCCGCCATCCTTCGGCAAACCCCACCAGGGAGTGTCTTACTCCATGTCCACTGCCTACTCCAATGTCCCCATGAAGGGCTGCCCCCCCCAACAGAAGTATGGCGCCCCAGACCAGGACTATGGCGACCCCCATCCTCACCACGGCCTCGTGCAGGCCAACAACGCTGGCTACGGGACTCCCACCAGTATGCAGGCCAGTCCAGTCTACGTGGGGGGTGGCAGCTATGTGGAACCCATGCCTGGCTCGGGGCCCTCCATGTACGGGCTAAACCACCTCGGCCCCACCCCAAACCACCATCAAACCATGGACTACAATGGCGCGGGGCCTATGTCAGCCACCAACCAGCACCACGTGGGCGGAGGGGGCCCCCCGGGTCCCTGTGACCCGCCCACGCACCCAACGTACACCGAGCTGTCGGCGCACCACACCTCGACTCAGGGCAGAATCCAGGAAGCACCCAAGCTCACTCACCTGTAGCAGGTTTGGAACAAAATGACAACGTAGGAAATAGCGAAGACAACGCAAAACACGTAAGACGACGTGACTCATTAACAGACTAACTAACACGTGGGGACTCTATTGCTGCAACGGGACGGCAGGAGAGACCAAAGGAGACAGACAGGAGCCATCCAGTTGTTTTGTCCCGTGCAGCCACAAAGGGGAGCAATCAGTGTTTCGTGTGGTCCACCCCACCCTGTTCCACTGCCTTCTGATTAGGGCTAGAGCTTTTACTGTTACCTTTAAAGTGCAGTTAACTTAATTTAAAAATTACAGTAGTAGTACCGACGAACCATTCATGTTGCAGAAAGAGACAATAAGGCACATCTCAGTGAAATCAATGGTAGTTACAAACACATTTCCAAGGATCTTTTTAAGCCGGGACCAAACTTATTAACTTACTCTCTGCTACTGAAACGTTACATCATACACGAAATGAGGGAATCAAATTTTTAAACCATTTAACAATGCATTATCAGTTTATTGCATTATTGTTTAGTTTTAACGTAAATATTTGACTTACACATTCAAAATGTTTTACTGTGCATTATCAGTGATTGAGTTCTCATTTTAGAACTATCGGTCTCTTTTACCCATGTTTACGCATTTAACATTGGCTTTTTAAGAGCTATTTACACTCTTGAGAGTCCCAGGCCAGTGAAGCATATTGTAGGCGTGGGAGAAGAAGTGTCCAGTCAATTGTGTCCCATGTCCCCCTGGGGACGATAAATGTCAGGAAGCTCATCTTGTGGCACTGGTGCGGAGACGTATCGGCAGCTGTATGGCATGACAGGATCTATGGTGATGGCGCCATTGTTTAGTCAGTATTCATTAGACTGGTAATCTACTTCACAGTCAATCAGAAAACTGCAATACAGACTACTGTACTCAAACAGAGCAGATGTCAGTTTTTCGTTAAAAATATTTCTTAGAATCCCCCCCAAAAAACCTAACATGAAAGTACGATCTATTGGTTACTCAGCAACATAATTTCAAAACAATTTGTGTGTGGGTGGAGCACATTGCAGGAGGAGCTCAGCTAGCATGGTGTTGGAGCTAGTACGGGGTTTCAAATTGTACTTTTATAATAAAATAGTTCCCCATAAGACACACATATACAAGCAGCTCTCCCGCTAAATGACATAGTCGAGATTTGAATGGGCCGTTAACGAGGTGGTTAGATTTATGATGCTGAGCTCTCTCCCTCTAGGCAACTCATGTTGTTGTCAGCCGAGCTGAGCTATGTGGAGGCCTCTGCCTCTCCATCAGCCAGAGAGAGAGAGAGAGAAAGCAAATGGATGGGTCGAGCTGGCAGTACTCGTCCTTCCTCTGTTCCTCCGAAGCACATAAAAACCACTGGATGCTCTCCCCTCTCCGCTGTCTCTTTTTGCCTCCTGCCGTACCCGTCTCCGTCGGTCCAGACTGAATCACTACTAACCCTCCGTCTCTTGTCTGTGGCAGCAGCACATGGCTTCTGAAGGAGGCAAAAATTCCCACAATCCGCCACAGACCGCCCCCCCCCCTTCCTCTCTCACACACACACACACACACACACACACAGACACATCCATCACCGCACTCACCACCCCTCCCATCAATCTAACAGGGTTTAAGAAGCAAGCTCAAAGGCTAAACTAGCTCCCATAGACACGCATCTGTGCTAAGCTACGCTAGTTCATCACAGCCTCCATTCACACACACACACACACACACACACACACACAGCAATGCTAAGCTAGCTTCCTTTCGTTGACACACATCCACAGCCAGGTTATGCCAGCTGTTGACATCTTTAAACAAACACAATGAGAGGACATGAAAGAGACATTTTAATGTTCTTATTTTTAGCACATCATCGACACAGGGTAAATAAAAAGAGTGGAGAACACTATTTATTTATGTTTGGGTAATTCATTACCCTCCTCTCTCTCTCTCTCTCTCTCTCTCTCTCTCTCTCTCTCTCTCTATCACTTTGGAACGGTTCACTTGCATTAACGAACAACAATGCGAAGAAGTCCACATTTTATATTGTTTGGTTTTGTTCTCACATATCTTGACTTTTAACGTGGATACAGGGTATATATTTGAACAAAAATGCATGTCCCAGAAATTGGAGCTGAGGTGTATCGCACATTTTTAAACTACTTTACTAGGTTGATTTGTTTCAACGGTCAGTGAGTGGAGTTTCGGGACAACACACATGTCCGGCGGTTTCAGCCAGTGTTTAAGCAGCATGGGTTGACCCCCCCACTACTCTCTCGGCCGTTCTGGAAATCAACCTTTGGTATGTTTTTTTTAAAAGTGCAGATTTACACAAACACTTTCCACATCTGGGCATCATTGTTGCACTTAGAGTTTACATTTTGATGGTTAAAAGGAAAAAAAATAATAATAATAAAATCTTATTTTAAAGACGGTAGGCCCTCCAATCAAAGCGTCTTTCGCCAATGTGTGTTCAAGTGAACATTCATATATAAATATTTATTTGTTATAGCCAGTTCAAAAAGACTTTCTGTTTTGTATTATTATTATTATTATTATTATTATTTATCCTTCATGTATTTATATCGAGAAAAAATACTGTACTTTTTTAGTATTTACCTGTTATGAAAGAAAAAAAAAAACATTGTGTTTCTTCTTGTCCCTTGTACTGAAGTTACATTTTTTAGTTCTTGTATTTTAGAAGAAAATAAGTAGTTTTTATGTTCCTATAATGACCCATGTACATACATGTCTTGGCTTGTACAGGGAAAAAGGCAAGGATGGGGATTGGTGACCCATCCGTGCATAGTCTGAAAAATTTAGACAAACTATTAGCTGGAAAAAAAATGAACGAGTCTTTTTGGAGAAAAACAACTTCTTTTTTTGTCCTTTGTAGCTCCTTTTTCTTTCACTGTTGAGAGAGTTGTCTGTCGAACAATTCTTTAATAAAATGTTATGTTATTCAGAGATATCGTCAGTTTGTTTATGATCCTCAGGTGTTTTGGTAAATGATTAGTAAAATACTAGCATGTGACACTTTGTTAGGCAGTGTTACTGTCACATGGAAAACCTTTTAAGGATAAACATATTCTTCTATAAAAAAATATTCAACCTAATAAAACAGGGGTCTTCAACATTTGTTAGTCCAAGGACCCCTTAGCTTAAAGAGATCATGAAGTTGCATATTAAACTTAACGTATAGGGCGGCCTAAAGCCTTTACACATTCCTTTTTATGGTGCATGGTTTTAAAATAATAATTATTGACATATTCACATCTTTATATATCATGTTTTAATGTGTAACTTTCACGTAACACAGTCAATTCTTAAGCTTAACTATCTTAACTTATCTTAACTATCCGGTTTACCTTTGCTAATTAAATGCTGGACTCACGTTCATGTATATTTTCAGACATTTTGTAACTTTTGGATTTTTTTAAATGATTCAACAATAACTTGGCGGACCACTTGCAGTAACTCTGAGGACCCCCTTTGGGTCCGGGACCCCATGTTGAAGATCTCTGTCCTAAATGCCTTCCAAATCAGCTGATCTCAGTGATAGGAACCCAAACGGGCCATTTCAAAGATATAAAAGACAAATGATTACCTAAATCATTTCAAGGTACTAACAACTGTTTAAACCCTGCACAGATGTTTTTGAAAGCTGTTTTGTGACATGTGCAGCGGGCGGTGTGTATTCCACGCTGATGTGATGGGGGAGGATCTGGTGTGGACTTCTGTCCAGCAGCATGTCTCTGGTTCAGGGCTGACCTGACACTGATGCCAGTATTGGATAGCGGGTCAATCCTTCAGGCTAAAGCATGGCATCACTGTCAGAAAGCATTCCTGATAATTACACCTGAAGCCTGGAGCGACATGTAACATGTCAGAAAGTAAAAAATCTTTAACCTTTAGGAAAACTTCCAATCTGCTCTCCTTTATGCTTTAGAAACTCGACAGAAAGAAGGAGGTTAAAGTGGCAGAGTTATCCTGCTACTGTTGCTGGTGACTGGTGTACATTTACTGTACTGATTGCCAGCACAACTGCTATGTCAGATACTGGGCTGCATCCCAATGAAGGTCTAAGGTCGGATCCAAGAACTATTCCTGAACTGAAACCTGATACCTGTTGCTGCTTGATTTTTTTAGAGCCCTCTCTCTGAGAATTGAACATTGACTTTAGCTCTGCTATTTAGTCTGAAAACTCCAAACTATTGTCACTAACTGTTAAAGCTCAAACTCTCTCCAGACCAGTCTTTAGTGTCCAGTATTGTGGAGCATTACAGCTGCCGTGTTATATATTTAACTCTCATTGATTGTGGAGAAAACATTTAGCCTCCACAAAAAAAGGGTTCCATTAATTCAGGTCATGGTTTCACATGGTGAAACAGATTGGAGACGCCAAGTGGCAGGAAGGCGACTCGGGTTCACCGCAACCACAACCCATCCTGCTCAAGTGTCCTTGAGCAAGACACTGAAAACCCTGAACATTGCTCACTTTATTTGAAGAATCTCAAGAAT
>NC_048421.1:21910187-21914354 GCF_013103735.1 Etheostoma cragini
GATGGGACTCATAAAGCATTTACAGTTTTTTTTCCATATTCAACTAATAAAACCACAACTATTTCTATAACTATTCATATCACCATTTGAATTAGTGACTTCCTCTAATAATTGACTGCCTGGGTTGACCTTTTTTAAACAGTTTACAGTTCACTATATATTAAGTTGGACCTTTTTCAACAGATAGGAGACCCAAAGCAGAGAGCTTTAAACCTAAGATAATAGCTCTTTTTCTCTTGTTATGCCTCTCTCTTTTTTTCTTTTCTCTTGTTCTATGTTGCTGTTTATGACCAAAAAAAGCCCTGAGGCATGGTCACGTGGTCTCAAACCCCCACTCCTCCCCCTCTCTCTCTCTCTCTCTCTTTAGCACGTGCTTGTGCTGAGAGGCCTGAGAGCAGCATAAAACTTGGGACATAAATCAGGCTCTCATAAATAATGGCCGTACTTCCCTTTACAACTCCGTTGGACTAACAGACAATAAAAACACCAATAAGCAAAGATTGGATCTAATTTATTGCCTCATAAAAACAGACGGAGAGCTCGGCTCGGCTTCAGCAACGTAGTCACTGCTGAACACAGCCCAGCTATTACTATAGAACACGCTCTCAGCCAGGTTAACACACTGATCTGGGGTCAGAAAGGATTTTTAGGTAGCCTATATTAGGGAGGAAATTGGTCAAAAACGTTATCTGTCGGACGTGAACAAATGTTGTATCATGCAGTAGGTAATATAAAAATAACAATAATAAGAATAAGAATAAGAATTAAAATAAATAAATAGAAAAAGCCCAGACATTTCCACAAAAAAAATAGTCCATGGCGCAAAGGGACTACAATTGACGGACTGTTAGTTCTGGAGCGTTTTCCTTTCTTCCTTTCTTTAAAACCAGAAAAAGACCTCGGACTAATCAAAATCTCAATTATCAGTAATTATTATTTAAATAAGGTCAAATTTAAAAGTGGTTGCTGGAATGAAAATAGTTGGTTTACCATGGGTAGGTTAAATAAAAATAAAAAAAAGAACTGCCTGGAAAATGAAATCCCCAGTAGACCAATCCACGAGACGACTACAGCATGAAAAACAACAGCTTCTCTTCTCCGACAAAACTTCCATACATTTGGGAATTTTACAAAATCGTGGCATTAAAACGAGTTGAAGAAAATGGAACCAAAGGGCGCAGGGTATATCGTGGTGTTGCAGCTTGAGTGTGCTGGGTTCGGGTTTGGCTTCGCTGTGTCGGTGCAGCCTCGGCCTACGCTTTCTGCTGCTTTCAATGGCCCTCACTCCCACACACATTTCTACTTGTTCTGCCTGTCAGAGGGCATGGGAAAGAGTGGGAGAATGGAGCTGAGAGCCAAATAGCTTCTATCCATTTGTCCCTGGTATCTGAGTGGTTTTATTTGTTTAACTCAGATAAAATATGTCTGCGTGGCGTGTGCGTAAGAGCGCATTTGCCGCGCGTAAAAGCCGTGTACACATAAGAAAACACGGCGAATGGTGGGGTCTAAAGGGGGAGACATAGAATGGAGCTTTTCTTATTATTTAGGGAGAGAGAGGGGCTGTCAGGCTCTTTGCAGGGACTGAAAGATTGATCGCTGCACTGTTTTTGTACTCCTCGAGCCCTTCCCAAAATATCCCCTGCTAAACTCCCGAATTCCTGATCTTTCTAAAAAAAAAAAAGGAAAGAAAATCTACATGTGCGCCCTGATGAGTTTTAAGGCCACTCAGCACACTCTCACTCAGTGTTAGTGTTCATAATATTGCTGCTGTGTTATTATTTGTTCTATTAGGAGAAACTGGAGGCCTGCGCGCTCCCCTCCTCTCTCTACAGTTGCAGTGAACGACCTCGCTGTGAACTCTTTCTGTCTCTCTCTCTCTTTCTCTCTCCCCGCGTAAACACACAGGACATTTTTAACACCCATACATCACACTGGAGAGAGGGCAAGGGAGAACCACAGCTAGTGAGAAGATATTTGGAGACGGTGAACAGAGGCTATTTTGGTCGGATTATATTTAGACATTATGTAGGTTTCTATCTCTCTCACACACAGAAACGCACAACCAAAAACATTTAGCAATCGATAAAAATAAAGTATACACTTACACACCAACAGGTTCCCTGTCTCTGCCTCTCTTCAAATCTAAATGTCTCTATAGAAACCTGCTTTATGTCCACTACCGCTGAGTAGAAATCTTCATCAGCTTCTACTCCTGAGCTGCTGCGCCATCTAAAACCCTCTCCAAGTTTTCTGTGCCTAAATTGGGGATTGTTTAGCCTCTGTCATAATGTATAAGATTAATGAGCTGAGTGCTGTAAACAGTAGTTTTTTTTTCTTCTTCTAAAGGAGCCATATTGTACACGGTGGTGGCCAGCTCCGTACACCTAATGTTAACCGTCATTACATCACCCATAGGACCGAAAAAATGTCCGAGATGCTCTATTGTTTGTGCGCAAAACCGGGCCGAGATGCGCCGACCCGCCGCCCACACTGGACACATGGCGACCGGCCGCCTTGTCGCGCCCCCCCCCCTCACACTTTACCCCCCGTTAAGACGAAACAATAGCAGCTATCCCGTCATATAGCCACAGCATTCGGTTGAAACATAGAAATGCTGCTTCCCATAGCCATCGCCGCCGCCAGGCCTGGACCTCCGATTGGCTGTTCCGGGTCACATGACCAGGAATTGGCTGCAATTTCGCCCCATAGTTGTTCAGTTTAGCCTACCCAGGTCCCCATACGCTAGTAATATCACCAATATACACAATTATTATATATCCACCGCATTTACGCCATTGCGGTCGGGAGCCTACATGCTCGTGCGTTTTTTTTCATTTCGTTTTATTTTTTTAAGAAGCCATATTGTGTTGTATGCGTGTGCGAGCGTGCGTGCGTGTATGTGTTTTGTTTTTTTTTTATTTTGGGGAAGGGATTGTTTCGGGGGGTCTCGCCGTTTGAGGTTGAAGCCCGTTTTGAGGGAGCTATGAATTTTGAATTTGAGAGGGAGATCGGTTTTATAAACAGCCAGCCGTCCCTAGCAGAGTGCCTGACGTCTTTCCCCGCCGTCCTGGAGTCATTTCAAACTTCATCAATCAAGGAGTCGACAGTAATTCCGCCTCCCTTCGAGCACACCATCCCCAGCCTCAGCCCCTGCACAGCCAGCCAGCCGAGACCGACTGCAAGGAGCCAGCAGAACCGGAGAACCTCCGTCACTAATGGCCTCCAGACGCATCACCGAGCCGCACAGCAGCCCTGTCCGCCCGGCCAGGCCCCTGGCCCGGCCACGGCCACTCCGGCCGGTCCGCTGGCCCACGAGTTCCCCTGGATGAAAGAGAAGAAGTCATCAAAGAAGTGCCCAAAGCCGGGGAGCAGCTCCAGCGGTGGCGGATCCATCATCCCCCCTGCATCTTCCTCCCCATCGCCGACCGCCTCCGGGTACGCTTCGGCGGGCATCGAGTCACCCACAGGTCGGTATGCCGGGATGAGAGAGCCAGAAGGCTATGTGTGTGTGATGGGAGTATAATGGGTGTGCAGCATGTGCTTTAATTTACTGTCTGCATCTTCATTTCACTTCCACTTCAGAAATAGCATGCTATTTATTTCACACAGCATGGATTTGGGTAGATGACATTGTCTTTTTCTTGCTCAGTGTGTGTGTGTGTGTGTGTGTGTGTGTATTGTGTAGTGCTGTGATGCTGTGTCAAGAGGGAAGCCATATCTAGACCACTGCATTATGCTGCAGTGCTTTACACTCTCTCTTCCTGCACTTCATAACGCACCCATTAACACATTATCTTTGTCATTTTTAGGATTAATATGTACACTTCAGCTTCGTGCTAAGGGAAACCCTTTCACACCAGCAATCGTTTAATTCTGTACCAGCTATAGCCCAAATTTTTCCAAAATGCATTCTGTCCATATGTAATTCTTTATCGTGCGTAAAGACGCACAGAGAGGGGGGATTCAACCCTGCAGATGATTGCTGCTGCAGCCTGGATCATTCTGTTCACTGGGTGGTGTGATCGCAGCAGCAGCTGAAGCATCGCACTGACATTATATATTCATAACACAACTGAGATGGTAGCCATATTGGATGGAGGTGGGAAATGTAATGGCGAGGCAGAGCGACCGGACCAAATATGTTGGGGTGGGGGGGGGGGGGGGGGG
>NC_048421.1:21914364-21919364 GCF_013103735.1 Etheostoma cragini
GGGTACACACCACATCCACAGATACAGATTGCACACAATCTGATTTTCTTGGGGTTTAGGTCATATACACTGGCCTCCATAATCACTGCATTGGTAAAAAAAAAATTTTCCTCTATTTTTGCTCCTCCAAACACACACAATCCCCCCCAACCCGTTCATTTTAATGGGATTTCTTGTTTTCTCGTGTTCCTTTCTCGCCCAATTTCCTGCTTTTGCTGATCTACTTCATAAAGCACTTGATGGCCACAGTTGTGTTTCTGACAGATACCGCCACATGGTTTCACATCGACATTCCCACATCTCCCTGCACATTTCCTCCCAATCCCATGATTTATTTATTTTCCTCTCTCGTTGCATTTCTCTGATCACATGCTGCAGCCTCTCGCAGCAGGCTCGCTGCACTCCAAGCTTTACAGAAAAGAGACCCCCCTCTTTGTCATTATCATCATCTGTCTTTATCTGCCTTTTCTTTTCTTTATTATTATTATTTTTTACCAGCACCTAATTGGTCCGCGTTAACAATTTAAGCTTGGGCTGCTACTGTAATTGGAAGGAGTATTTTTTATGAGACCTTTTGTGTTTTATTACTGTTTTATTACAGACAGAAGAGCCGAGGGGATTTTCGCTTGATGCTGAAGCAGCTTATTTCTTGCGCGCAATAAAAAAAATTGTAGAGGTTTTACAGGGCTCTCATGAAATAGATAAACAATTTTAAGTTTAAACGAAATATAAAAAAATAAAAAAAAAAAAAAAAAAATGACCAAAGCTTCAAAAGATTGTACACAATAACGCCTCCATATAATTACTCTCTCCCTGTATTTGTCTTTGTCTCCCTGCAGACCCGAGCCAGGCCTGTCTGGATAGTGGAGGAGCCGGGTCCCGCCGGTTGCGCACCGCCTACACCAACACACAGCTTCTGGAGCTGGAGAAGGAGTTCCACTTCAACAAGTACCTATGCCGGCCCAGGAGGGTGGAGATCGCCGCCCTCTTGGATCTGACCGAGCGGCAGGTTAAAGTCTGGTTCCAGAACCGGCGGATGAAACACAAGCGCCAGACTACGCACCACCGGGACGGCTGTGGCCATGAATCGAGCGACCCGGGCGGCTTTGAGCCGCTCGAAGGCGCCGATGCCTCGTCCCCTTACTCCAGCCAGCCGCTGGAAGCATCCGGCACCGGGGAGGCTACATCGGACGGCGAGCCCGGGAGCTGCAATCCATCTTCGGCCGCCGCACCCACCGCCTACGCTAATGACAGCGTTGATAATGCACAGCCCACGCCGGAGAAGGGAGGCCGATTGAGCCGTCCCGAACGCCCACAGCTGCCAGGGGCATCTGGTTGCTCTGACGCGGCCGCGGCTCACAACTCCCCGCCGACGTTCACCGCGACGAACTCTTCTAATAACCCGGACCTGATGCAGCTTAGCGAGGCCGGGCCCGCAGCCGCGTCGGATCCGTCATTGTCTGAGCAGCGGGACTCCTCTATCACTCCCACGGCCTCCTCCGCTGTTGCTCCTCCAGCCGCCTCTTCCGCCTCCGCGCTCCCCGACCTGGCCTTCTTTGCCGGGGACGCGTGCCTGTCTCCCAGCCTGCAGAGCTCGCTGGATAGTCCGGTGGATTTCTCCGAGGAGGACTTCGACTTGTTCACAAGCACACTGTGCGCCATAGACCTGCAGCACCTCAACTTCTGAGGGCCAATTGCAACGTTTCAATAAAAAAGAGAAGTACAAATTAAAAAGTAGTGGACAGACGGGCCTGTGTGGAGGGGCAATCGAGGCGGTGGAGACGGCACTCGGAGAGGACTCTGCGCTTTAAAAAGCCTAAAAGCTTCTCGGCAACATTCCTGAAACATCTGACTTAAAATTATGTTTTTTTTTTATTTTTTGTATATATATATTTTTGCATCTTCTTTCTGGTTTTATTTTGCGGCTGTATTGTAGTTAAAGAGATATGCAATTCGGTTCATTTTTTTTTTTTAATTTTAAACACCGAAGGGAAATTGTTTTTAGTTTTTTTTTCACGTCGAAACGTTGTGGATTTTATCTCTCCCCTTGTTCAGGTATTTATTGCCTTCCTTGTTTCGGATCGTTTTTATTTTTTTTTTGTTAAAAGTATTAACACTCATCAGTGTGTGTGGATTTGTTTCCTCGAGTGCAATCTGGTGCAGCTTCATGGATCCTTCATAACTTCTCAGGAACAGATAGCTGGTCTGCTTTTAGAAAAACTGGAGAATGAATTCAGTGTCTCTCTGAACGAGACAAAACGAGAGAGAAGCCCTGCTGACGACCCGAGTTTTAGACCCTAGTTTATTTATTGAGATTCTTTAATAGTGAAAATCCAAATTATTTATTGTACATATATTTTCATAGTGGAATAATAATAATAATAAAAACACAAACATTTACGATGTGGCCCATGTTGTTTTGTTCTCTGAATTCAAAGGGATAATATTTATGTGAAGAAATAAGACATGCAGTAAATATATATTTTAATACACTTGTATAATGCCCAAAGTGAGCCTTCAACAGCATATTATTAGTATTACCTATTATATTTGTATTATTGTATTATCATTTGGCTGCTGTTGCTTGTACTAGTGGACACTAATTCTTTATAATTTATTAAACATTTATTATAGGCATAATTTCCATAATACATTTATACAATGCAGTTAAGCATAAGCCTATTTTCCACAGGGCACAGTTTGTCAATATGATGGAATATTTGTCATCTTAATTTTCTAATATATATTTTGATTTTGGTTCATGATTTGGACTGAATGTTAATTTCAAGTGTAAAGTGGTGGCTTTGTCTAGTTTTCCCACACTATGCAACATACATGTTTGGCCTGTTATAGCCTAATATAGCCTGATATAGCCTGATATAGCCTGATATGGCCTTATATAGCCTGATATGGCCTGATATAGCCTGTATATGGTTCCCTTCATGTGTTTACAAAGAGATAACCCTGAAGAAGGAGATATTTTCCAGAGCAGATACAAAGAGGAGAAACAGTGTAAGGCCACAGCAGGGTCATTGTTTTCCTAGATTAGCATGGGTAGCCCTTTTCCTGAGAGTATAGAAGCTAATGGTTAGCTTAGCATGGCCCTCCACCAGCAGTAGCTTTCACCATGTAAGAATAGCAAAGCAACTATGTAGCCTTTTACTGAGTGTGTGTGAGACCCAGAGCTAACAATGCAGCACAACCCTTCTATATGAGCATTGAAGCTAACTGTAGCTTGGCACTGTAATTTCTCTCCCACTATTAAGCTGGTAGGGTGAATGTGGAGCAAACCCTGAACTCTCTGCCACTAGTGTGTGTGTCTGTGTATTTGTGTGTGTGTGCATAATGCTAACTAGCTGCTGCTCCTCCCACAGAGTCAAAATGGCGCTGAAGACAAAGCAGGATGTGAACAATGAGCAGTGGCAGCCATTACAGGATGACTGGCTCAGTGTGACATGCGTGGAGTGTGTGTGTGTGTGTGTGTGTAATTGAATGAGTGTGTGTAATAGGGAGAATAAACAGGCTATGCCTTGTTTTTTTGCACTAAAGATTCAAGACAGGTTTATAATTAGTTGTTTTATTTCTTGTGATAGCATATTATTAAAAGTAGCCTAATAAAAATAACAATAAAAACAATAATCATAATAATCAAATTTTTTATGTCGGCTTAACATTTTCAGACTAGGCTATACAATCAACTAAAAGGGATATTTGCAATATGTAAACCTAAATCCGAGAAAATTTGAACTTTTTACTGGGTCGATATCGGCAACACAAACAGTTCACAACATAGGAAAGTGTTTTAATTTGAGCCTATGACTAATCACTCCCTTTGTTTGGTTATAATAAAACAATAGGACAACAATCAGGTGTCCTCCCTTCAAGACACCACTCCATCACTCTTGTTGAGTCCAAATGGAGCAGCAGATGTGATATCACATGGTAAAATAATTCTGTAAATATAAAAAAAAATGCAACACAGAACTAGCTACTGGCAGTACTTCTTCTACAACTACTACAACTGATTGGCAATTGTGCTTTCGATAAAATAAAACTTTATAAATAATTTAAAAACAGCAAATTCAGTAAATGATAACAAAAACATTCAAAAACAAAATATTTCACAATAACAATTCTATTTAAAAATTACAGTTCAAAAACTGGTAGATATATTGGCAGGTATTCAAAAGAAGATTGAACTAACAACATTTTTTATGGCGGTTCTGCTTGGGGTCTATATAAAAGACATGATCATTTTAAATCTAGTTCTGTATACTACAAAAAGGTTAAATGTTTTCAGGGTGCAATCCCTGCCATGCTTCAAGAAATGTAGATTGAATTGTTAAACTGTAACTAAAACTTGCATTATGTTTTTGTTCCTTCTGGGTCATTCTGGCAGGGAAGTTTTGTACTAACTGAATTCTATAGACAGTTCTGGTTAGCTGAGGCAGCTACACAGTGTAACAAGATCTGTCATATTGTCTGGCTCGGATATGTGGTAAAGTCACAGAGTACCAAAAGAAGTAAAAAAAAAGTGCATGCATACAAATTAAAATCACTATGGTTTCTGCATATAAGATGAATCGTTGGCAATATGTAGACAGAAAACTGTGGTGGCCCCAGAATAGAACCATGGTGAACTCCACTGATCTATGGTTATTTTGTATGAAACTGAATGCCCGCTTAGGACAAAGAAAGTGCCATTACAAACATATACGTATGTTTAATACTGACCTAGGAATCCCACCCACTGTTTAAGACTTTCAGTTAGAACAGCAAGATCTAAAACCTGAGGCTTGACCAGTATCAGCTGGATCTCAAAGAAGATCCGTCAGGAGTGTATCCAGAGACCAGCCTGGGGTGGCACAAGCCACAACTGAAATCGTGTTGGCCAGAGCTCTTTCTTAAACTACAGTATATCTGCCCAGTCAGAGGCTGGACCTCAGGCTTTTTTAATTCAAATTTTATCAAGTATGGAAGCTTTATCTTACATTTAGTGC
>NC_048421.1:21921864-21971932 GCF_013103735.1 Etheostoma cragini
GAAAAATGTTGTTGACTCTTTAATTGGCTTCATTTGCTAACAACTTAATGAATTACTCCAAAGAAAACCTTAAGTATTGACTTATTGACAATTTAATTGAATGGCGGTGGGAAAGTAAGAAATCCATGAGCATTTATTAAGGGATTAACAACATTTTAACTGCATTATTACATAAGAGACATCATTTTCACAACCTAGCAACCCAAAAGTTGTCTGTTTGGCTTATAATTGATCTTTAAAGAAATATTAAAGGCCCCCTCCATCAAACATATTTTGCTTATTTTTACCAAATTTAGATGTTTGAGCTTCACTGCAGAACGATATCTGTGCAGTTTTTTGTATCTGCTGAAAGAGAAAAGTGTATCCGCGCTCATCTTAAATCCTCTGGAGACACTTTGTGCCCACCAGATAGAAGATGGAGACACCTTGTCCTCACCAGTTCGAGCTTTTTCACTAAACCATTTGCACATATCACTATAAAAAGTAATGTGCTGCATGTTTTTTTGTATGTTTTCCAGGTATTTATTTCTTTATGCACTACAGTGGTTACTGCTGTGTAAGAATGCGGAAGACGTTAATGGGACTGAGGCTGAATTGACTGGGTTTGAACACTCCGCTGTGTAGCTAGCGCTGATGGGATCTCCGTTTGCAGTGCCAGGCTGTACCGGACTCTCCAAGCAACCATGCGGCCGGACCACCGGCCCAACGAGAAGCTGCTGCTGTTTCATTTTCCTCGCGGGAGTGCGCTGACTGCTGTCTGTCCACGCAGCCATATGAGAGCATCAGTATTAAATTGACACAGTTTCATGACCGGTTTAAAACGTCTCATGTTATGGTACAGTTGGTTTTAACATGTGATGCAAACTGTACCGTAGTAAGCATGACAGCCAAAGTTGTGACCTCGGCATTGCCCTGAACAAGCGCCATTGCCCCCGCTCCATCTTTCAGCTGCGCACCTTCCACATAGTGTGACGTTTTAAACTCGGAAGGTTAAACTCTGCAATTAATCTGCAGTACACATGCATGCCGACCATGGTTGATTAATACAATGTAGCCTTATTTCATAAGAGAGTTGTATTACTGTTTAATTTGGCCTAGCTACAACAGTAATGAAAGTTATCTTTTGTAAGTCACTCCTACATTTTGCAACTTAGGAGAAAAACGTGCTCCTCGGGAAAAAGTTACCTAGAGCCCAATTTACTCAACAAACAGGACTTTCGGGTCGAACCTACCTGGGCGTCTCAAAACAGGCTCAGTGCTAACACTGCGAACATTCCTCACTGAGATAACACAGAGTAAAAACACTAGCATCAACCACCAATATAGAAAATATTACTTCTCATATTAACAGTTTAAACCGTTTTACTGAATTCCCACTACTCAATAGTGTAACATAATCTTTTAAAAAACTCCAAACTCCTGCAAACCACCCCAGTAAATGATGAAATATGTCTTTCCTACCCACAAATACAGATACTCCAACTGTATGTAGACTACGGTTACTGTAGAGTGGAATGCAACTATTTTTTTAAATAAAAGATGTAGATTTTATGATGTAGCAATTTTAATGTAAGGTAAACTTGATGAAAATCAGCATTTAAGGTGCAATATAGTATTTTGTCTCTAGTAATTTATGGAATTACTGGAAACAAAACTAAAGGTAAATAACAGTAACAGAGAATAGTGTGACTGACTCTGCATCCCTCCAACATCATGCAACTAGTCTGCACATTCAGTTATCACATTCAGCTGTTTCCATTGCTAACACCTCCATTACTTTCTGAAAAACAGGAAGTACACAGTTCTAAAGTAAAGGTAGTGTTTTTCCCTTTTTTATAGCTGTGTATGTACTCTCAGACATCTGACCTGGACATGTTGGTATCTTTACTTGTTTCTCTCAGTGTATAATTGTTGGTCTCTATATACTGTAAATACCATATATGTTCACTAACTAGTATAAAACGCACCGGCTTAGGCTTTCAGCTATAACTGCAGTCACCAGTGTTTGATAAGAACCAGACTGAGATCTATTCTGGTTTGAATGTGTGTGTGACAGCAGTGTGTTAGCATCTGAAGAAAGTGCTGTAACTCCACATTGTTGGGCAGGTCGTGGTTAACCCTTGTGCTGTCTCCCTATCAACCGTGCACCTTTATGACACTTTTTCTGATATTTATCCCTTTCTTCAACCCTTTTTCACTTTTTTTTTTTTTTAACATTTTGATGCTTTTGTTAACCCTACACCACTAACGTCAAGTTATTACAACTAGGTTTACACTTATTTTTGGAACATATGGAGAATAATCCTCATAGACTAATATTAGAGGACTGCATGTTGATGGAAACCCTTTAAAAAAATTCTTAAATGCTAAAATGTGAAAAAAACATCCAAACCTCAATAAAAATGTTCATGTATTGTAATTGCAAACAGTATTTCTGTATGGAATCAATCAAATTCTTGGGTGTTATTTCTGATTTTGAAATTTTGAAAACAGGTCAAATTGGACCCGAGGACAACATGAGGGTTAAAGCCACGGGCTACTTTCAAAACTGTAACTTAGACATTACAATAAAAAACTAAGACAACATTTTCCCACCACTTTTGTTAGTTTAGCAAACATCTTGTTTTTTTAAGTTGGTAAAACTCAGTAATAAACATTTTTCATTTGCCAAAAAAAACCAATAATTTTACCATCATTTCACCAGATCATTTGAACCACAAACACCTAATTTAATTAGGTTGCGTCTAAAAAGAAAACTTAAAAATTTGATTTAAATCAACTCATTGTGGATTTTTTATGTTGACAAATTCTTTATTTCTGTTTAAAAAGTGCAATTTACTTAAAATGATTAATAAGGATTGGCATACATTCAACAAAGAAACTAGAGGTAGAGTTATGAAAACTGTGTGCAACCAACAGGTGTTAACACTGTGACGTGATAAGATAGTTGTTAATTGACAGTTTGTTTTAAGCATATTAAACCTTTAACTCCAAATTCAGATAGTTGCAACTGACATGCATTGCAAATTTAAAAGCAAAGTGTTAACATTACGATCCTTCTGAAATGAAAGAAGGACTTGCTCAATGTGCAGCTGTGGCATTTGTGCAATCTGTAGCAGGAACGGAGCATTGTGTCCTGTTCTTTTCTTCGGTCCTGTGGCAAGTCAACAACCAGTCCACAGCTCAAAACATAGCAGGGTGCTGTTTGTTTTTTTAATTAGTGGCTGTTGAACACTTTGACAATCTCTGCACGAAAGCATACACAGCATGAGCATCTTGTTCTGAAGGTTGGTATGTTAGTTTTCCAGAATTTCAGGTTTGATTTTATGTTATAAATTACAAATATATATGTTAAATGAAATGAAATGTTTTTAAGAAACTGCACATTTAAAGTACAATGTAACCTCTAACGTGATCTGTGTTCCTATTGGCCAATAATACAATTTTTTGGGTCATATTATATCCGAGGATTCAACATTTATAGCATGTGGTCACAACATCAGATATTCTGTGTGTTGATTCTTAGTAGAGATTAGAGATTCAACTAAAATACACATAATATGTCATCATCTAAAAGTGTAACTTTTTGGGACCTGAGGTGCCAACACCCACCCCTTGTCCTTTACTTTGAACTAAAATGGCCGCCTGGTGTGAGAGGGATCATGTTTAAAGAGAGGATATTAAACACCACGGAAGGGTCATGGCTGAAACACGTGGTTCACACATGGACATTGTGTGTGTATGTGTGTAATCTCAACTCCCGCTGTCATACACATGCACAGAGAGGCAATCATTTTCACACCTCTCTGCTTTCCTCTGTGTGTGAATGGTGTGTTTATTAGCATGCACTAAGCTAAGTAACCATCCGTTCTTTAGGTGAGTCGGAGACAGATGATCAATGCTTCAGCCTCTGAGGGTCCCATCGATTCACAGTTTAGGCGTGTGGGAGAGAGAGAAGGGTGGATGGTTGTCCCCACAAACAAACACACACACAAAACTGGATATTGAGTTGTCACCCTCGGAGGAAACACATCGCATGCATCTTCCTGCAGTCTCTCTTTAATAGGTCAATAAAGAGCCATTCCACGAGATTTACTGGTATTTACCAAGGGGCCAACACAGACAATTGTCAGTCAATCTAACTGCACCAATTAACAGCCAGTAGATAGAGTGCTGAGTGGTCAGCAGCCATGCTAACTACTGACAACCCTAAAACTGTCCAATCAGTGAGTTACATGTAACAGCAACCCTTAAAACACATGGTAAAATATTGTATTTTTCCATGTGTTTTCCATGTGTTTCCATTGTGTTGTTACAGTTACTGTAATAGAAAGGCAAATTAACGTTATTCCTAGGAATATTGGGCTGAATGATGTTAACTCAGGCAGAAGAAATTAATGTCAATGCTTACTGACATTAATTTAGTTGCCAGCATGTTGGATTGGTATAGGGAAAAGACAGGGCCGTCTCCCCTGAACACACTGGGTACCCTGTGGTGTGTCATTTTTTAAGGGGCGGTGTAGTTGGATAGACTTTATGGGGTCAACGTAAAATTAAAACCAAACTGGTTAGGTTAAGGAAAAGGTTAACATAAGTATGTCTGTTATGTAACTTAAATCACATAGGCTACATAAGTGGTATTAAGTTGACGTTGACTTCTGGTTTTACATGGTGTTTGTTTGACCCATCCATCTACCCCGACCTCCTCTCTTCGTGCATTTTATGCTCTTTATACTACTTTGCCTGACTTCCTCCTTTACTAATGTCAAAATTACTATGAGTAACAGCCGTGCATGTGCCAAACTGAAGTTACAGGGGTACATGAAGTGTCATAGTTTGATGTAAAGGGCCACTGACCAAGGCGCTCTGTTTGAGGAGTTGAGAGTGAGAACGGGTTTAAAAGTGTGACCCCATTGATTTCTCACAAGGCTCAATTTCTGCTGTACAATAGCTATAGCTCCATCCCGGCACACTAAGATTTTAGAAAAAGCTGAGACTATTTTGAGGGTTTTACTTTTTTTATCTTGACATCATTTTTGTCACAGTAGAACGAAAGAGGAGAAAGAGGGCCACATGTGAAAAAATGTATTGAGTCTTGAGAATGAAGTCAGAATTATGATAATAAAGTAAGAATGGCACACAAAATGGGATGACTTATTAATGAAGGGACTAAATCTGAACCCAGTGTGGGCTCGCTGTGGTCAAAAGCAGTTGTTGGTCAAAAAAGTAAACAACAAAACAAATGTTTAAAGTATTAGAAAAGCAGCACAAAAAAGTGACATTTGGATTTTTTTGCCGTCATTTTATTGATTTGTTCATCCTGTTCACACCCACATCAAACTAATTCAAATTTAATTGTTAATACCGTCAGCACCGTGCAACAATAGTTAGACAGTATTGCTGTCACAGTACACATTGGTTTTGAGTTAAGGGTCCCATCGCATGAAGATTTCAATTTATGAAGTCTGAAAAAGTTTAGTATGCTCATTTTCAGGTTCATATTTGTATTTGTATTTCCGTGTTCATTTTAAAAAACACTGTATTTTTATTTTAGTACACATTGTTGCAGATCCTGTTTTCACCCTGTGTTTGGGTCTCTGTTTAGCTACAGAGTGAGACATCCTACTTCTATACTATCTTTGTTGGGAGTTGCACCTGCTCAGTAGCTAGGTAAGATCCCATGAGCTAGATAACTCTTTCTCCAACTTTGGTCAGTACAAGGCAGGATTAGCTGGGAGACGTCTTCTAGACGAGGAACACTTGTGGACTATTTGCAGAACGGGGACATGGACATGTTGTCCACCTTGTCTTGAGTTACGTGGAAAGCAGTGCCGATTTTGAACAGCTCATCTGGAGACTTTTCGTGATATGGGCACATTAATATGCATTCCCACAGCCTGCCTATGGTCCCTCGGTGGCTAGAAATGGCGATAGGGCCTCCTGAAAAGCTACAGACTCAGAAAGGGCACATGCTAAGGAAAGCTCATTGTGGGTGTAGTTCTGCACCAAGGCAGAATTTTGGGAAAGAGACAGATACAGTATTAGGGGACCACTAAGGTCTATATAAAATAGACTTCAGATACAGTATTAGGGGACCACTAAGGTCTATATAAAATAGACTTCAGATACAGTATTAGGTGACCACTAAGGTCTATATAAAAGAGACTTCAGGTACAGTATTAGGGGACCATTAAGATCTGTATTAAAGAGACTTCTGATACAGTATTAGGGGACCACAAAGGTCTATAAAAAGAGACTTCAGATACAGTATTAGGGGACCACTAAGGTCTATGTAAAAGAGACTTCAGATACAGTATTAGGGGACCACTAAGGTCTATATAAAAGAGGGTAACTAGCATTTTCTTTCTAACTGGACCCTATTTCCCTATGTTTGTGTGTCTAAGTGACTGATGGGAACAACAACCTTTGACATTGGTGTTGTATTAAGCAAGTTTCGCCGCAGTCGGCAGTGGCGAATAAAACTACAATGCAAGTTAATAGGCCACGCCTACCGTTAGCTGACATAGAGAGTGAGGCATTGAAGTCAATTTTAGTGGGTTTAATTGTCATTTCGACCATGTACACGAAACAATGTTTCACTGTGGCTTAAGTGGTGTTCACATTTAACATGACTAAAGATTATATTATATAAAAACCACATACGGCACAGGCTACATTTAGTGCAGACACATTATAGGCTCTGTAAAGTTCAGTTAAAAAAAAAAAAGCACCAAATTTCTGCACCAGTCCGTGTCCGTGATAACACAGCCAACCTTGTCGAGTCTTACCCGCTAAACCAATGTCTGCTCGGACGGTTAGCAGGCCTGGTAGCTAGATAGCAAAGTCCGCTACACTGCTCAGCCATGTTTCCACAAAAACAAAAACACAGCAGTCTCTGAAGTGGTGTTGGAAGCTTGGTTGAAGTTGGATGTAGTCCAGTTTGTCAGACAACTGCAAGGATGGATCGGACAGATGGCCGTCCAGCGTTAGCTTTCTACCTAGCTGGAACTCCTGCCCTTGTTCGGGGTTTGTGAATAGTCTACAGCCGCTGGAGAAAAATCCTCCGATGACGCAAAGTGGTGTTTTTTTGTGAGGTTTTTCTTCCAGATAGACAATATGGAGATCTCCCATCTCAGGGGGACATGAGGTAGGAAAGCACAGTCATTCAAAAATACCACCGGGTTTCTAATAGGTGAAGTATCCCTTTAAATTCATTCAGTTCCATGCAGAAATGTGACGGGATATTGGCTGGAGGCAGCTGTTGTCCTTCGTGGCCCTTCTTCCCAGCCGTAGCCTGGGTGTAAATGTGTTGTGTAGATAAGAGCGGCCGAGCTGACAGCGCCTTATCAGACGGCTGATAGCAGCGAGTCGGCAGGAAAATCCCCTCCAGCTCTGAATTCTCTCCTCTGCTCTTTACTCTTCCTTCATAATAACAATATAATAAACTTTATTCATACGGCTCCTTTTCAACCAAAGCTACAAAGTGCTTTACATGGTTGAAACAGGAATAAAAAACATTTTAGGACTGCGATGAAATAAAGTCAGACCATTACAACAACAAAAGTTAAATGGAAAGAAATGCCAAGCAAGTATTATTAAAACAGAGGAAATCAAAAACATTTAAGATAAAAGACATGTTGTAAATAAATATGCGTCTTTAATAGTATTTTACGATTGCTGTGTCAATTCTTTCAATACATTTAACAATTTTCCTAAACTCCAACACATCTGGCAAAACAGTTCACTTTATACTCAAAATCACACATTGTAAAGTAAACTCCAACACTATTTTTCAAAATCCAATAATAAACTAACACAAAGCACTAAGTCTACCAAAACACTCTCTCAAAAGGAACATTTAGTCAACCATAGTCCAATGTCATAAAAACATTAATATCAGGTGGAATAACAGAAACTGCTCTATTTTTTAGGTGTCAGGTCTGCCCTTATACAATAGATAAAAGTATGTTGTATTGACCATAGATGGTGTTTTACACTGCAGTTTCTCTTAAAGACTCTGCATTTTTATTTCTTTGGGTTAAGTAAATGCTGCATTTTGTTTCTTTTGTTGCAGAAAGTCAAGCCAAAAATGAACGAGCCATCTCAGAGCAGCTTTATAGAAAGTACAACACTCACTCACAGTAGAGTATAAAGAATAAAAACAGATGGTCATGTGATTGAAAGAACCTCAACAGCTGAGTGTGTTTCCTAGATGGGAATCAGCTGTGATTGATCTATTTGCGCAACTTCAATCAGCTGTTTCTCTCATTTACAGTAACAATGGAATACATGTCAAATGCAAGGGATGTATTTGTGTTTCAATACACAATATTAACAGCTGTTCACTTTGACTTTAGCCCGTAAGTTGGGTTTGGAACATGATGTTATCTGTTGTGACATGCAAATTTTTCAGTAAAAAAACATTGTTTTGGGCTTGGTTGAGCATGCATGCAAAAAAAGTTGCAATTTCTGTATGCATTTTGTGTCAAAGCAACAAGAAATGTGTTAATTGTTTATCTCACACAGACAGATGTTGTGCTAACTGTGTGAAGAGTTTAGGAAAGTTGTTAAAAGTATTGAAATGGACTCCACGTCAGTCAGTCTTATTTATTAGATAGGCTTACAGTAAATACCTATTAGTTACAGTTCCACCTAATTGCCGATCAAGTAAATCCCTTGTCTTACTTTTCACCATTGTTGTTCTTTCTCCAAAGTATTTTCTATATTCTGCTTCCGGTTTTCACACACGTTCCCAGTGTATGCAGATGATGATGTGTTATGTGTTGTTGATCTTTGAAGGAGAGTAGTTCTGCAACTGGAGCTAAAACTGTTTGCATGGACAGAGATTGTTTTTGTCTCAAAATGCCGCTTAAAAATGTAAACTTCTTAGTGTGGATCCAGGCTTAGGAACAGCCAGCAGAGCCCTGCAGGAGAACGTGAGGCTGCAGTCTGGGTTACAGGGGAGCAGCAATTCAACACTGGGATTTGAATCATGAGGGATTTAAAATGAATCAGTCAAATCTTAAAATCAATTCTAAATTACAACTAAATAACATAGCTTTTGTGACCTCTGTTAGAAAATGATATCTTTGATTGACAAGTATTAATTATTTTCCAAGCAGTGACTGCAACAGTTGCACGATGTTGGCAATGCAGTTCTTCCAACAGCCACTAGATGCTGCTTTCAAGAAAAGGGTCAAAGGGTCCTTGCAAATACCCACACTTTTTTGTGAGAAGTCAAACGTCTGCCTGTGTGACATCTTTCTGCCAACTGCCACAGTGTCCAAATGTCGCCTGTTGAGACTGCAAATGTGAGAGATTCATCAGAGCTCACCAGGACATGGAGGCTCAGGCTCAGATGCTTTGTTGGTTTTATTCAATTTTTTATTCAATTTCAAATGAATTTTATTCACATTATCAAATCATAACAGGACTTATCTGACACGTCTACAGATGTAGAAAAATGTGATTCTTTATAATTATAGCAGTTGCTAGGATGAACAGTGGCAATTAAAAAAACAATGAAGTAGTAGTTGTAGTAGTTCAAGGCATAGCAGGTCGTAGCAGGGTGTTGAACAGTACCTGTTGCCAGTGCAACCGTGCCATCCCAATATAAAGAAAATCTGGGAATAAGCTCCCCAGAACTAAGTTTCCCATAATAAACAAAGAAGTGGATTCAACCATAGGCTGCAGCAGCGCAAAACAAAGACACATTCAGGAGCCGAGAAAACAACAACAACAATTAGACAAAGAACATACTAATTTGGCAACACAAACATGCATAAAATAACTCAGAAAATGTTCAAATTTGATCAAGTGAAAACACAAAATGATAGGGTCAAGGTTTAAGATGAAATCATGTACAACACACAAAAACAAGTTCAAGTCTATTTTCATTCACACAGTGCCATTGTTACCATTCGCGGCATCCCATGCTTTATTTTCTGTTTTAAAAGAAAAGGGAACATAATCTACAAAATGAACGTCACGCTGTATTGAAGTAGACTTCACTGAGACCTTAACCTCATTATGAAAATGTTTACTGAGGTAACAAATAAAGTTGGAAGTGGGATAATTTTCTCTGAGACTTCTATAGAAACATACTTCTTTTTGCCACTAGTGGAGTGCCCCCCTTCTGGAAATTACACAGTTGCAGTCTATAGAATGTAATACATTGTTGATAGTAAGTTATAACCATTGTGATTACAGTGATTAAATTCAGTCCTAAAAGGAGGAGGTCTACTGGCATCAACTGGACTGGTGCTGCACAGATGATGAATTGTGGGCTGCCTATAGTTTGTGTCACATATGGGTTAAAAGAAAATGACGGCCAATTTTTAGGGTTAATCTTGATCACAATGAACGGTGCAGACAACACAAAGTATCTGTAGCTACGTGTGCGAGCTTCCACTGAGCTAAAATGGCAGTTGTCCGGGCAAGTTTTAGAGTGCCTTTGTTCTTCTTAACAGACAGAAAGGCGTTTACTTTGTGCTATTGGTAGCTAGCTCACCCTGTTAGCTGCTAGCTGTTAGCTGCTAGCTGCTGTCTGGCTAAGGGAACTACCAAATAAATTGACACTGCTAAGCCTCCTATTCACCAACACCAGATTTATCACACACAAAATGGATGAGTTACAAATGCACAAGGAAATGCTGCGTGACGATTATCACAGAAGCCTGGATGAACATGACGGACGGCAGGTAGCAGCGAGCAGCTAGCAGCTGACAGGGCAAACTAGCTACCGGCAAGTTAGAGACAGGGGATTTAAACAATTACTGTTGAATTGAAAAATACTGTTGAGTTGAAAACTCATATTGTTATCACGTAAGTTTCCTGCTCATGTTGCACAGGCATTTAAATTTTATTTTGTGTTTGCTAAGAGGCACAAAGGCACTCTAAAACCTGCCCCGACAACTGCAGTTTTAACTCAGTGGAAGCTCGTACAAGTAGCTGCAGATACTCTGTGTTGCCTGCATGGATTTGGGTCGGGGGGTTTTCAATCGAAAATACATGCATATTTATAGCGATCAAGATTAACGTGAACATTGGCTTGAATTCTCCTCTAAGTGAGGCATTTTTATCAGACAAGGGACACACTGGAGGCATGTGAACTGATTAAGAGCAAATGCCATTGTCTACAAGAAAGAACCTCAAAACACAAGGTCTTTTGGGTATTAAGATATGGATGTTAGGAAGTGAAGGCAACACTTCCTAAAGCGTCTGGCAGTATTAGTGGGTGTTTAGACCAAAAGCAGTCCTGTACTTGTTTAAACAATGCATTTTTTTGAGCAATGTTGCTCCAGGTACCAGTGAGACAATGTAATCTGAGTCAGAAAGTCCCAGTGGAGTAACAGATTACTGCATTTTAAAGCTTATCAGACATCCAAACACTGCACAGCACCTAATACTACTCAGGGACAGGATTTTACAACGCACAGAAATACATATCTGAATAGCCAATGCAATCTATTGCCGAATTATGTTCCATTAAGCCCTCTGTTTAGGCACCCCCTCTGATATTTCAGCAGCTATTTTAGTAACGGCATTATCATAACCAGTAGAACCAAGAGAACTACAAAAATGTAATCCAAGTTCTATTAAAATGTAGCTTTCCTCTACATCAATGGACCTGTCTGCATTGCCTACTCCTGTTTATAACGTACTGCAGCTGTCCTCTTGTTCATGTTTCCCACTAAAAGAGAAAACACAGTGACTAAAATAGAATATTAAATTATTCTAAGTCTTGAAAATCCTTCCGTGAAGCTGAGTTAAATGAAACTTAAAACACTAAGGCCCAACTGGAAGATCTACTTGTTGCCTGCTCGTCACCTCAAAACTGATGAGAGTTTGCAGCAACATGGCCGACCAAGCTGTCTGCATGCACTTTAATTTAATTCAGTTTAACTTAATTATAAGAATTATTCAATTAAACTGACACTGTAAAAACACCATGAAGGAAAAATAAAAAAGTTCTCTCCTCTGATACTTTCTCTCTCTCTCTTTTGTGTGTGTGTGTGAATGTTATTAATAATCGTTAATAAATGCTGTTATGTGTCTGCATCAGTGGTTCAAGTTTCACAGCTAATGCAACGACGTCAGCAGTCTGGATGCACAAGTTCTCTCTTTCTTCCACTCAGTGATGCATCCCTTTCCCTCTGTCTCCCATATCATCTTTCATGCTTTTCAAAAAGCCCCTGATATCACACCTACACACACACACATGGACACGCACATCAGCACTCTTTTCCAGGAATACTGGAGCATACCTTCCTGGTTCTAGAGTTATTTGACCTGGTTGATAGGACCGTTAGGGGAGACACACAGACATTGAAAGGACAGGATTGCTGTGTTTTTCTGAAGCAATGTGTCACAGGTTCAAACTGTGCACTATTCTCCCTTAAGTAACCAGTCCAGGACTGTGATAACCTACAGACATCCCAAATATGCAGACCAAATGTCAGAAACACTAATAGATAGTTTGAGCTGATTCTTAAATTCCACTCCTGACCTGAGACAAGACAGAAACCAGGCTGAGCCAACCGGGAGGTCATGACCCCACAGGAGCTATGAAGATCAGTCTGTCAAGAAGCAGAGTGCAGAAGACTCCAGAACTACAGAAACACTTAGAAACTTCAGGATATTTTCTGACATATCAGCCAGTTCAATGAGGAGATACTTCATTTCAGAGTGAAATAAATGTATTAACATGCTACATAATAGGGCGATATGAGCCTTTGGAGATGAGACTGAAATTAAAATGGGTATAGACGCAATGGATAATCAGGAATATCCCCCCAAAAAAGAGTCTATAGTGGTGGTGATTAAGTAAGAGCCTGGAGATCTGGATGGAGGTTTATGTGAAAGGGCTTCTGATTACAAAGGGACCCTGGACACTGGGAATGATGGGAAGTTCCTCAGCTTGGGGCAAAATCTGGTTTTAGCAAAGCAGAAGTCCTTAGCTAAGCTTTATTTGGTAACATCTGTCAGTTGACTTTCTTCCCTTTGTTTTCTGTCAGTGGCAAACATCTCCGCAAGCTTCAGCGAGTGGGCACATAGACAACACATCAGTAAAAAATCTACAACTGTGAGCCACTACAATGGCAGAGATGAACTGTTTTACTGGGATGTTTTGGGGCAGATTGGCGGGGATCGGTGTGGACAACGTAGCTTAACGTTCCACACGGTGATAAACTGGTGAGAGCAGATTACGATTAACCATGTACCCAGCTGATTTACACTATTGTGTGAAGAGTTAATTCAACTAAACAGTTTACCCCTGTGAGATCACATTCATGTTGTTTTTTGTGAGAAAACAAGGAATTTCAATTATAAAAAAAGGTTAAAAAAAACAGAAACAAGATTTTTGATCGTTATTGGTGCTTATTTCTTAAAACTAAATCAGAAAAGGTGAAAGTGCTTGAAATGTAACAATTGTGTAACTTTGTGTGGGAATAGCAGGTGCAGAAAGACAATATTTTTAATAGCACCTGCATTTAAATACACTCGGGTCCAGTACACCCAAACACCCCATTTCCAGTAGTTATGTGTAGGTGGGGGTGTACTGCAAATACACATTGAAAATATTTTTTTGATATGTTCTTTATGAAAATGAGCTAAAGCCAATGAGTTTGAGTTAGAAGAAAGAATTAAAGCGTGAGCTAGCTTTAAGTTTTCTTTTAGCAAGCATTGAAATCGGGTCCCACAGACCCAAACACCACACAATGGTTAAAGAAATTCCTAAAATGTGTACGTGGAGGAGCCAGAATTTACTCCACAGGGCTGAGGGGATTGAATTGAATTGAATTGATCTGTATATCAACTAAAATGGTATTTTGAGTGGCATTATTAATGAGACAATGTCCAACTTGGGGCCATCAGATGGACAAGTTTAAATTATGGGCTGTGGTCAAGACCACCTTAGTCGAGTCCAAGAAAAGTCCAAGACCAGGACTAGTCGAGTCCAAGTCAAGACCGAGTCCAAAGAGGTTTGAGTCCAAGACAAGACCGAATCCAAAAAGAGTTCAAGTCCAAGACAAGACAGAGTCCAAAAAGCTCTAAGTCCGAGTCAAGACCAAGTCCAGGACAGAAAAAAAGGTCTTATGCATGACAGTATCAAGACAATACATTTGGGTTTCACTTTCCCTCCTATATTATTATCAACATGATAAAGACACCTGGACTCACTCAAGACCAAAAGCCAAATTGGGCAAGACCAGTGGCCGAGACCGAGACAAGTCTGAGTCCAAATACTAGCGAGTCTGAGACAAGTCCGAGACCATAAAAAAAACAGTCTTGAGTCCGGACTCGAATCCAAGACCAGTCCAGAGTACTACAGCCCTGTCATTTGAACACTCATTTAGCCTCAACACTATATGCGTCCAACAACAACCTTTCTGACACCTGCTAACATGCTAAGGCTAACCAACCAACCATCATGATGAAGTCAACAGACTTTGCACTAAAGCGACCTATGTGATGTTGTGCTCGAAAATAATGTTCATAATATCCATGGATGTCAATTTGAGTGTGTATGTGGTCTAAATAAGATGAATAAAACATTTCTTTAGAATCCTGTTGTCTAATTATAATTTGTTGTTAAGATAATAATGAAGTAATGAGGGACCACATTGATACCATTCAGCATTATGTATCACTTTACTTGGGAGGGGGGGGGACAAAACAGGTTAGTAATCATAAGACAACTAGAAGGGTATATAGAGTGCAGACCTTCACCAAGGCCATGATGGAAAGGCCTGTGCTGAGACGGATGCTTTCAAAATGTATTCAAACACAGACTACAGAGTACAGGATACATGCTCAAAAATGTAATTTATAACATATTCCGTTATGTTACTCAATCTGAGTAACTGAATTCTTGGATACATTAAATTGCATTTTTTAAGTGTGAGAATGCAACTATCAATTACTGCTTACTAAACTTGCCTATTTGGGTGTGTTCTTCTCTTCCAACTGGCTAAATGTGTAAATGAACAAGCAGGTAGATTTTGTGTTTGTACTGCATAGCCTACTACAAAAATCTAACAGCAGTCTAGCTACCACGAGTTTGTTTCAGCTAAAATTAACTAGCATGTCAAATGGGACTAGTCTGTCTTTCAACGGCTCTGGGGCTAGTAAATCAGCACATAGGAGAATGTAAAGTTGCACGTCAACTAAGCAAGTAGCTACCTGATACAACTGTAAAAGAGCAAGTGCCCAGTTGTATTTGGTTCTCCCTGTTCTTTCCTTAATGTGAAATGCTGTTTGAATTTCCAAGATAGAAACGCAGTCCTTCCCGTTCTGTTGTGCTGGCTCCGGCTCCATCTCTACCTCTTTCAGATCAGTGATCAGAAAAGGTCATTATTTGTTTTCATATTGAGGCTTCTGGGAAATGCATGAAGTTGTCTTAATTTATTTAGATAGTGAATGAACTTGTGAAACAGAGAAGGATTGTCATGTTATCCATTGATTTCAACAATGTAACTGCATTCTAAATACCACCTGTTTAAACGGTAACTGTAACGGAATACAGTTACTCATAATTTTTATTCTGAATACGCAATGCAGGTACATGTATTGCATTGCTCCCCAACACTGCCTGTGTTGGACTTTGTCCTTAACCTTCTATCAGTGTTCCGGTCCAAAATGACCAATTTAGACATTCCCTGTGCCATAAATATGGCATTTTTCATTGCCAGAGTTCCTCAAGGCCTTATATCCTTCACAAAAGGCAAATAAACACATGCAATCCGCTGTGACTACTTTCTTTGAATTTTGAGTATACTGTCAAAAAGGACCGCCATAGTAAATGAATGGGAAATAATTTTCATCCAGGAGATGAAAGACATCTCCATACACACACATGGGGTACATAACATTAGCTAAGACAAAAAGTCATCACGCCTGTAAAGACACCCATACCCACACACACACACATTGTGGATGTTAATGTTCTAATAAGGTTGTTTGTATAATAAATGTTACATTAAGTATACTTTTTGTCATTTTTATTGGTATTAATGTTGAAATAAGAGGAGATAAAACTGTAAACTAAGGGGAGGGTGGCAACGAGAATCACGTTTAAAAGTTTATTCCAGCGCCAGCCCACATTTTATGTCTGATCTCCGGCATAAAATATAATTTTTATATTCTCCTCCCCAGTTGGTTTTAGGGATTTTTGCGGTAAATTGTTGGAAAATGCTCATTATTGTGTATTGCTTTACAAAACAGGACACAAAAACACTATCTGATATTCAAACAATTAGTAATTAACAAGTCGTTGTTTTGTGCAAGAACGACTCATGACAAACGTGGTCAGTATGATCGATTCACAGATATTCATGAACTAATCATTAACTAATGATCTATTAATGCAGTATGTCCAGATCTGTTCTCTTGTAACTTATGATTACAGTTCTCTAATCAGTTATTCAGGAATGACTCTTCAAAAAAAGATTGATTCATTCCTCACTCATTCCTTGGTAACTAGTCACATGTATGTGTACCATATTGTAAAGTGTTAACAAATAAATGTATTTAGTTACATTCCACCACAGCAATACACACACTAACTACACACACCGCAGGGAACCTTTCATGGATATGATTCATTTTGGGGTTGACCCTTTTAGAAACATACAGATGCATGCATGCAGTAAATACAGTAGATGTTTTTTACCATGACAAGGTCTGCATGAAGCTTTCATGCATCGCTGACACTCCACCTCTGGAGGCCTCCAATTTGCTGATTTATTACTCAAAGGGCATTGTGGGCAGAATTGTAGTCCTTAATATACAACACTGAGGAGTCACTGTAGACTATCTGCACTTTTACATTTAAACATACAAAAAAAGTCCCACAAAAAAAGTGGAAACATAATAGCTTCATTCAAAAAAACATTAAAGTACATTTCAAGGAAACTACATTAAAGATCACAGGCCTGGCATCTGATCTCAAAATCATAAAGCTACAAAGGAGCCGTTCCTGTGCAATGGAAAAATGATTACAGTTGAGCTGAAATGATGAATTGATGAGTTGATCAGCAGAAAAATGATCGGCAAGTATTGGGATAATGGATTAATTGTTTGGCTCCATTCCCTGTTTCCAGCTTTATTAGGATTTGCATCTTTTCTTTGTCTTATTTGATAGAAGACTGAAGCCAATGTTGTAGCTTTTGGTCTTTGGATCAGAAAAAAACATGCACTTTGATCATTTTCAGGTGATTGCAATGGCCATATTTCACTATTAACCAACCTTATTTTTGAAGATTCATTGAATAAAGTAAGAGTTCCAGTTGCAGCTCTAATGTAAAAAATACTAAAATAGCATTGCTTCACTTGACCTGGAAAGTAACATGTTTATTGATAAGTACGCCACCTACCTGAAGATTTAGTGCGTAACTTTTATGATATTAATGAACGTCAACGTTCAAGCCATTGCCAAATCACTTGCTACAGAGATAATTACAGTGTGCCTATCTCTGTATTTCTCAGTATGGGTATTTCAGAAGATTGTGGCGTGAGATTTGTGCGAGTCTATTAGTTGTTTTTTTTTTATTCTTTTTTTAGCCAAGCGAGGTATGTGCTTGAGGTGTGTGTGTGTGGGTGTGTGTGTGTGTGTGTGTGTGGATGCGCCAACAGTTTTGTTGTCTTTACTTTGAATTCCTCAGGGGGGCGGAAGAAAATACACACTTTAGCTTTTATTTGCATATTCAAGTAGGTTTGATCTCAATGCAGAGTTGAAACAACGGCATGCTAATTATATAGACTTAGACTCAGACTTAGACTTCTCTTTATTATTATTTTTGGGATGACTCCAGCAAGGAAATTGAAATTCCCAGCATCCGTTTTAGCAAGAAAAGAAAAATGACAGTGTAAAGATAAAAAATAACAGTCATAGTACTAAAAATAACAATAAGAACATTCGTCCATAAAAATACATAAAAAGACATTAACCATAAAGTACTCAGTGTTGAGTCAAGTGTTAAAGTGACCAGGTATTAATGTAAGGCCAGGTGTGTATGTCTATGTGTATGCATATATGTATGTATGTGTATGTATGTTTACCATATCACACATACTGTGATCAGATGTCAATGTCTTGAGTGATCTAGTTTTGGTGGAACACTTGCAAATGGAACAAAAATTGCAACATTAAGCAGACACAAAAAGAGGTTGTCAGACTTGCGTAATTGCACGCTCCAAAAACTTCATCAACAAATTTCAGCTTGTAGCTTTCTAACTTGAAGGTTGTAGGGACAAGGAATTTTAAAAATGGTAGCAAGCATAAAAGCGGAAGGGTAGGACGATTCCAACTGAAATGGGTGGCCAATGGCAGGCCTATAAGCACAGTCTAAACTCTGTGGGTCTGACTATTTTCCAGGTACAAATACAGCGCACATGTAAAAAACACACCATGAACAAAGAATGAATTAAGTAGTACAGCCAAATTATTATTTTATTACTAAAAAAAGCATGTCTCCATTGGAGCCCTGACTTTTTGACCTGTCACTCCTCTCTCTCTCTCCTGTAGTCTCTTCACCACCAGACAGCCGCGTGGGCGTCATTTAATCTCCGTCTTGTCCCGGTCTGTTCCTGCAGACTTCCTGCCCACTCGCTCTCCCTCTCCTTTCAGCCCCTCACTGATCATTAGCCTCCCTCCTTGTCGCACGCCCACGCCGCTCGTTCTGATTCCGTCCTGGACGCTGGGATGGCAGGCAGGGCGTCTGCTGTCAAGCCCTTCACAGAGGCTCTGGAGGGGAGAAACGGATGAGGGGTTCATTGGAGACAGTCTTAATCGGTAATGAGAAGGTGTGCAAACCGAGAAACACCCTGATCATTCATGAGCAAATATTTGATACAGACATGAAGAGCTAAAGATAAGATAACATGTTAGGGAAATTGCTGTGCAGCAACTGCAATGCAAAGTGGGAATAGTGCAAATATAAAAGTCTAATATAGCAATAAAGTGCAAATCCAGTATACAGTATATTGGATTTCTATGTATGTAGGTCTACAATGTGCATTAGACAATCCCAAAGTTGAGGAGGCAACTGTTGCTGGCTGCCACTTGTATCAAGTATAAAACTTCCCTCCAAAGAATGCAATTAATCAGAAACCCTATGTCAAACATGTAATCATGTACACAGTTGCAGGCCATTGTTTTACACACACATTCACAGAAAGAACATTGTCTTGTCTTCAAGGCCGTCCCGGCTTCCTGTCCTGCTGGACCGGCAGGGTTTTGGCCGACCAGAAGGCCTCCTGTCTGCCTTAACCTCATTTCTATAACAGATCAGCTTGTTCATTCAATTACCAAACACACGCACACTCTGGCACGTGCACTCGCAAATGCACATTAAGCCATCAGAAATCCATGGCCTCCCAATCCAATTGCCAAAAAGTAAACTGATCCCCGAAAGTCTCTGTGATTGCGCTCTCTGATCGATGGAAACTTTTTGATCCATAGATAGATTTCGTGGATAGATTTCCTGCATCCTGCAAGGACAATGTGCAAAGAAGAGATATAGTCGAATCAATGATCTTTAAAGTGTTGATCAGTGTTGGTGAACTGGGCTAGGTGCTGGTGGGAAACTCCCGGCAAAGCACCAAGAGAAGACCATCCTTTCCTCTTTGGAGAGGAAAGATGAAGCTACAGTGTGTCCGCGCTGGATGTTTGAGTGGAGGTCAGCGAGGCGCTTAATCAGCCAAACTCTGACAGATGTAAATGTCAGAGCTGAGCAGCTGGCACTCAGCACCGTATTACACTCACTGTAGCTGTACTAGTTGTTCACATCTAATTTACACCCTGTGTTAATGAATAATTCCTCTCAAAAAAAGGGGCGGTGTTGGTTTGAAGAACGTTAAGCTTTTCACTGTTGCATTTTCCTGTTTTCAAGGGTTTACCACGTCAGGTCTGGAAGCTTTGTAACACACCGCACGTGACTTGGATGCAACCATGGATAATTAACACACAGCTTTGGTTCCTGTGTTTGTTACAGAGAAGTCGGGGGGGAACACTAACGTGGAGGGGACTTTGGTGTGGGCTGAGCTCCAAGTGTGAAAACTAACTGTGAAAGCCAAGAGCTAAGTATCATGTATACTCGCTTTAGTATCCACACTGCTGACGGATTGGATAGTCCACATAGCAATCCAGCATGGGAGGAAATCCTGCTTTGGTTTGTTGGCATTTTAAACCAATCATAATCATCTAAGCTAAGCTCAGCATGGAGCATCTGCAAAAGGAGGGTAGTTGTTTTGGTGGAAGGTGGATATTCAAAAGTTTTAGTCGTACAACAGAAAACTCCAATTGGACAGATAGTCTAGCTAGAATTCTGGATTTACCCTGCAGAAATCTGAAGACCAGTTAACCATAGTCCTCAGATTGGACAGATAGTCTAGCTAGAATTCTAGATTTACCCTGCAGAGATCTGAAGACCAGGTAACCATAGTCCTCAGATTGGACAGATAGTCTAGCTAGCTGTCTGGATTTACCCTGCAGAAATCTGAAGACCAGGTAACCATAGTCCTCAGATTGGACAGATAGTCTAGCTAGAATGCTGGATTTACCCTGCAGAAATCTGAAGACCAGGTAACCATAGTCCTCAGATTGGACAGATAGTCTAGCTAGAAGTCTGGATTTACCCTGCAGAGATCTGAAGACCAGGTAACCATAGTCCTCAGATTGGACAGATAGTCCATAGTCTTATGTTTCCTTTGTGTTTTTTTTTTTACTCTTCATTTAAAGGTAAAGTCTCCTACCCTCATGACATACTGCATATAGGTAGTTTTGCCAATAAAATACACCAGGTGCAGTTTTCTGCAGATCTAAGCCCTGTTATCCAGACTAGGTCCCTCAGACCAGAACTCCTTCTTCAGCCCCAGTCAAGACCCCAGAGCTGATAAACTAAGAAAGGCTTCATCTTTACAGCTGATTAATTGGAAAATGTTCCTTTACACATAATCCACATTTAACATACGTGTGTATGTGTATGAAGAAAATGCAGTAAATGTGTGCCATGGAAATTCTGTGGTGACCGTGTTCCTCTGCCAGATGTTAAAATGTTATCATAACTGATAGCAATGATGGCCAACATTTAGAAAATGATAAAAGGTTGTAATAAACTGTAATAATCTTTAATTGGGCCACTAAATGTACTTTCTTCATCATTTAAAGCCCCACAGACACCATACGTGAATGATTATGACACTTTTTTTTTGATGATTGTCTTCTAAAGTTATTAAATCCGATTTTGAATAACTTATTAAGGAGGTTAGACTATCAATTGTCAGAAACTGGACTTGGTGATACCCATAGAAATGACCGTACAGGGTTGATAATGCCAATCAAGGACATATTTCATATTTCATATTAAAAAAAAAAATCAGCTGCTCTCTGAGAGCCCAAACTGGGACCTTCACTAAAACCCTGGGGCTGATAAAACAATGCAAGGTATAGTGTTTGGAGCTCAAAGCACAGAGGGCCCAAAACACAGCATTAGGGTTAAAGGACACACCTAAGGCCTGTAGAAGCCTACCAAGACGCAAGATAGATTTAAGCCTGATAGAAGCAGTTTGTAGTTCCAGGGGTTTCTATTAGAACCAAGGCACCAGAGCAGGTTTGTTCCACGGTTTTTATTTTGCAGAGTGGAGGGCCTGGAGCAGCAGGCCGGCTCACAGCTCCTCTTTTATTCCCGGCCTCTCTCTCTTTGCTCTGACAGATCCTCGCTGATATCAGATTGATGGGGCCTGTTTGATTGAAGTCTCTTTGTCGTGCTAATGTCACGGCGAGTGATGGATGAGGCGCGTGCGTCGGTAGGAAGGTGCGCGCGCGCGAGGGGGGAGAGAGAGAGAGAAAGAGAGAGAACTCCACTCCCCCGTTTCTGGGACCGGGCTGACAAACTTCTGTCCTCCGGTCACCATAGGCGACGTGAATACGAAGCACGTGACGCGCGGCAGAGGTACGAAAAGAAGTGACATGAGAGAGAGAGAGAGAGAGAAATAGAGAAGGAAAAGAGGGGAAAGCAGAGACTTTGTGGACAAAATTTGGAGGACGGAGTGTAACCTGTGTGGAGGTGAAGAGGTGACTTGACTCTTTTCTGTCTTCTCGCGGTGTTTTCCGATGTCACCGATGAGGCTTTGGAGAACTGTTGACTTGAGCTGTTGACAGCGTAAAGGCCTTTCGTTTACGCACACAAACACACACACACACACATACACACACACACTAACACACACAGCACAACAGAGCGCATTATTCATGTGTGTTTCGGGTTTGGGGAAGTGCAGATCGCACTTTCTTTCCTCCACAGTGGAAGTTTCTTTCAACTATATTTTATTTTATTTTGTCTTGTGAGAGATTTCACTCCATCCCGTTTATTTCTGAACAACAAAAAACAAGTTTTTAATGGATTTTTCCGATAATGGATGTTTAACTCATTTCTGTTAACTTCATCTGTGGGTTCCTGCTTCTTGCTGCTCTTTTTACACTTCATTCAGCTCTACCGTGCTTCCGGTCTGCATGGACAACATGAACTCGTTTGTGGAATACTCTATTTGTAACCGACCGGGGACCGGCGCTTATTCCGGTGCGCCAAAATCTGGATACCATCATCATCTGCATCCCCATCATCATCATTCCCTGGATCAGCATCAGGGCTTCTCCGTGACCTCCGGCTCTTTCCATACTGGACCCACCGGCTCTCTCGCTCCCGTTAACGGGCCGAGAAGTGACAACAGCGTCGGGGGAGCGAGTTACACCGGGGATGGGCGGCTGTACGGGGGCTCTGGAGGCGGAGGAGCGCACGGGACCGCAGGGGCGAACCAGCATCCACAGCAACATCCTCATCATCCGGAGCAACAACAGCATCAGCAGACGCACAACGGCTACCATCATCATCATCCTCACCTTCACCAAACCCAGAGTTTACAAAGCGGAACACTGTCTGCCTATAATGCCGGGAATAGCGGCAGTAGCGGGGCCTATGCGGGTCACGCGTGCGCCACAAACTCGGAGTATGCTAACGCGATAGGCCCTCCCAACACCGTTCACCCCCAGTATTTCATGGAGGAGTCAGCAGCCTCCACCTACTATCATCAATCAACCTTCCCCAGCTCGGCCCCCACAGTCGGCCCCAGCTACGGGGCCCTGGCCGGGGCCTACTGCGGGCCTCAGGGCGCTCTGGCCGGGTCACAGTACCCGCAGCAGCTGGGCGGGGGTCTGGACGCGGCGGGCTACCTGGGGCTTCCACACGGGGGAGGTTACGGAGAGCTACCCGTCTCCCAGGACCGTGAGAGGGGGGATGAGGAGGGCCAGCAGGCCGGGCAGGGGCAGACCTTCGACTGGATGAAGGTGAAGAGGAACCCGCCTAAAACAGGTAAGGAGGGTGGGTGATTTGGGCCATGATTGGTCCGTTTTTGGGACTTAAGATCATGCTGGGTCTAGAGGGTCAAATGTTGACACTGTAGGCTAGTCAATGGAGATGGAGGCCTCTTTTTCAGTTATTACATGAAATGTTACAGCAAAAGACCTAAAATAAGCTTAGATAAAATAAAAAAATAGTTTATGAAAAACTGAGATTGGGGGGAAAATGTGGCCTATAGTCAATGCGAAAAAGAAAAGTTAAAGTGACAGGCCATAAAAAAAAAATTTGTTGTTGTTTCACGAGCGCAAGAGCTTTAATATTGGCCTAAATGTTGTTTTTCCTGCAGGCATCACTTTTAAAATGTAGGTTATCCAAACACAGATGTCAGGCTTTCTAATGTAAATGCTGTTTTCCATCTGTTCTATGTATTTTATGAATGTATTTTTAAATGTGGTTGTCCAACATCAACACAGCTCACGTGCGCTGTATAAGAACTGTTTGATGATTATGAGCCTATTGTTATTATAATTATTATTAGGGCCTGCATTTAATAGATATTTCCTACGCAATACAATATTTGTTGCCGTGGACTTAAACCTTTTTTTAGTAAATAATATTGCTTTACTTCCATTATCATTAAATGCATAGTTCACATTTGATCTACATTCGATGGATATAATTCATTAGCATGGTCTTTTTAAAATAGTATAGTTGCCAATTGGCTGTTGTGAAAAAATAGAGCTTTAAAAAAAAAAAAAAAAGATTAAAAAAATGTAAAATATGAACGTTACATTTTCTCATTGTCGTAATCTGGACTACAGACGTTTTGGAAGACGGTGTTTAAGTGTTTTCGGGACTTTATTGAGTATGCAGTCATTGAAGTCATATCTGAGGAAAGATAGCAGGTCTGGTCTGAGTCCACCAGAGTCCCCGAGGCCTGATAGGTCTTTCTTTTTTTCTTTCTCCTCTCTCTTTTTCTGTCTGTTGTAATGGATATAGCAGACGGGATACATCACGCTAGGAAGTCTGCCCTACTCTGTTATCTTTTACACCCCCCCCCCCCCCCCCCCCCCCCCCCCCCCCCCCCCCCCCTCCCTCCCATACACACACACACACACACACACACACGCAACTCCATCACACCCCCAGCCCTGCTTCTCCATCCCTGGTCGAACTAAACTTACTTTTGTCTAAAATGTGGACTTTCACCATGTGTAGTTCAAAGACCCGGATCAGATAGATAGACAGATAGATAGATAGATAGATAGATAGATAGATAGATAGATAGATAGATAGATAGATAGATAGATAGATAGATAGATAGATAGATAGATAGATAGATAGATGTTGATGATCCCAATAAAATGGGAAATTATAGTGTTACAGTGGCAAAAACAGTCACACAGCACAGCATATAAATATAAATGAAATACTAGGATACCATATGCATGCATACAATAGACATGAAATAATAATGGGATAAAATACAAGAACAAAAATGTGCAACTGCTTAAATAATATGACACACATGTAGACAAAGCTATTGTGCAGGTGTGCACAGGCCCAAGACAACCTACAGTCTGAATATAATTATCCTAATTAGCACTGAAATGAATGGATATTAACATATATAGGCTATGTAATAGGCTACATAAAGACATGAACAACAAATCACACATCAAATCATTTCTAGGATCCATGCAACATGTTCTCTTTTTATTTAATTTTATGAATAAAATAAGCTGAAGCCCATTTTTTAATAGCTTCTCTCCCCCCTTTTCCTCCACCAGTCAAAGTGTCGGACTTCGGCCTCGCGGGCGCACACAACAACGCCATGCGCACCAACTTCAGCACGCGGCAGCTCACGGAGCTGGAGAAGGAGTTCCACTTCAGCAAGTACCTGACGAGGGCGCGGCGCGTGGAGATCGCCGCCACGCTCGAGCTCAACGAGACGCAGGTGAAGATCTGGTTCCAGAACAGACGCATGAAGCAGAAGAAGCGCGAGCGGGAGGGCGCCTCGGCCACGGCGCGCTCCGGTACCAACAGCGGCTTCAACAAGGACCTGGAGGACACCGATCACTCCTCCGCGTCCACGTCTCCAGGCGCGTCTCCGAGCTCGGAGACGTAGTGAGCGCGAGCGACGTGACTGGTTCTGCAGGAGAGTCTCTCAGACCCTGTGCTGTTGTGGGAATCTGTGGCATGTACTGCTTAGTGATGTACTATGGAATGCATTCTGCACCACTTCCTACATGTCCCAGAATTCCTTTTGAAAACCCACCCAGTACATGCACTTTTGCATTCAATGAGTTTCACAGAAAACCTTATTTGCAAGTTGCTGCTTGGTCAGCTGTTTTTATAGAAAATAAAACGGGTTTCAAGACGTCAAAAAGCAGCTTGATGATGATGATGATGATGATGGGATGCACTTTGCCATCTTTATATGATGTCTGATTTACAGGGTTTTCACTGGAAAAAGGGTTATTTAAGGTGGATAATACATACTTTCTGCCAATATTTTGTTGTGTATTTTCATACATGTTGTCCTTTGAAAAAGTAAATGTTTTAGTAATAGTATTTTTGCCACAGTTCTTGTAAAAACAAAGCCCAAACATACGGATCATAATGGGGCACTACAACGCCACTGAAAGCCTTCATGATGGAAGTCAACGGAAAGGAACTCAGGAATGAAATTTAACATACTCATATTTTTTTAAATGATGCAAACTATGACAAGCATTGGTCCACTAAATGAGCCTTATGATCAGGAATACAGGGAGCTTCTAAGGGAAATTACACTAAAGTCTTATCTGGTTGTAGCTATTTTTCTTCTACTTTTATAACCTTTAATGTTGTTTTATTTTTTAATGTTTTACGCAGCTCTGGCCTTTGCACTATGTGACCACAGGGTACATTTTCAGACCAATTGCTCATATACAGTGTTTCTTTCAGTTTGTATGAATGAGGACAGTGAGACTCAGGGGCTAATGTGGGGTGTGTGTGTGTGTGGGGTGTGTGTGTGTGTGTGTGTGTGTGTGTGAGGGTTACTGATCACTGAAAAAATGAGAAAATGAAGCTCTAAAGGCTGTACAACATACATGTCCCTTTGCTGTAAGGGAAAAGTGGGGAAATAATATTTGAATGCTTGGCCTTCCCCCATTAAAATAAATTATTGGACGCATTTTGTGTTATTGATGTATAATTGAAAAATAAGGGTCGGTTTCCCTGTGGACGTCTTTTCTTGTTACTGCTGAAAACCTGACAGAAAGACTACATTGTGTGACTCCTAAATATCTCCCTCAGATAAGGGTTTTGTCAACATTGTGGTCAGGGTGAATCTCGTCATATGTGTATTGTTGTCAGGTTTAACAGATTTTTTTTATAATGACGTCTGTTGTTTTTAAATGAAAGCAGACTGACTGAGTTTTATTAGTTCTGCTGCCTTAGAGACACTCCCAATCATGTTCCGATTTGTCTTTTTCTACTTAAAGCTACCTCAATAAAAGACTCTTCTGTCAATCCACTGCGTTGCACTCTTAATGATATATTCTTTAGACTGACCATAAACTGCTTGGTATGACATAAATTCATTTATTGACAGATCAATTTCATTGATTTTCAACACCACCCAATATTACACGGTCAAGCCACAGAAATCCTTGTGGTGCCCCAGGAAGTCCCAACTGTACCATTCTACAAATAAATCTGTAATATAACAGATAAAGTTCTAACAGCTCATTACACAGACTTTTTTACCATAATTAAAAACAGAAACTTTGGTGTAGCTGCAGACAAATTACAGAAAACGTGATGTAATTTAAAATTCTCTCATACAGTTTGTACAATGAAACTGAACTGAATAAAACTTTGTAATAAAAGGACCAAAAACTGATGTGTAAAGTGTGAAGTGTAAAAAATGCCAGAAAAAATGACCAAAACATCAGAAAAAGCTTCAAATGGTAGTGTCAAAATGCTTGAAATGTTGAAAAATGCGACCAAAACTTCATAAAGCTTAAAAAACGACAACATGGACTTCTTTCATCTCCCAAAACCCACCACCGAATTCAGCAATTCAACATGAAAAAAACACAAATGCCACTTTGATTCACTTTCTATCAACAAGTTCTGTCAAATTACACAGACACAAGACCGTTTATAGACAGATGTTTGCTACATTGTACGTCTATAGATGCAATGCCATCTTGTTTTTTAAGTATTCCTTTACACTAGCAGCAAATCAATCCACCAGCAAGTACAGTGTGTGTAACACAGCGTGATATATTTTCTTCTTCTGTGCCATAAAAACACACCAATGGGCCACACTGGGTAACTTGTACCTTCATTACCATGAACACACACACTGTTCTTCATAGTGACTCAATCCCACACACATGTGGAGTGACCCGCCGCTGAAAATAGTTCCAAAACAATGTACTTTTTACTCCTATTTGAGTAAAACCTACAGTGTCAGGGTGATTATGAGAATTACATAGACTTTAAAAATAAAATTAAAACTATGAATTTGTTTTTAAAGATTTACATCTCCAGTATGAACCAATGGACCGATGACTGAGTACTGAGATGCTGAGATTCGGTACGTTCCCTGTTCAAAAAATGATGAAACGATTTGAAAGATGACACACCACATGACACTGGCTCATCAGAAAAGTGATACATATCCAGTAAATAAAATGTTTGATTGCCCCAAAAATGTGTACTACCTTCTAGCAAGGGTTTGAAAAGGCAAAACATGGTGAAGGACAGGAAATGGAAATAATAAAGGAGGAAAGGGAGCTGGATGCTCTTCCTCCTCATGGATTAAAGAAACACAACATCCAGAGAACTTCATGCATTTCAAAAGCAGTCAGGGCTTCCACATCCACATGGTTGCCTGGCCTCTGCTTGACCCCCCCCCCCACACACACACACACACACACACACACACACACACACACACACACACGCAGGGCTACAATGAGGAATGTAGCAGGGCTTTCCGGGTGGCTCGGCGACCTGTTGAACTTTGGAGAGCCTCTGGGATATCTAAACATGTAAACACACTCCTCCTCCTCCTCCTCATCATCTTCATCGCCCTCTCCTCTCTGCTGGTCTGAAGATGCCTGTCCTGGAGCCTGGGTGGCAAGCTCAGTCATCACCTCGTCACACACACTGGACACGGACCTGCCTCAGATCCTCTTCCACTCTCACACCCCATCCCAGCAGCTGTTGTGATGATGTTGATTTACCTCATCTTCAACTGCAGTTAGTGGTTTTCTACTTTTGACCCTATGCAACTACCAAGAACCAGTTTCTAGATGTGATTTAGACCTGAGCTTTTCAGCTCTCAATACAAAGTCCATGCTGCTGTCTGCACAGGAACTGGACATTGGCATTGGATCTACATGTTGAGAGGTGTGGAATCGTCCCATATGATCGTTCAATCAATCACTCCATTTTTTTTTTTGTCACATGAGATTGTAGAAGGCAATTCTGTACAATTTATTTCAAAAACAGAATTTGAGGGTTTGGGGTTGGGGGGCAGTCTTATTACTAATTTCCACTAGTCGCCAAACATCTGCAGATCTGCTCTGCACTGTAAATAATGGTTGTGAAATCTACAGTTACTTACTTTAGATCTCACAGTAACATTACTGTATATGATTTTTTTACAGTATAATGCTGTAAAGTGTTGTTCCTGTTCACCAAATCTTTAGAATATGGGTGATTCTGTTAATGCTGCTAATTTTAGATCACAGTGATACGGTACTTACATTGTACAGTAAGAAACTAAATTTACAGGGATTAACTGTTACATACTGCTGATAGTACTGTATTGCCACATACAATACCCTGTCAGAATACTGTATGATGCAGAAGTAGAAATCCCTCTGTATTTAAGGGGATATCCAGAATTTCCCCTCAGGCGCCTTAGGTGAAACAGTGTCTACATTCCATATTCTTGACTTTTTAAAATGTCTTCCCTTGCTCAAATGGTTCCATGGTGCAGTCAAGTCTGCTTTACACACAGAAGGACCTGGGCTTGAAACCCAGTGGAACCAGTCCTTTATAGCTGCTGGTTGCAGATCATATTTCAGTGCATATCCTTTAGGGTAGTTATTCAGCACCCACAATTGCCATCCTGTATGACATGTGCTCTACCTTGTTGTCCTGTGCAGTGTTCCCATACTTGGCGGTGGTGATGCTCTCTTTTGGTGTCACCCAAAATGTTATCAGGCATCTGGGGTGAAAAGTGAATATATATATTTCTTGATTTTTTAAAAGTTATTACAAAGTAACAAGTGGTTCCATAGTGTATGCTTCACACGTAGAAGGTCTTGTGGAGTCAGTCCATCTCTGTTGTAGAGCTTATCTCAGGGCTAATCCTTTGAGGAAGTCTGTTGGGTCACATTTGCCTTAAGCCATGACAGTATGCATTGGAAATAAAATAGTTTTAGAAATGTTTTTAACATAACAAATATCCTGCCTGTAAAAGTCTCCTACTCACATTAAATACAGATTATTGCTCTCTCTTTAAAGTTGTGCTCCCAATTGTTGCCATTCATTCAATTTATAATGTATTCAGATTATTGATACCCAGTGGGGAAATTACAATTGACACTCTGTTTTGTCAGAATTCGCTACACACATGCCTGAAATACACACACATGCTCAGACCTATTCATGCACAAGTGGAGCGGTGATGATGAGTGGGCTGCCGGTGCTGGACCAGCGCCATGAACGGTTAGGGGTTCCTTGCTCAAGAGCACCTGGCAGTGCCCAAGAGGTTGATTGGCATCTCTCCATCCACCATCATCCGCCTGGAGCCTCTAAATCGACGCAGTATTTGAAAGTATACCTGGAATTTCATAAAGGTTTGGAGCTGGAACAGTCTCTATTGCGTTATTGTGGAACCCATGCAGCTTCTAGGCAAGACCTGTCCTTCAATAGCATTCACACACTTCTACTAGCTAGGCGTCCATGCTTACATAAGGTGATGCAACCCGCTTTGTTCACGCACTACCTCCTGATCAATCAGCTGTCAATGCCTAACCCCAACCAATCAGGCTGCTTTGTAGGGCGGGATTTGCCTAGAAATTACATGGGATCCAAAATAACCCTAGACCACCTTGCCTTTCTCACTATTGAGTGAGCATGCAGCGCCCAGGTTAGTACCTCAGTGATGTGGACATTGAGGTTACATGAAGCTGTCCACCCTCTCCCCAGAGGACCCGTTAGGTGCATGGTTTCTTCTGAAAGTTCACTACCATCTCTTAAATCTTGCTGACATTCATGAGTAGGTTGTTGTCCTGCTCTGCCATGTGTCAGGTCCTCTAGCTGTATCATGTAGGCCTTTTTACATTTGTTTATTTATGGTTTGTGATCAGTCCCAACACAGCTGGTGTTGTTGTCAAAGGTGGCTTCACAGTTGTGTGTATACAGGAAGTACAGCAGGGGACTCAGAACACAGCCCTGAGGTGCTCCAGTGTTAAAGTTGAGGGTGCAATAAGTGTAACTGCCCCCAAACCTCCTGGAGTCTGCTTATTAGGAAGTTAATGACATCCAATAACAAGGAAAATGTTGATCGGCTCGATTTTTTTGCAGACAATGATAACATAGGCAACCACTGTTCTATTCCCCAGATTGTTGATGCCTTGCTTCCACGTTTTCCTTAAATTCTTTATTTTTGTACCCAGAAACACACAAACACACACACAAACACACACACACACACAGAGAGACAGACCATCTTGTGTGTGGAAAATCAGTCAGCGGAATTGACTTAGTTTTGATAGGATGTAAGGTTTAGGGAAAGAAGGAAGGAAAGAAGAAAATGTTGACCGGTTTGAAGACAGAAGAGAGAAGCAAGAAATGCTGAAGATGGTTAGATATGTAAAGCAGAAAACAAGAACATATTTTGCTTATTGAGGCTGAGAGAACAGAAAGAGACAGAGTGGGAGATAGACTAGAAGAGAGAGAGAGATTAAGAGAGAGAGACCCTGAGAAGGAGCGTAGATTCTTTCAGGGTGACCTCATACGGTCTGACCCCCATCTTCTGTTTTCCTTTCCATAACTCATCCCAAGTTCAACACAGGGCTGTCTGCCTGCCTGCCTGCCTCTGTGTGTGTGTGTGTGTGTGTGTGTGTGTGTGTGTGTGTGTGTGTGTGTGTGTGTGTGTGTGTGTGTGTGTGTGTGTTCCTGCCCCCACAATGAGCACTGGAAGATAAAGTGGTGTGGTTGCAGTTCAAGAGTTCAGTCTCAATCAAATAGATGACTGCACATGCACAGCCACACGCACTCTCACTCACAAACTCTTTTCTCTCACACACACACACACACACACACAGAGCCCTGGCAAGGGTCTGCAATTTCTACATTGAGGGATTTCTATTCTATTATCTAACAGCCAATTAGTCAATAAAACGTTGATTTCTGATCCGAGTGTATAGAGAGGAACATGTATTTTTGTGTGTGTGTGTGTGTGTGTGTGTGTGTGTGTGTGTGTGTGTGTGTGTGTGTGTGTGAGACTGAGCAGAGCCAGATGGTGCTTGGTGTATTTTCATCAGAAGACAGTCTCATTATGTTTCTGCTTTTCTCCAAACTGCTGTGAAAGAATTTCTTCTTCTTTTTTTAAACTTGAAATCAAAGTTTCCACAAATCTTTTCCCCACTCCATGTTATTGCAGTTTAAACTCAACTGCTATTATTTATAAAAGTGGTTGGATTATTGATGTACTTACTTATTAACTATAACTTTTGTATTTTTTTCTTCCTTTTTTATCATTGCTTTGGTTTCAAATCAATGTGATATATCATTGTATGATGTAGTAGGATTGTTCATTAAACAATATCAGGTTTTGTATTATCCTTTTTGCATCAACTGATTTTTGTTACCATAAAACGATTTACCTATGTGTTGGATATTGTATTGTATTATTATTTAACTTAAAATGTTAGTTTAACTCTGCTTTATTTGTTAAATGGGTAATTTGGTTGAATCTATTTTGTTTGCATTAGGTTGGTAAATTAAAAGATGCCTTGTGTAAGTGTTTATTTAATGCATCTATTCATCTTTATCCTGCTCCATGGACTGTAACGCCACAGTCTGCTGCATCTTAGCTCAGCCTTTTGAGATACAGTCAAGGCAAATTATTTGTAACTCCAAATTTCTCAGTTTAACTCTGTCATCAATAAAATCCAAGGCTCTCTTATCTCTCTCTGGGAAAACAGAAAATAACAACAGTAGGTTTTGTATGTGTTTCTTTTTAGTTCATACTTGTATGAATCCCCAGTGGGGAAATTACAATTAACACTCTGTTTGTTAGAAACCACTACACACAGGCCTGATGGAGAGGGTGGGGGGGTGCAGTATCCCAACTGAATGTTGACCTTCTTGAGATTATCCTTCCTTTAAAGGTCCAATGGCATGAAAACTTCACTTTGGGATTTTTTTTTTAACACTAATACTATGTGTTCCCCCAGCCTGCCTATGGCCCCCCAGTAGCTAGAAACGAAGATAGGTGTAAACCGAACCCTAGGTGTCCTGCTCTGCCATTGAGAAAATGAAAGCTCAGATGGGCCGATCTGGAATCGTGCTCCTTATGAGGTCATAAGGGGTAAGGCTACCTCTCCTTTCTCTGCTTTGCCTGCCCAGAGAATGTGGCCCACCCATGAGAGAGAGAGAGAGAGAAACATCATCGATTTCAAGTGGCAGTTGGTCAAGGCCATACCCCCACCCTCCACCATCTACTTTAAATCAAGAATTAGGCATAATTTCCCACCCTGGAAATCCAGAGTTCTCGCGAGAGCAGAATTTGAATTTAGTCAGCGAGTTACTCCCACATCGAGTAATGCTGATCATTAACTATACCCTTGTCTGGGATGTCAGGTAGTTCAGTTGGTAGATCGGCAGTGCTCATATAGAGGTTCAATCCTTGACGCAGCGGGTCGGGATTCGACTCTGACCTATGGCCCTTTGCTGCATGTCATCCACCCCCTCTCTTCCCTTTCATGTCTTCAGCTGTTCTGTCAAAACTAAATGCTAAAAATGCCCCAAAAAATCATGAAAAACTAAATTACACCCTTGTGGCAAGCTGCAAAAATCACATCAGTGTATCTGACATGGGCGAGCCAGAGGTGAGCTAAACAGACAATGACAGTGTTATCTACCAATTAGTTCCGCTGGATGCTAAGCACATGGGGCTCTGGATACATCAGCATGTGGGTTGTCGTGATTGGTCGTAGTGTTATCCAATCCGATTTTCAAATGCACCCCTCTATGGATTTCCAGGCTAATAATTTCCTACAAATGAGGTTTATTGACCATGAATGTCAAAAATAATAAACTGGTAAAAAGTTGGTGTTAGTGGTGTTCATGCATGGTAGTGAAAAGAAGAGTTTAACGGCAAAAAATGTGCCATCAAATATTGAGAAAAGCAGCAAAAGCGTTGAAGAAAAGACACTCTCTTATTGGCTGTCCCTGAAAATCATGTGAGCTGCTAAAAGCTGCTTTGAAATGTGAAACTCCAATGATAGTTGGTTTCTATTAATGAGTGAATTTTATTTCTTTACATTCAGAACTTTTGTTTTACTACATTGGCTCAGAGCATCCTTCAGAGCAATATGAAGTTTGATAAATATGGACCCCAGAAAGCCAACTGTTTCCATAGCTACCATAATGAAGAAAGGGAGCCTGGCGGAAGGTTGCAAGAATAAACAAAAACTCAGAGTTTGAACAGCGCTGCCTTTAAAACTACATTACATTACATTACATGTCATTTAGCTGATATCCAAGAATGTGACTTTCAGTGCTTTCAACTTTGAACTTACAAACTCTGGACAGCAAGAAAAACTAAATTTGCTTTAAATAAGACAAACTACAAAGATCCATATGAAAGTGCAACTGGAATATTTATACTTAACTTAAACTGTTGCTTAATGTTTTAAACATGAGATGAATCTCCTGTAAAAAAACATAGCATGCTCTTCCTTTAGCATACATGACATAATATTCATCATAGCTTCTTACTATGAATTGGAAGAAAATAATAGGATTGTACTATCTCCACAATCAAATGAGAATGTATTAAAACTGCACAAGCGGATTGTTGCAGATCTTGTGTGTATTGTCATCCAATTACCTTAGACGTTTACTTTATCACGTTGTCATTTTTACGATAACAACAACAATTAGAATTGTGAAGTTGTGTTTTTGCTTCTTATTGTGCATTTAATGCATCGTTGGACTAATTATGCTTCTGTTAGCGAGCTGAATTAGCAGTATGGCAAATGGCAACAAAATGTGAAGGCCCGCCAATGAGCATTTCCAATTCCCTTTCAAAAAAAGATGAAAAAAAATGTATGTTTGATAGTTTTTTACATGGGAAACTATAATTAGATTCCATCTAGTACTGTAAATAGAAAATGCAAAACAACAAATTAAGAGAGCTGAGAAATGAAAGACAAACACTTGAATGTCTTTGATGCATTCAGTTCACAAAAGATGATGTGTGTGTGTGTGTGTGTGTGTGTGTGTGTGTGTGTGTGTGTGTGTGTGTGTGTGTTGGGGGTCACTGGGAGTTCAGCATCTCTGCCCACAGAGAGCCCTGCTGAGCAGCCGCCCCGCCCCGCTAACCCAGGCCTGCTGCTCCAGAGAAAGCACATTTGCACCGGTTTTGACTCTAAAAAGCATCTGGAGGCTAGAAGATGATCCTGGAATCCAACTCATGAACTTTCTTAAAGCTGTAAAGGTGTTTCCAAAAGCACCAAAACTTAAGACTGTACCTCTTAGCCACTGTGCAGGCTCTCTTCCTTTTTCAGTCTGTACCGTCATCACGGCCAATGGTACCTGATCACTGATTCTTTATATCAAATGAGTCATAGTATTTGAATTGAAAACCGATAAAATAAGATGTTACATCACATGCATGCAAAATATAACTCAACATTTTATTTGCACAATTGATTGATTGTTATTGGAATATTAAGCCCTGCTTCACACCAGTCAGAACAGTCTGATCCACATTAGACTGATCCAAAACTAAAAACCTTTTTACAAGACACAGAAACAACTTAAGGACTTATTTGGAATTTCTCTGACAACCCAAACAGATTCAGAATCAGACTCTATTTATTTATTTTTATTTTATTTGTGGGACTTTGAACATACCATGATTAGTTGCCTAGAAGGCAGGGTCAATGTCTGTCAATGGAGACACCTAACATGATCTGGGAAGAGTTGCCAAAATTCAAATAACTTTATTGATCCTCCAAAAAGTTGCCCATCTCTGCACGTAGCTCGCATCCTGCTGAAACTTTGATCCACGCCACAGTTATAATGTTTCTGGGGTGGGGGGGGTCTGCCCCTGACCACTCAGGACCAAGCACCTGGGGGAGGGGCTGAGCATTTACCACCACAGTCCCCAGCTTGTAAAATTAAATGAGAATTTAAGTCATTTAAGAAAAAAACTGAAATAAAATAATAAAAAAATCATTTAAAAATTAAACCGTGAAGCAGGCGAATCGAGATCGCGATTTTGTAATGATCCTTTTTGCATTCATTATTCTCAGTGTCGGACATTAAGATTAAGACACAATAATGGAAGGATCCCTAAGGAGGTCTGCCTTTTATAATCAGGAGTTCTTACTCTTGAACAGAAACATCCCATTCCCAAAATTACTCTCGCCCGACCCACCAGACTCCATTTAAATAAACAGACATTTTAGAATCGCATAGATCCACTTCATCATAGTCTGCAGAAACACAATAAAACTATCAAAGCCTCATGCCATAAATCCATGAACTATCAATATGAAGGGAGCACAGGAGCTCCAGGACCCAACACAGAACACAGGGTTTAAAATCAATGTATCCCTCATACTCAAGTGTCATGTGATTCATACAAGATGCTTGGAATCATCCCAATAAACTCTGTGCTTCACAGAACCGCACTTACAAGTGACCTGCCCCTTTTATTGAGAGACGACTCATATGTCTATTAATGGAGTGAAGTTCAGCACATTTTTAGGTTAAAACAATGCAATGTAATTCACATGTTGTGTCTTATGCAAGACGAGTAAAGACAAAAGGTCACAAAGCCAAAGTTGGCTGCAGAGGGGCCGAAGATGCTTTTTCTTTTTCTTTTTGACAACAGGCAGTACTGTTGAGGTCAACGGGAGAGCAGGGAGCAGGAGGTTATCAGGCCCTGTCCATCCAGCGCTGAGAAAGCCCAGGAGAGAAGAAGTAGTAGAAGAAGAAGAAGAAGAAGAAGAAGAAGAAGAAGAAGATGAAGAAGAAGAGGTATTTCCGGTTATATATTTGAAAATCTATTTCCATTAGTTTATTTACAGATTTTTAAGCATGTTGCAGTTAAAATTTTAAAAAGGTCTGGGAAATGTACAATATACAGTATGTACATATACAGTATATATACATATAGATATTTGTGTGTGTGTGTGTGTGTGTGTATGTGTGCACGTGGGTGTGTTCATGCAGAGGGGCCTGAACACCTACGATTGTTTGCCTTAAGTAATGTTGTGTACCCCATGACCTATGTGTCCTCAACACACACACACACACATACACACACACACACACACACAACCTCACACTCACCACAGTCTGCATGCTGTGTTAGCCTGAGATAAACAAGCTATTGTGCTATTTCTTTCAGCACCCTCTGTGTGTATATGTGTGTGTGTGTGTGTGTGTGTGTGTGTTTGCATATGTGTGTGTGTGTGTGGGGGGGGGGTGTTAACAAAGGGATGGGGAAACAGGTAGAGCTAAAGTGCATCAGCTATCCATCACGTAGTGACAACAAATACACACAGACACAGTCAGCCAACACTACACAATGACAATGGGTCAAACTTTATTTAATGAGCATCTCTGACATTAAATCAATCGGTAATTGGGTAATAATAATGATCTAAGTCAAACAGTTGTTGACCAAGAACCTGAGCAGGCAGCAAAGAGGCCACGCACACACACACACACACACACACACAAACACACACACAAACACAAAGAGAGTCATTCATAGGTTTTGGAGACATTGCATGTCAAAAAAGCTTGTTGAAAATAATCCAGGGTTTCACAGAATTGTCCAATATTGATCATCTTGACTGGGGACAGGGTTCTGTAGAGCAGTTGAGACCACATCTCCAAAACATGTGGTTGTTGTTTGCTTTCAGAGTCTGACCGGAACCAGACAAATACGACATAAAAAGGGGATCTTGGTCCAGTTTTTGGTACGTACCAGAGTTCCATTGAAAGCACCCTTACACATGAGCTACACACAGAATCTCCTGAACAAGATTCATCTTTTAACAAGTGACAAGAAATATAAATCTGAAAATATAATTGTTGTGTCCTTGATACGTAGTCTTAAGTCAAATAGTTCCATTGAAATGTTGTTAAAAATTCCCAAGGAAGGCCAATCTTTCAGCATTGTTAATAATGAGTTGTTGTTATGATGAGTTGATGTTATTGCTTTGAGGGATCAATATTCATGTAAAATACACCACAGAAACATCGTGCCTGCATGTCACACTCAAGTTGCGTTCAGTGTCACTGTGTGAAGACCGCGTGTTTGTCTCCGACTGTTCTGTTTCCTGAAGGCCAGACAGTGAGGTCATGACCACAAGTTACCATCGATCAGCAACAGTTTGACCGCACATACACCTCCGAGACCAGCCTGGGGAAACACATGCCATTATAAGACCTCAGGTTGCCAGGTGAGAAGACTTTATCCTTCCTGTATGGCTCCAGTGCAGCCATGATTGAGATCCTTCCTTGTGCCCGTAACATTATTGTTGTTGGGTGAGTTATAGGGCCGCCAGGTTTGGAGCTGTTCCCCTTTTATGGCTCCCATTGACACATGAGTGAGGCCTTTTGTCATGTTCGTATGCATCCTTATCATTGCCAGGTCAGTTTTGAGGTCGCCACTTTAAAGTTTGCCCCCTCGTCCCCAGTTTGTGACTCACCACTGAGCTACTCCTTTTGTCTTCTTATCCTGTCAGTTCCAGCCTTAAAATTCCCAATTTGGACCAACGTCACCATTTGTCGCCACTGACTACATGACTTCCCGTTTGTCTCGCTTAAGCTGCTAGGTCAGTGGTTAATTGCCAGGTTTGCAGTGGTTAATCCTCCTTTTCATGCGCTCTGTCTTAGTTTGTTTCTCTCCTTACAGTTTTATACTGACATCAGTGACATTTACATCACTGTTTCTTAAAGTATGCTCCAGACATTCGCAGGGTCACGTTGTTAACTCAGCCTAGTCTCCCTTTCCTTACTCAGAGCCCTGCGAGGAGCAGCAATGATCCAACACGTGTCAGCAACATATGAGGCTGAGATTAGCTCTTACACGTAGTGTATGGTAGGGGCAATTCCAGAAATTGTGGGATGGCACAGGTGGGTTTTCAGAATACAGCACAAAAAATCTAAGAAATACAGGAAATATTGGATAGGATAGAACAACACAATGTAATTCTGCTAAATAAAACGTCACCTTCATTATTTCACTTGTATATCCAAATACAGTACACAATGGGAAGGTAGCCAAGTCACAGTACTCTGAACCAATGAAAATCACTCAATCAATTGTCAGATTGAAAGCACTCTAGCCCAATGGATTTGCCCCTGTACGTCTGTTCGTTTGTTGTTAACATAGACAGATTGATTAATTGATTGATTGATGATTCATGAATAATAGTTTTATCACGTGTTAAATATCCTCCCCAACCGATAGACCTGTAATGTGTCCCATAGTATAACATGTTGCATAACCCATGGACCCCTAATAACACTTTATAACAGTCCGGCTAAAATGTCAGCTTGTTTTGCAATGACGTCTTTAGGTCAAAGAAAGGTCAATAGTTATGGCTTAAAAGACAATTTCTACTTTAAGTCCCCAAATGAATGTCGGGAGGTACAAAATGGACGGATGAGACATGAAAGAAAGTGTAAAAAATGAGATTGCCGTGACCTGAACGTCAGAGGCAGACCGAGAGAGAAGGCAGAGGGTCAAAAGTGGTCAAACATCCGCCCCATCATTCATCTTTCAGCTATTTTTCTTCTTGCTGTTCCTTCACCTTCCTGTTGTCCTTACATTCTGTCCTTAATCTGCCATGCACACATTGTCAGTGTGTGTGTCCCAAGAAAGAAGTACGCAAGCACCGAGTAATACTGGGAATCATCAGGGCTAGATGCTTCAGCTGGCTATCAAAACACAGAGGTCGGGTTCAAATTTCTAAAGCATTTTGTTTTAGTTTTTTGTCGGTCATAAAAAAAAAGAAAAAGAAGGTCCTTATGGTGGACTTAAACAACAGGCCTATAGACACCAAAAGGGAAAACTCAGCAAACAAAATGCTCAGACATAAAAATTAGAATCCCTATCTCCCAACATGTGACGCAGGCTTTTCTCAGCCCTGTCCAGCCAGCATCACCACCACTGTGTGTGTGTGTGTGTGTGTGTGTGTGTGTGCGTGTGTGTGTTTGTACAGAGATAGCCTAGCTCCTCAGAATCAGGTTTCGTTGACCTTTGTGGACCTTTACTGGGGTCACAGTGAGGTTGGGCTAAGAGATTCTTGACATTTCTGTCTTCAACACCTGACCCAGCACAGAGAAAATGTGACTGTGTGTGTGTGTGTGTGTGTGTATGTGTGGGTGGGTGCGTGCATTATCAGCCCACATCATGTTACAGTGTGCTGACAGCAGAGACAGTTTGACAGACCTATGTATAACTCCACAGAGCTAACATCATGACAGGATGACAAATACACTGCAGGATTTAAGGGAGGACGCGGCAGCAAAAACACAGTTTTTTATGCACTGGTTAATTTTGAGATTCTGTCTATTTGTCTTCAATAACATGTCTTCTTTCGGACTTGTGATAAAAAGTCAAAAATACCGATTTAGATCTTTCTTTTACTACACTTTGTCTATTTTTGTCTGTAGATTTCCTAGAAAATCCTCTCAGAGAAGACAGAAACTCATGGGATTACAAAGCAGATAGATCGAGAGATAGATATACATATATTGTATTTAAATTGTATATATATATATACTTACCTGACAGTTTTACACTGAATTATTGTGAGTTATGGGATGCTGTCTCCTTATTGGCTGTTGGACTACACTGTAAGAAATCACTGTCCTCATTCAAAATGCAGTTAAAATGCATGTAAAGTTCATGCATGTAAAGTTCAGCCTGAATGAAGCTCCAACAGCATAACTCTTTCTTAATAAAGGCATCTGATTATTTTATTAGTATTAGTGGCCCTATGAAAATCCTTCTATACAAATGTAAAATGTAGCTTTATGTACCCTGATTTCAGAAATGTGACCCAGAACAGTGAAACTGTTCCCATGATTCCTAAATCCATAACAACCTTAAAACAACAGTAGAACATTAGTTTTTCATCAGAGTGTGTGGCTATTAGGCTGCTGTGAGGTAAAGAAGGATACACACACACACACACACACACACACACACATATAAACACAGGGACGAAATACCTGTGGAGTGAGTGGGAGGTTTACATGGTGATCTGTAGGCCCGCAGTGCGTGTGCGTGTGTGTGTGTGTGTGTGTGTGTGTGTGTGTGTGTGTGTGTGTGTGCGCAGGGGTCAGCGTGTTAGAGGTTGCAGGGAGGACAGGGTGAACTGACGCCGCATCTTTTCTGCAGCACGGCATGGTGGGAAATATGAGAACAGAGGAGAGAGAGAAAGAGGTCAGCTTGTCATCACCATCATGTAGGTTATCTGAGATTGGAAGGGGGGGGGGGGGTCGTTGAAGGAGGTGGCTGTGTCAGATGAGTGGGAGGAGGGAAGCAGAGACAGTAAATATATCAATATGTTAGTAAATTGTAAAATGTATTCTCAAAACAATTTTGGATTTTTTTCATTGACATATACTATTGCATCTTTGTCTCAGGAAATACTGATTTGGGGTTTTTGTCCGTAACTTTAAAGGATAGATTCATATTTATTTCAAGTGGATCTTATGGAACAACAAAGGTTAGAAGAAGTAAATTAAGTAATCTTTGTAAAACAGCTGACATTGTAGTTTTCAAGTGCATTTGTTGGCAATTAGTTTAGTGGCAGATTAACACTACTGTGTACTTATTTAAAACACAGAAACATTTATTTTGAATACATTGATTAATAATATAAACCTAATCCCTTTCATTAGAAATGAAATTTAATACATTTTACAATTTGGTAAGTAAGCAATAAACACATCATTTGATTAGAATGAATCTGCCGATGCGCACTGCGTGCCTCAGACAGTGATGAGTGAAGAGAGTTGTGGGAACTCTCACGGCGGGTCAATAGTAGGCTAAAGAAGTTCGCTAGCCATGGCACAAAAGCGCATTTTGGATTTCTTTATTAATCAACAACAGGCTAAAAAGCCTAAAAGATCCGAGTCAGAAAACTCAGAAACTGTAACCGAAAGAAGTAGCAGCAGCACCTCTCCACCGCCACACTCCCAGGGCGACCTGCTAGCACCAGACCACCAGGCAGCTAATGTTGTCAGCCAAGCTAGCAGCAACTCTCCACCTGCACACTCCCAGGGCGACCTGCTAGCACCAGAACACCAGGCACCTAATGTTGTTAGCCAAGCTAACAGCACCTCTCAACCTCTACACTCCCAGAGCGACCTGCTAGCACCAGACCACCAGGCAGCTAATTTTGCTAGCCAAGCTAGCAGTACTTCTCCACCTCCACACTCCCAGAGCGACCTGCTAGCACCAGAACACTAGGCAGCTAATGTTGTTAGCCAAGATAGCAGCACGGCTCCACCTGCACACTCCCAGAGCGACCTGCTAGCACCAGACCACTATGCAGCTAATGTTGTTAGCCAAGCTAGCAGCACGGTTCCACCTGCACACTCCCAGGGCAACCTGCTAGCACCAGACCACCAGGCAGCTAATATTGTTAGCCAAGCTAGCAGCACGGTTCCACCTGCACACTCCCAGAGCGACCTGCCAGCAACAAACCACCAGGCAGCTAATGTTATTAGCCAAGCTGGCATCACCTCTCCACCTCCACACTCCCAGAGCGACCTGCTAGCACCAGACCACCAGGCAGCTAATGTTGTTAGCCAAGCTAGCAGCACCTCTCAACCTTTTTAGAGTTATGACTGCAGCACAAGGTAAGAATGCTGGTTTATTATTATGATTTATCAATATGCTGCCGCCGTGCAGTACATCGGCATCAACTGTTCAGTAACAGTTTAACTGAAGGTTTATATGAGTTATTGGAGATCATTTGTTTTTTTACCCACGTGTGAAGCATTCATATTGGAAAAATGGAATGAGATTGCATCTATATTTAATTATCCTACCTATATTTTAACTATCCTACCGTATTGTTGTACAATTATTAGACCCTGTTAAGAACTATTGACATACAGCCCATTATCTTTATGCCTTTAATTTGCTATTGCTGTGCTACAAAAACTCAAGGTTGCATTTCTCTATTTCAATGTTTGTGTCAAGACTGACTGGCTTGCTTTACTTTCATTTGATTTAATACAATTCAGGGTTTATTCTGTGCCTATATCCTGCCTTACCCGTGCCTAGTTGGTCCTGTCTTCTATTATGAACTTTATTCTTGTTTTTATGCTTGTGGAGCGTCTAGCTTACATGTGTTGGAGTTTTATTATCAAAGCCTTAGAACTTTTTTGACACCACTTAAGTGCCTTTGTCTTAATAACGAGTCTTTATCTTGACAGTAGGCCTATGGGTAAGAAAGAAATTTATATTTGGTTGAATAGCGATACTGGTCTATTATTTTCTGGTGTTTCCAGGTCAGTAGCCTATGGCAGGCTAATTATTGTCTTGGATGGGCTATTTATAATGATTTGAATCTCTATACAGTGACATAAATTGTGATGGATGCAGTTAGGTGTGTGGTGGTTGACTTTGGCTGAAAACCTCACTGGAAATTTGTCAGCACCCCCAATTCAAAATATGTTCCTGTGGCTGTGCTACTGTGTGTCCATTAGGGACAGTGGTTTTGAAACTTCAGTCTGTCAAATAGGGTGCTCCAATCCAAGCAGTTCTCACTCCCAACCTGTCAAATACTGACGCTTGTTCAACAGATCTCAGCGTCAGATAGGATGCAAAAATCCCCTTTTCAGCATCTGTATGGAACACACCAATTGTAGCGAGTAGTATGAAAGAAATGCCACTTAGGAAGGAAGGTTGGGGTGGTGGATGGGTCAAACAACACAGGACCTTCACCCAGGAGACCATGGTCTGTGTCCTGTTCTTGTCCGGCGTGTCTCAGAAACACACATTTTGTAACCCCACCCACAATCTTCTCCTAAACCTACCTGTCCCCTTCTTGTTCCCGTTGTCAATCAGTATGTCCCAACCCACAGCGTCAAAAGTGACGTCAAGAGTCCCGACGCTAAAGGAGAGTCTTTGAATAACAAACACCAAAAGCACATGACCAAGTGTGCGTGTTTCACGCAATGAGAGTGTGAATGTGTGGGTAAAACAGCTGGACACTGTAGTCCAGGTAGCGGATTAACACTACTGCGTGCTGTGAGACAACATTACTGTGTGTTCATTAGAGACAGTGGTTTTGAAACTCTAGTGTGTAAGTCAGACAAGTATTAACAGCATCAACGGTAGCGAGTCGATATGAAATCCTCATAAAGAAGTAGGTTGGTGCGGTAGATGGCTCAAAACCCCCAGGATTTTCACCCAGGAGACCGGGGTTCGTTTCCTGTTGTTCTCCCGCATGTCACTGCAATGTACATTTTGTAACCCCGCCCACAAACTTTACCTAACCTTAACTGTCCCGTTCTTGTGCCGTATGTCAGTTGAACGCACACAAACCATGAAAAAGTGACGCCAAGAGTTCCAACCAAGCTTACCGAAAAATAACGCCAAATGAAGGCTCATTAATAACTGCCAAAGACTCCTCACCAAGCGTCACTTTGGGACCTGCTGGTAGGGAGAATGTGTTGTCCAGTCCCTTTCTTTCCCTTGTGCCATTTTGTGTCTCTCACCTAAGTATGTAAATCCTCTTCTAAACATTAAATGATGAAAACCGCCCGATTACACCGTACGATTTTACTTTCCTTACCACTTGTACTTTCTCGGTTGTGACATGTGACACAAAACATAACTTGTTAGTCATGAAATAATTGCTCTAAGATTCCCAAATTGAAAGGGAAATGTTTTAAGGGAATACGATTTTGGACTGTTTGGGAATTTCTATAGTACAGTTACAGGTAATTTATATTACGTTGTATCTATGGACCCATGTTAGCTGTTTTTAGATAGGGTGTCATAGCTGGTTTGGTTTAAGTCATTCAGTCATGTTTCAGCTCATAGATTCAGACATGAAGGTTTATTAGCACAACAAAACAGGCAAATATGAGCCAACATAAGCCCGCTGCTTTTCACAATGATCCATTCAGTGCTGCATGCTGGATGCCAGAGGAAACATTAGCTTTCTGTGGCAGCGCAGCATTCGTCCACCTCGTTAAAGACAAGCTGCTCGGACGGCGGGACACAAACCTCATGCAGGAGTTCCAATTTGCCCGGAGGCAGGTGAGCCCCGCGGTGCAGGTGAGCCCCACAGTGCAGCTCGTCCACAGGGCTCCGTGGCCTCGACTTCATTCATCACTGGGCTGACACATTCCTGCTGTCTGCCCGAGGCTCACATTCACACGCACACACAAACAGCAGGCTGTTGTACTCCCACACAGTGCCATGCGGTCAGACTGACAACCCTGCTCACCCCAAACACAGAGTCCATTCTGTTTGTAAGCCAGAGGTGATCAACACTGGGAATCATGTCAGTGGTTTTTCAGGAGATAAATGGTTTAAGAGTTATGAAACATACAGATTTCTGCAGATGCCAAAACTGAAAAATTAGCTGAATGATAATGTAAACCTTATAATGTGACACAAACACTGACAGGACCTAGGGCTCAATTCCTTGTGCCAAGTTGTATAGGTGTTGAACATATTGTTTGGAGGCTTCAGTAGCAACAATGTTGGGAAAAACAATCCAGTGCTACCTTGATTTTTCACATTCTCACTCCTATCTCGTAAAATATGGACGCTTGGTCAGGTGCCTTTGTCGTTGTTATTGACGCTAAAAGTCTCCTTTAGCGTCATATCACACGCTATACCTAAATGCCCTTGGTCAGGACTATTGTCGTCCCTTTTGACGCTGTTAGGTTTAGGGAAAGGTCGTGGGTGAGCTAATGGTTCCGTGACTCGTGGGAATGGGACGGTTAAGGACAGACACGGGACTCGAACCCCGCTCTTCTGTGTTTCAAAAGTCTAAGTCTGGCCTAAAAGCACTTTTACGGAGTACAGCAGTGGTGTCAGTCTCATTTTAGGTCATGGGCCACATACACCTAATTTGTTCTCTAGTAGGCCAGACCAGTAAACCACTTCAGAAAGATCAGAAAGATCAGAAAGTGTATCTGCCCCTTCTTGTTTTCTCACGGACATGGGAGAGAGGGGTAATGTTCCAAGAAAAAACATTTTCAAACAAATTTGGAATTTGTGTTAATTCTCTGCAATTTTCACACTTTGCAAAGTCATCCGTGCATGGGCCTCACTGGACCTTTAGGTGGGCTGGTTCTGGCCCACGGCCCATATATCTGACTCCCCTGGAGTACAGGAACCATTCACACACATTCTTACACTGGTAGTCTAAAGCCTCATTCTCACCAAGTAGTGGGAACAGTCCACCTGTAACCAGTTCTACTAACAACTCTTCCCCCAAAACCGCTTTTGTCATTTGCATTCACACTGGCCAAGTGGCCATAGGGTCTGGAAGGAGGGGTGACGGAAGCACAGCATCGGTCTTTATAGTGTCGTAGAATTAGTTGGTTGAATGTTTGTCTTATGAGTTAGCTTACGTAGGCGAATTGTTACATTTTGTGTCTCAGACGTTGCTAGGTCACTAAGGGTTCCTATGCGGAAAAGGGAAGAGACCCTGCCCTGAAGTAGGAGCTGAAAGAGTTACAGGAACTGTGGCTAGAGGAACTTAATAATCCCCAAATTGGTCCAGTCGGAACACAATTAAAAAAAAAAAGGTTGTAGGAACCTTGCATTAGTTTTGTGATTGCTGCTGCTATTTATTTAATACTTAACAACTTTCCTGAACTGTTACCACAGTTAACCCAGCATCTGTCTGTGTGGGCTATACAATTAACACATTTGTTGTTGCTTTGGCACAAAATGCATACAACGTTTAAAAGGCTTGAACTTATTTTACACACAAGCTCAACCAAGACCCAAAACAATAGATATTTACAGACAAATTTGCAAATGCTTTCACACTGTATGTCAGAACAGAAAACGTCATGTTCTAAACCTAACTTATTGGCTAAAGTCAAATACAGTCTATCAAATGCAGTATATCCCTTGCATTTGACATGTATTCCATTGTTACTCTAAATGAGAGAAACAGCTGATTGAAGTTATGCAAATAGATCAATCACAGCTGATTCCCATCTAGGAAACACACTCAGCTTTTGAGGTTCTTTCAATCACATGACCATCTGTTTTTATTCTTTATACGTTACCCTGAGTGAGTGTTGTACTTTGAGAGAAATACTGGAACCAAAGTCAAATTCCTTGTTTGTTTATGCAAACCTGGCCAAAGCGGATTCTGATTCTGATACGTTACAGTAGTGCGTCCTGTAAAAGAGGAGCTATTTGGGCGGATGTTGTGTTGAAAAGGAACAATCCAGTAAAGATGAACACAAAGAAAGGAGAGGAAGACGAGTACCAGGACAATTCTGTCTCTGTTTCCCCTTTTTTTCATAAACCGTGCATTCTATAAAGCAGCGCTGAGATGGCTCGTTCATTTCTGTGTCATATTTCTGCAACAAAAGAAACAAAATGCAGCATTTACTTAACCCAAGGAAATAAAAATGCAGAGGCTTTAAGAGAAACTGCAGTGTAAAACACCATCTATGGTCAATACAACATACTTTTATCTATTGTATAAGGGCAGAGCTGAAACCTATAAAATGAAGCAGTTTCTCTAAATCCACCTGATATTAATGTTTTTATGAAGTTGGGCTATGATTGAGTAAATATTCCTGTTAGAATGAACATTTGGAAGAACTATTTGATTTTGAGACATGTTAGTTTGAGACATTTGTTTGCATGCTTGGGAGACTTAGTGTGTTGTGTTAGCGGATTACTGGATTTTGAGTTAAGTTTACAATGTGGGAATTTGAGTATAAAGTCAACCGTTTTTCCAGTTGTGTGTTGTAGGTGTGTTGGTGTGTTAAGATTTTTGGAAAATTGTTCGAAGTATTACCTTAAGGATCCAACTTTACAGGCCTGGTTTTAGTGTTTGATTGTGCTCACAGTTGCCAGCAAAGAAGCCTGAACTACTTCTCATACCTGGAAGTGTCAATTATGTCCAAAACCTTGTTGTCTTTAAGCATTTAATTGTCCTGTTCCTGCCATATTTGATCCTTTACTGTTTGCAGTGCACAGCAGCATGCATCCACTGTGCTCCACATGGAACTGGAAGTGTAAAGTGTGACAGCGATGTGGCAAAGTCAACTACTCAAAACATGACAAAGTACCTAAGCTCAACAGTGTACTGTGTTAAAGATTTTTTTTTTTTAAACCACCCAAACGACCTGCTCCATTCCGGTGTAGCAGTTTGGCATTGAGGAACATGTTCAATTTTTTCTGACCAACGAGCAGGGAGGAAACGGAGTGTTACTTCCTGTTTTCAGGTTATTGGCTTGTACACAAAGGGAAAGGCAGATGCTTTGGCACATGTTCTACAAGCAGCATGTGGAAACAGTGTGTTTGTGTGTGTGTGTGTGTGTGTGTGTGTGTGTGTGTGTGTGTGTGTGTGTGTGTGAGTGTGAGTGTGTGTGTGTGAGAGAGAGAGTGAGAGCACTGTGGAAGACGGATGAGTGTGTGAATTCATCTGACTTCCTGCGTACCAGTCAGCTGGAAGCTTTTGACTTGATTAAAGCCTTTGTCTGTCTCTCTGTGTGTGTGTGTGTGTGTGTGTGTGTGTGTGTGTGTGTGTGTCTGTGTACAGTAAGTGTGTCTGAGTTACAAACCAGATGCTGCTTGCTGTGAGAGACAAGACTGTCTGGCACAAAGAGATGCACGCCACCTGGACGAGACAGAGAGAGACGGCGTGTCACAAACAATTTTTCCACAACCACGACATCCTAAAATGCAAAAAAACACAAAAAAACAGCATGGACTGAGAGAAGTTTGTGTTTCCATCAGGAAAGACCAGGTGGATACAGGAAGTGGTTTGGCTTTGAAGTCAACGAAACGAGGAAGAAGATTGAACATAGCTCCTCTTGGTGCTATAACATGTGTAAAGTTTCAAGATGGTCTACCTGTTTGAACCTCACGCCGGGTTCCGCCAGGAGGCAGCGGGATGGCCACCGTTGTCTCACGGAGACACGGAGACGGCCGTCTCAGAGGTCAGAGGTCGGAGGGGCTCAGTGGAAGACCAGCCCGCTTACAATCTGAAACGAGAGTTTCAGGGTCCTGTCTTAACCAGGTGTCAGTAAGACCCTCAGTCAGACTGAAAAGGATGCTGTCGTGCACTAAAAAGCATACATATCAGAATGGTAAGAGTAGTTACCACTTTTTCTTTATTCATGTTGTTTTTTAGCTTGTTGCCCTATAATTGGTAGTGGTTGAGTGCTACAATGACGGTGTATTTTCCCTTTCTGTACTCTGCGTTGGTAGGTGCAAGATTTCTTTGCAGGTGTTTTGCCAAAATCGTTGCCCCTTCGAAGAGTGTTGCCTATTGCAGACAAACTGTGCAGAGAAAAGTCAGCATAGTCAAGGCCTGATATTTTAGGGGACATAAACATAAGAAAAACCCATTTTTGAGTGTTGGGGGACTATAACCCTCATGTTAACCTCGAGTTAAATTGACCCGTTTTCCTACATCAGTGTTCTTTTTAATTACCCAAAACTTGATTGATTCCACACAACGCTCTTTGGCAAGTACAAATTTCTACTTTCCTGAATTTTGGGGAGTCGTGTGCAATTTTACAGCATTTGAAAAAGTGGAAGTGGTTTTGAAGTAGTATTGAGTAAAAGTTGAAATATTCCAGTCTGTGATTATCAACATACATTCCTTTAATTTTAGTCTGAACAATTCCTAATTTCTGCTGAATTTCAATTTTGACGGGAAGACAACACAAGGGTTCAAATGTTGTACTTTTGAAGACACAATGAGATTAATACACATAGATCCGGAGCGCAAAACTCTGTGAGCTAAATGCATTTATTATGATAATAAAGGACACACAAGGAAATGCACCTCACTTCTGGGAACCCCGCTATCTCCCCATTGGCCAGCAGACCTGGCGTCCCCAGACAGTTGGACTCTCTGGAGCTTGCCAGATCACATAGCAGCCTACAGCAGATATCAATCAAGAAAAAACACGCAAAAACACACTTGGTTTTCACATTTGATTGTAAGTTTAAAAAGAGACTTTCCAGGTACCTTGCTCAGCGCTTGACTGCAGCGTCACACTACTAATATTTACTGTCTTTACCTTTCTAATGGAAACAGGTTTTTGGTTAATGAAAACAAATGGTAGCGCTGGGTATACTTCAAGGGGCCTGGGAGATTAGGTCATTTACAACAAAAGTGTGTGTGTGTGTGTGTGTGTGTGTGTGTGTGTGTGTGTGTGTGTGTGTGTGTGTGTGTGTGTGT